>NC_090649.1:199055230-199396897 GCF_040937935.1 Hyperolius riggenbachi
AAGGCCTGTGGAGGAGAAGAAGAAGAAGAAGAAGAAGGAGAAGGAGAAGGAGAAGAAGAAGAAGAAGGAGCTTAAGATAAAGAAAATCTGTCCGTTAGACACAACAAGTTCTGTTAACCTACCAGCAGAAAAAGAGAAGATTTTGTAATGGAGTCACTCTGCATCCTGTGACAGTAAAAGAACTACAGTAAGGCCCCATTCACACTAGAGAGCGTTTGGCCGCAATTTCGGCAAAACGCTCAAACACGAGCGATTTTTTAAAAGCTCTAGCATAATGAAACCCTATGGGCCCGTTCTTACTTGGGCGATTTGCGCTAATCGCCGCAAATCACCCAAAAACGGGCAAAAACGGAAACGCGTCAACTGCACCATTTTCAGGCGATTTCCCGGCGATCGCATTTCATTGCTATAGAAGCGCTAAAAGCGATTGCGGCAAAATTGCCACAGTGTTCAGTGATTTTTCCACATGAAATCACAAAAAAATCACTCCTGCAAAACGCCGGCAAAAATCGCCAGCGTTTTGTAAGTGTGAATGGAGCCTAAGAGGAAAATAGCACCCGATAGAGAGAGAGTCAAAACAGAGATTTATATCCATATACTCAGATAAGTTGGAACTTCGTTTACGTGTGAAATCTAATTAAAGTGAATGTTTACCGTTCAAAAAAAGGAAAAGTCAGATACTCACCTAAGGAGAGGGAAGGCTCGGTCCTAATGAGCCTTCCCTCTCCTCTCCCGGTGCCCGGTCCCGCGCAGGATTCCCCGTGGCAGTATTCGACCAGTTCGGTCAAATACTGCCACTTCCGCATGCCTTCGGGAGCTTTCGGAAGCCTTCGGGAGCACTCGGGCTCCCGATGACGCGGCCGCTCCATACTACGCATGCACGAGCGCCCTCTATGATGCGCTCGCGCGTACGTAGTATGGAGCGGCCCGTCTTCGGAAGCCTGAGTGCTCCCGAAGACCTCCGAAGTCCCTGCGGCGGCGGACGCGAACGGGGGAGCCAGCGCAGCACCGAGGGCACCGGGAGAGGAGAGGGAAGGCTCATTAGGACTGAGCCTTCCCTCTCCTTAGGTGAGTATCTGACTTTTCCTTTTTTTGATCGGTACCCATTGGCTTTAACATAAAAAAGAAAAAGTTGCCTTGCTAAAGAAAGATATTGGTGCTATACCTGGCTGCATTTGTTTTCTTTGTTTCTTTTATTTATTTATTTTTATTTATTTGATCCCTTATTGGTTTATTTCGTTATTTTTATTTTATTTCATTATTATTTTGTTTGGGGCCACAGTAAAGAGAGAGAGTCTGAGAAATCCTCTGAGCCAAAAAGTGGAAGTCATTTCAGTGCCATAAACAAAAAGTGGAAGTTGTTTCAGTACCATAAAGAAAGAGAAACTCTAATCCAGAAGGTTTTGCTGAGCAATATAGCTTGGACTTGGTAACAAGGGACAGAGACTGCTTAGAACTGAAGTTGCTCAGTGGACCTGTTTCTGCCCAAGTCCTTATACACCAGCAAATGGTACTATGATGAAAAAATGTTATATTGAATAGTGGTTGATGAATGTAAAAGAAATATAGAACTGTTGTAGCTCATTCATTTGTAAAGAGTATTATAAGTAACCTGAACTTCCTTCTGCAGCTTTTACCGGTGCACCGGCTGTGAAGAGAAGATTTAACTGACTTGTAATGTGAAAAGAATATATGTCTACGTGTTGAGAGTTGATACTGGTTGAGTAGTTACCAGTTAACCATTGTTTTAGGTCACAAATACATTCTTGATATTCGCATTTACGTCAGTCTCTGGTGGATTCCTCTCAGACGGAGCGGAACAAGGTTCAAATCGGGTTACAATACTAGTATCCAATGATAGCATACAGTATGACAGGAATTTCATGTATTACATATTGGTCATTGTACCTGTAGTTCTATATAGCGGGGGATCCAGATTACAGTAGACTTTGCTTCTGGCTAAGCCTACATACGTCGAGGATGAAGAAATATCTGTCTAATCTTGCGTTAGAGCACCAGCATTGAAGCAACAATGTTATACAAATACAGTATGTAGTAAATAAACGTATAACAACTTAATAAATGTTCCTAAAGGAGTGTGAGTATTGTAAGGTATGGTGGATACCAAGAAGCAGTGTAGAAATACTTATATATGATATGATGTTATAGCCACTAAAAAAAAGAGAAGGACTTTTTTGTGAGATTAAAGGAGAACTGTAGTGAGGTATATGGAGGCTGTCATATTTATTTCCTTTTAAACTATACCAGTTGCCTGGCAGCCCTGCTGGTCTATTTGGCTGAAAAAGTGTCTGAATCACACCAGGAACAAGCATGCGGCTAATTTTGTCATATTTGTCAAAATTGTCAAACGCCTGATCTGCTGCATGCTTGTTTAGGGGCTATGGCTGAAAGTATTAGAGACAGAGGATCAGCAGGATAGCCAGGCAACTGGTATTGCTTAAATGGAAACAAATATGGCAGCCTCCATATACCTCTCACTACAGTTCTCCTTTAAGGTGATATGAAAGTATTAGACCAAGGGAGATCAAATGAATAAGGAGAATTCGTTTATTGATCCCTCTGTCTAAGGGATTTCTCCATTTTTATGTTATATTCCACTAAATTATGTGGTTGGGTCATGGACGGGCTGTCTGGAGATTTCCAATTGGAAATAATTAAGTGGCGTGCAGCAGCTAGAATGTAGATTATTAGCCCGTTTCTCACTGTTGTTGTTCATCCCTATATTTAGGATTGCTAGGAACTCATTCAAAGCAAATGACTGGGATAAAAAGGTAGATTAGGACCCATATGCAATTAACTTTGTCTCCTGAGTTTTCTCCTAGGTGATATTTTCACTTTTTGCCATAAAATGCCTTTTAAACCACCAGCAAGGAAGAAAACACTTAAAATAAATTTTATAGTACTTTTTTTATTGTAAAATGATAAAAAGTTATTTTTTAGAGAAGATGAAAGTTATCACTTAGGAGATAACGAAGGTGAAAAACTTAATTGCATATGGGCCTAAATTTGTAACCTCATCCCAGAAAGCTTGAAAAAGTGGGCACTCCCACATTATATGGATCAGGATGCCAATTTCGCGACAATTACGGCAGCATTGCATAGATTGTGATTTGTCATAACTGGCTAGTTTTCTGGGGGTTATGCACCATTTAGTGTATAGCTTTTGGAGGGTGTCCCAGTGTGTCAGGCAGTGTTGAATGGAAAATAATATTTGGTTCTATTTTTGCCTGGAGAGCATATTCATGTTTTAGGTATTAATGGAGCATCTCATTACAGCTTTGCACAAGGGAGTTATTCCACAGGGAGATGCCTCCCTTAATATTTAGGGGACTGTTAAGAAAGGTTTATATACAAGTGTGTATGGTAGGGATCTTGATTTTATGTGATTTAATTCATAGGATCAGTCTGGTGTGTTGAAATCTGTGTGTGTCGGGGAGTTTATATATATATATATGTTATATTTCTGCAAAGCTTGCAGTTTACCAATATATCATTAAAGGAATACTATCAATACCCAAGTGTTCTAAAATGACAATGTACAAATAATGTCTAAGTAGCTGTGTAAACATTTTCCTACTTTTCATGTTAAATATCAGAGGCAAAAGCTGTAATTTATTGAGGGTAGGATTTAGCTATATTGGGACAAATCAATTGCAGAAGGGGTGTCTGCTTCAATGCACAGCCAGAGTTTCATATCGGACTACAGAAAGCAAATATCAAACATATCAAACTCTGAAAGCAAAAACAGTATGAAAAGCTGTGACAATTAGTTACATTTCCTCTGCTCTCTTCAGACACTTCAGTCAGAAACACAGTACACAGAAGCTGCAGCTGTTGGGAGCTCTATCTCTCTGTCACACACAGAGCTACACATAGGGCTCGATTCACAAAGCGGTGATAACCCAGTTATCACGCCTAAAAGACTTTAGGCGTGATGACCTTTTCACCACTGAGTTATCACCGCTTTTTCCTGCTCTTTGCGCGAAGTTAACGCGCGTACGCGCGTGAGCGCGCGCGCAAAGTCCCATAGGGCTTAATGGGAGCTTCGCGCGAAGCGTCGGGTGCTGCGCGCGTACGCGCGGTAACTCCGCGCGAGTTTCTTCTTATCATGCCTAAAGTGAGTTTAGGCGTGATAAGGGCCTTTTCACCAGCGTGCAAACACTTTGCACCGCTTGGTGAATCAAGCCCATAGAGTTAACTGATCAAGTGTGAGGGGAATTTCCCCTCTCTTCATGGCTCAGTCTGCCGTCAGTTTTGGCGTCAGTAAAGTTTGAAAGTATTTTGATAACAGTAAACAAAGAGGTTGCTACTAAAATGTATACACCAGTACTTAGCAGCACTTCCCAAACAATTCCAGTGTCAATTGAAAAAAATATGTGAATCGATAGTATTCCTTTAAGAAAGGTAATACCTGAATCCAACCATGCTGAGAAGTTTATTACTCCCACTCTGCGAGTTGTGTAAGGCTGATTTTAATTTCTGAACTTCCTTCAGGTAGAGGTGAGGGGTTTTTGGTGTAGTATATCCAGGCTTTAAACGTAGCTTGGGATGATATCGTCGTTGAGGTGTGAGGCCCATTAAAGGCCAAGTATCAGGGTTCTAAAAGATATTGGAAAACCCTGACCTTCTATATCCTTCCATTGTTTTTCTAATGTGTTGTTCCACCACAGCTTTGAATCTTCAAGAATAGTATTGTAATAATACGCTTCCATGTCTGGGAGACCCATTCCTCCTTTGCCTTTGGGGATGGTTAAGGCTTTCATAGCTACTCTTGGTTTTCCCATGTCCATACAAATTTTGCAAGGAGAGTGTTTTAATCGCTAAAAAAATATTTCTTAACAGGAATGATAACTGTATGGAACATGTATACAATTTTGGGGAGAACTGCCCCGCACTACCTACACCAGGCTGCAACTCACCCTCTGGGAATCCTGCAGCTCCTCCATCCCTGATGGTGGTCTCCTCCACAACTTTGTCTAGAGCCACGTCCAAAAACTCACCAGCTCTGACCCACCAGTCCGTTCAGGTCAGCGGCGCAGCGGTTGCCGCGCGGGAGCTCTTGTGAGGTTAAGGAAAAGGGGCCTGCGCTTAGCCATTCCCTCAGCCCTCCTGGCAAATGTCCGCTCCCTCCCTAACAAGTTGGACGAACTTCGCCTTCTTAGCAACAAGAGGGAGCTCGGCAATAATACCCCAGTCATCTGCTTCACGGAAACGTGGCTGCAGGAGGACATTCCAGACAATGCCCTCCTCCTCCCGGGCTTCACCATTATACGTGCGGACCGCGATCCCACCCTCTCAGGGAAAAAGAAAGGTGGGGGCATCTGTTTCCATGTCAGCTCCGCATGGAGCCCAAACACGTCATTGCTAGCTAAAAAGTGCACCCCCAACCTCGAAATACTACTCATTAATTGCAGGCCTTCATACTCGCCCAGAGAGTTCACCTCCTACGTCCTCGGGGGCGTGTATATTCCGCCGGACGCCGATGTTAAAATTGCTCAGCGTGACCTCAGTGACACCATCACACAGTGGGAGACGTCCCTTCCAGACTCTCTGTTTATCATTATGGGTGACTTCAACAAAGCCAACCTCCGGCATGAGCTCCCACGCTACCTCCAGCACGTGGACTGCCCCACCAGGAACTCCAGTACTCTAGACCACTGCTATACACCTCTAAAGGACGCTTACAAGGCCGCCTCGTGGGCAGCTCTCGGTTCCTCTGACCACTGCCTCATCCATCTGGTTCCTACCTATAGACGGCGCCTTGAGTCAGCGAAACCGGTCCTGAGGTTCACCAAAGTGTGGTCAAATGCAGGGCCGGCGCTACCATAGAGGCAAAGGAGGCAGCTGCCCCAGGGCCCCAAAGCTTGTAGGGGCCCCCAGTGGCTACAAGAGGAAACTTTTTTTTTTCAAATCGTCCTTATAGTTTTTGAGAAAATCGATTTTAAAGTTTCAAAGGAAAAAAAAATACACATTTAAAAACCTGCCAACTTTAATGGTTAATAGCAAATCCACCTTAAATGCTAGAAACCCTAAATTTGCAGGATATGTTAAGGAGATCATTAGGAATAAGAGGAATTTTTTTCTTTCAAAAAGACCTTATAGTTTTTGAGAAAATCGAATTTAAAGTTTCGAAGAAAAAAAGTATACTTTTAAATGCGGTAAATGTCACTTTTAGTAGCAAACCTAACGGTAGTGTAATTTTACATGCATCAAACTAAAGCGCAATAAATTTCCTGACGGGGTTTCCAGGGGGTCTATACGCAGCCGCAGCGCTTTGGCCAGGGATCGCTATACAGCCGCAATATGGCTGTATGAAGATCCCTGGCATTTTTTCCTATTTTCCCAATTTTTTTTTTTATGTTTAGAGTGTGGGAATTAAAAAAAAAAAATTATGTGGGGTCCCCCGTTCTGAAACTTTTTAACCCCTTGTCCCCCATGCAGGCTGGGATAGCCAGAATGTGGAGCTCCGACCGATTGGGACTTCACACCCTGACTATACCAGCTGCAAAAAAAGGTCCCCTAATGCCGATTTTTGTTCCGGGGTATATGTTGGGGGGGGCCCCCAGGTTTATTTTGCCCTGGGGCCCCATTGTTGCTTAAACCGGCCCTGGTCAAATTAAGCCAAACTCCAACTCCAGGCGTGTTTTGACTGTACGGACTGGAAGGCGCTATAGTCACCCGACTTAGATGAGTGGGCTGATACAGTCTCATCCTATATCAGCTTCTGTGAGGAATCCTGTGTACGCACCAAGTCCTTCAAGATTTACCCCAATGACAAACCGTGGTTCTCAAACAAGTTGCGCCAACTGCGGAGTCGCAAGGAAGCAGCTCACAGGTCTGGCTCCCTGGAGGACTACAGAACGGCAAGGAACTCCCTCAACAGGGAACTCCGTGCCGCTAAACGGTCATATGCTGAAAGAATTCAGAACAACCTCCGCTCAAACGACCCTCGGGCTGTCTGGAAGGGTCTGAAGGCTGCCACCAGCTACAAGCCTCTTCCCCAACAGGCTACCCCTTGCTCCGAGCTAGCTGAGGAACTCAGTAACTTTTATTGCAGGTTTGAGGTTCCGGGCACCTCTGGGGGGCCGTCTACTCCTTACTCCCCCCCCCCCTCTCTGCCTATAAGAGCATCGAACCTAGCTCGAGCACATGCCCCCCCTTGACAGTATCTGAGGACGTTGTTCTGCACCTCTTGTCTTTCTTGAATGCCAGGAAAGCATCTGGCCCTGATTGCGTGTCACCTGCATGTCTGAAGTCCTGCGCACGTCAGCTGGCCCCCGTCCTGACCTCTATCTTCGCCAGGTCCCTCACCAAAGGGAAAGTCCCTACCTGCTTCAAGGAATCCATCATCATCCCCATCCCGAAAAAACAAGGGGTTTCTGACCTAAACAACTTCAGGCCCGTTGCCCTAACATCGGTGGTCATGAAGACCTTTGAAAGAGCGGTACTGTTGCTGCTCAAGAATGTTACTCTGGACCGACTGGACCCTCTCCAGTTTGCGTACAGAGCAAACAGGACCACTGACGACACTATCAACATCTGCCTTAAGTTTATCACTAACCACCTCGACAGGCCAAACTCATATGCTAGAGTTCTTCTGCTGGACTTCAGCTCGGCTTTTAATACCATCTGCCCCCGTATTCTGCACGACAATCTCACTGAGCTCAAAGTCCATCCAACCCTCCATCTCTGGATCACAGACTTTCTCTCGAACAGGTCCCAGGTGGTTAAGCTGGGCGACATATGCTCCAGACCCAGAGCGACCAACATGGGAGCCCCTCAGGGCTGCGTCCTGTCACCATTTCTGTTCTCTCTATACACGAATAACTGCACATCCACAGCTGACTGTCAAAATCATCAAATTTGTGGACGATACCACAATCATTGGCCTTATTAGTGAGAACGACGAGCAGGCTTACCGCAAGGAGGTAGACAGAATCTGCAATTGGTGTAGAGAGAATAGGCTAGTTCTTAACACCGTGGAGATGGTCATTGATTTCGGGAAGAATGCCAGCAACCCCCCCCCCCCCCTCCGATATATATCGAGGGCATCGAGGTCGCTAGGGTTCCCAACGTCCGCCTCCTGGGTACAACCATCTCTGCTGACCTGACCTGGAGGGCAAACACTACCATGACTCAGAAGAAGGCACAGCAAAGACTCTTCTTCCTTCGCCAACTTAAGAAGTTTGGCATGGCCCATGATCTTCTGAGGTCCTTCTACTCTGCTACGATCGAGTCAGTCCTCTGCTCATCCATCCTGGTCTGGTTCGCTAGCTGCACCGCCAGCGACAGATACAAACTCCAGAGGGTCATCAGCTCAGCGGAGAGGATTATTAGGAAACCTCTTCCCCCTTTAGATCTCATCTATAACACTAGACTGCGAAATAGAGCAATGAAAATTGTGGGCGACCCCTCTCACCCTGGCCACAGTCTCTTCACTCGACTCAAACTGGGCCGGAGGTTTCGGTCCATCCCTGCTAAGACTACTAGGCGTATGAACACTTTTTTCCCCACGGCCGTCAGAGTATTGAACTCTGCCCATTCCACTGACCGCCCCTATAGCCATCTACCGGACTAATATCTGACTTCGGCTGCGGCCGCTCTGTTTACTGCCTTGCCTAGGTCATACTAGAATTATCTTCTGCTACACGCTGCTGTCCCTGCTAGACCCGCAACTGACCTACTGCAAATGTTATATTACTCCTGTATCTGTTGTATTGTTCTGCTGCACTCTTGTTATGCTGTTTTTATTCCTGTCTGTTTGTACAACTCTTTCTTACCAATCAACGTGCCAAACCTAATTCCGGGCACGGTGCAACCATGCTTGGCGAAATAAACGAATTCTGATTCTGATTCTGATCTTGAAAATGTTAATTCTGCCTGCACAGTTTCCCATTGTGAATATGACCCATTTACCACCACTCTTTCCCTTCTATCCCTGAACCAGTTCTCTATCCACATACACATTTTCCTAGTCGCTGTATCCTCAGCTTCTGCACCAGGCTATTGTGGGGAACACTGTCAAAAGCCTTTGCAAAGTCCAAGTACACTACATCTATAGCTTTCCCAAGATCTACATTTTCATTCACCACTTCATAAAAGCGGAGCAAGTTGGTGAGACAGGGCCTGTCTTTAGTAAACTAAAGCTGTTACACTGCAATGAGATTATTCTGTGCTACATAATTTTGTATAGCATCCCTTAGTAAACCTTCAGACAGTTTACACATAACTGATTAAGCTTACAGGTCTATAGTTATCTGGTTCTGATTTTTTTTTCCCTTCTTGAATTAGAGAAAATGATCGGCTGTAAGCTAGTCATAGGGAACCGACCCACTTAAAAGAGAATCACAGAAAATAAAGTGGTTTATCGATAACAGAAACAAGGAAAAAGACAGAAATTTTCTACCTAAGGAAAAAGACAGAAATTTTTTTTTGTTAATTTTTTGTTTGAAGCAGGTTTACTGTAGAGCATATTATAGCATATCAGCCTGATAAGCTGACGTTATGCCACTAATTTCCGTGCTTCACATAAGAGTCATTGATGTTCCATCAAGATGTGTTTATGGCAATTAAACTTGTTCCAACAGAAATTCTAATAAAAACATTATTATGTTTATGCTCTCAAGAAAATATAACTCTCTTAAGTCAAGAAACAAAAGTCTGAGTTTGTTGTTTATATATTCGATATTTACTACTTGAATAAATAGAAATCAAATGTGCTGTATCTGTGGTGTATTATTTCTAATCAACACAATTCTGGCACTGTACTTTAGGGTGCACTTCAGACACTTGAGCACTGCTCAGGCGTTCTATTACTGCGATATGCTCATATTTGCCTTACACCACCCTTCAAAAGTGGGCACACCACTAAATGTTATAACTCTTTTTCCCTGACACGCCTTCACAGTGTCGGAGTGGGAGGTGGAAAAGCTGAGGAAATCCACCTGCTGGCCAAGCAGCAGTAACCCTGTGTTATCACTCCCAATAGAAACCTGCAGCAAGTCTTCACTGTGAGCAGCAACGCCTGATTACTGCTCCTTGGCCAGCAAGTGGATTTCCTCAGTTTTCCCACCTCCCAGTCCGACACTGCTCCTTCAGTCTAAAGGTGGCCAAGAACAATACAATCCTCTGAATGATTGATTGTACAATTCAATCATAATATTGATTGAAAACCATTATTTGGGTCCATTAACAGAAGGAAAGCTGCTAAACAATCCAATCAGATAAAAGGAATTGATCTGTTTTTCAGATCGATTCCTTCAATCTGAATCACATTGCATAGCAGTTTCCTTCTGTTGGTGGGACAGAATAATCATTTTTTGATCAATATTACGTTCGAATCCGACAATCGATTGTCCAGAGGATTATATTGTTAATGGCCACCATAGCAGAAATCTTTAATGTAACTAACACTAACGTTTGTTAACATTAAACTTGTTTTTCACACTAACCTTTCCGTCATACTGCCAGACAAGTTACAAATCAATACTATCAGCAAATCATCACAGTGGAAATAAATATTCCCATGTATACCTTACTGTAGATAAATAATAAATATTTCCCAAAGACTTGTGAGTGGAATACATGGTAGCAGGAAAAAAGGGCGCCGGTGGCTAGTGGACAAAAAGGGCGCCACAATAGACTCTAATGCAATTATTGGTGAAAAAGCAGAAAAAAATATATACTGTTAACATTAGAACATTCAAGTTTTTCAAGTACTGTATATTCCTGCATATGTCTACTTTTTAACCCTTGAAAATCTTCTGAAAAGTTGGGGGTCGTCTTATACGCCAGGTATCATTGATGCTGGGTGATACCCCCTATCCTGTTACAGTCTCTCAGATCTTGCTGCTTTGGACTGTAGTGAAGCGGCGCAGGTGCATATGTGTGAGATCTGAGAGGAAGAGGGAGGTAAATAGGATACAAGGGTGGGCTATAAGGGTGAAAGAGGCGTGTTTTATGGGCACAGCGCAATTTATTATTCCATACCGCTCTGATAAACAAGGAGACAGGGAGAGATGACCAATCCACTTAGGGAGAGTTGACCAATCCAACCAGTCAATTGACTATATACTGTTATATACTGGGTACCACATACAGTACAGCACCAGTATATATTTTTTTTAATTTGGTGTACGATGGAAGAGGGGTAGTCTTATACGGTGAATATATCACAAACGCGATATTTTAACTGGAAAAGTTGGGGGGTCGTCTTATACACCCAGTCGTCTTATACGCCGGAATATACGGTATGTATGTTTTAGAAGCTTGCAACATTAGTTTTTGTCATATTTCATTTGTATGTACAGATTTTATGTTATCAAACATATCGTTTCTATTTCTAAAAGGGTGTTTCTGCAGGGGGAGTGGTTGGGGTTAGGCACCATCCCAGGGGTGGTTAGGGTTAGGCAACACCGGGCGAACACTGTTAATCCAGCACAGGAGACTTGGGCGCAGCTGGCGCCGCCATAGGCCGTAATAGGAATTTCGGCTATAGCTGCGCACAGGGAGTAACTTTGACGCCGTCAGAAGACGGAGCTGAAGTTACTTTTAAAACACAATAATTCAGCTTCCAGCAATTGTTGGAAGCCGATTTATTTCATTCCCCCCCATCCATGGCGGCCTGGAGGAGGAATAGTATTTAACACGGCCAGGAACTTGTGCAACGGCAGGATCAGCCATATAACGGCTGTATCCTGCGCCCTAGTCTCCTGCGCCGATACCTCTCGTTTGCACACAGGGGGGGGGGGGGGAGAGATGTGTGGTTAGAGTTAGGCACCTCCAGGGGAGTAGTTAGGGTTAGGCACCACCGGGGGGGTGGTTAGGATCAGGCACCACCAAGGGAGTGGTCAGTTTTAGGCACCACCAGGGGAGGGTTCTGTGTGTCAGTAGGGCTTTAGCTTAGGGGGGTAAAGGAGCCACTTCCAGCATCCACACAGTTAATGTCTGAATAACAAGGTTGATACAGAGCAAAACAAGAGGAAACTTCCTTCAGGTCAGACACATACCTAAGTAGAGGGATGGCTCTGGATACCATAGAGGCTCTCCAGTCCTCGCTCCATCCCATTGTTCCTATGCCATCCCATGTTAAAGTTATTCAACCTGCTAGGTTAAATAGTTTTTTGTCACTCCTTGGGCAGCCTTCTGAAGTACTCATGTTCTCATGTACATCTAGAGATGAGCACATCCGTGCTGCACAGGCCCGGCCCTAGACCATTTGCCGCCTGAGGCAAACTTTGAAGAAATCGCCGCTGCGCCCCCCCCCCCGCCCCCCCGTGGGTGCGGGGGGGGCGCCCGAGCTGGAGGGGATAGCGGGCAGGAAGGGGGTATTGGGGCTAGCGGCGGGGAGGGGGGTCGGATCCCCCCCTCCCTCGCCTGGGTCCCCCGTCCTCCGCTCCCCTCCAGCTTGTTATGCGCGCTGGCTGGCTGGCTGCAGCTGTAAGAGGCAACGGGCGGGGATCACTCACCTCTTCCTCGTTCAGCCTGCGCTCCACTGACGTCACTTCCTGCTACGCCGCAGGAAGTGACGTCAGTGGAGCGCACGTTGGAACGAGGAAGAGGTAAGTGATCCCCGCCCATTGCCTCTTACAGCCGCAGCCAGCCAGCGCGCATAACAAGCTGGAGGGGAGCGGAGGACGGGGGACCCAGGCGAGGGAGGGGGGGGGGTCCGACCCCCCTCCCCGCCGATTGGCCCAATACCCCCTTCCTGCCCGCTATTCCCTCCAGCTCGGGCGGCACTCCACACCCACGGACGGGCGGGTGCCGCCCCCTCAGAAGCGCCGCCTGAGGCAAACGTTTCACCCCGCCTCATGGGTGGGCCGGCCCTGGTGCTGCACATGTGTGAGTCCAGGCTGCTGCATGCACAGTATGGATGAGCTTGTCCTAGGAAGTACATCTGAAAATTGCTCAAGGAGTACTGAAGATGCATCTGGTCACATCACTGCAATGGGAGCAGTGCTAGAACTATGGGAAGTACCAAGGACTAGGAAGGCTCTTTGGTATCCATAGTCTTCCCTCTATCAATCTCGAAATTAGTTATCTCACTTCAGGTTTGCTTTAACCTCCTAAGCGGTATGGACGAGCTCAGCTCGTCCATTACCGCCGGAGGGCGCCGCTCAGGCCCTGCTGGGCCGATTTGCTTAATTTTTTTTTCAAACACGCAGCAAGCACTTCGCTTGCTGTGTGTCTACTGCGATCGTCGCCGCCCGCAGCCGATGCGCCGCTACGAGCCGCAATAGAGGGCCCCCACCAGACCCCGTGTGCAGACTGGCCAATTAGAGCCAGGCAGCGCTGCGGGGTGGATCGGAACTCCGGATGACGTCACGACGTCGATGACGTCATCACGATCGGCCCCATGGCGACGGGGGAAGCCCTAAAGGAAATCCCGTTCAGAACGGGATTTCCTTATGGGTGAGTGCGCCGGCGGCGATCGGAGGGGTGGGAGGGATAGCGCAGGGAGGGGGGAATCATGTAGCTAGCGCTAGGCTAGCTACATGATGGGGAAAAAAAACACAAAAAATACTGCTGAGCATCCACCCTGGAGATCTGAATAGAACGCCAGGGTGGTTAATGAGTGTTCATTTCCTAAGTATGCTGTATGTTACCTCCTGCAAGAGTGCAGCTCTGTGGTTCAGGATGCATGCTACACATTTTGTGGTGTTCTAATGCTGTGTCAAAGTATTAAAGGACCCATCTTCCTGTATTACTCACGGATCCTGAGATAGCACCGGTAGTGGAAGGTAAATGTAGATTTGTCAGCAATCGAGCACCTACACTGGGGGACATATTGTCGCCCAGTTTGTATGAGGATCAGAGATCCCACCAGGGAGCTACCTGGTTGAGATATCAGGGCTCCTATAAGTGTGGTGTGAGAACTTGCAGATATTGTAGGGTGCACCCCACTGGGAACACTACAGTTTCCTTTAGTAATGGTAAAACCTTTAATGTTAAACAATATATCAACTGTGGAACCAATGGTGTAGTGTACCTTATACACTGTAATGTATGTAGAAAGCAGTATGTTGGTTGCACCACGAGATCCTTCAGGGCCAGAATTGCGGAACCTATTGTGGTGCTACCAATGTTAATTGCTTGAACCCTTCCAATGTGGCCAAGCACTTCCGCTCCTGTCATGATGGAGAGCTAAGTAATTTCTCTTTTCCAGGGTTTGGAGAGGGTTTACTTGGATAGCAGGGATGTGGACTTCGAAAAGAAATTACTAAAACATGAAGTACGGTGGATATTCAACTTGGGTACTAGGGAACCCAGGGGACTTAACCACAGATGGGATGTAAATCTTTTTGTTTGAACTTAATATGTGGACTAAATAGGAGCAGGGCAGCCATCAAGGGGGGGGGGGGATAACAGACACTGCAGTGAGGGGCCCAGTACTTCTGGGGGCCATGGGCCCCTCCCAAAGCGATCTAAGAGCCGCATGTGCTGGCTGCGGGCCTGTGGCTCACTAACCAGCAAACTGCGTTCCAGCACTGAGAGAAGAGTGACATCAACGCTTGAACAGATGAGTGAGCCCACTACAGCAGACTATTTATACTGGGGCCCCACCTATATCTGGCTACAGGCTACCTATACTGGTCTACCACCTATACCTGGCTACCTATACTAGGGCTGGAACCACCTATACCTAGATACCTATACTGGGGCACCACCTATACCTGGCTACCTATACTGTGGGCACCACCTATACTTGGCTACCTATACTGTGGGAACAAACTTTACCTGGCTACCTATACTGGGACACCACCTTTACTTGGCTATTTATCCTGGGGCGCCTATATCTTGCTACATTTACTGGGGGCCCCTGTACCTGGCTAACCTATACAGGTGCCCTACCCATACCATGCTACCTATACTGGGGGCAACTATACTAGGCTACCTATACCTGGGCACCACCTATAGTTGGCTCCACCCACAAAATGCCATGGTCATGCCCACTTTTTGCGGCATCATGCTGTGCATGCCGCATTCTACAGTGTCGGAGCCATGCACATTTTTCGCCGCAGCGCACTTCGCGCACAGACAAGGGGGTGGGGTGGCTAGTGGGCGGGCACAGCAACCAGTGGGTGGACCCAGGGAGGGGGGCCCAGGCCTGATGATGTGTGAGGGGCCCTAAAATTTCTGATGGCGGCCCTGAAATAGGAGGTCTTAGGAAGGGTCTCTCTGGTACTTTTTCTGGTGCTCTTGCGTTGCTTTGATGCATCGCACAATATCTACAATTTGTGTGGTATAGGTTTGGAGATAATATGCTATCCTCATCCCTAGCATTTTCTTAAAATATGATAGTTCCAGTCAGTGAGTTCCAGTGCTCAGTGGAGTTTAATGCATATTATTTATGTCCTCCCTTTTTCCTTGATCCCCCCCTCCCCACTTTATATGATCCTAGGCTTGGGGCAAACAGCAGTTGGTTAGTTCTACTTTACCATTGTCTTTTAATGTCATTTTATGTATATGCATCAATATAAATTATTCTGCAATACATTGGAGTCCACTCCACTCTCTTTCCACCATGGGTCATTTCCTTTTAAGACTGTTATATTACCTTTCTAGGTGTGGTGGATGGGGACAGTGGTCTCTAGGTATTTAAGACTAATCTGAGCATGTCACAATAGCTACGACTAAGGACCCGGCAGGGTCAGAAACACGTCAGCTTGCATGCTGCCCTGTTTTGCTACTTTTCTATGATGACCAAATAAAAGGATTTATTCTTTTATCATATGGAAGGAGTGCAGAGGATTTTTGAACATTTGTACTGCTCAAGGAGTATTGAAGATGCATCTGGTCAGATCATTTAGTTGTGATAAATAGTGATAAAGTTATTGGGCAATGTAATAAGTAGTTTTAATATTTTTCTCTCTGAGCAATCTAAATATGTGATGATTTAAGCTCTCCTCATAACTAGGGCCCTGTTGTGATGAGAACCATAATTATCTATATTGGATGTGACGCGATTGAGATATCAAAGCTATAGATCAATTATATATGTGATATTGATAAGACTGATTGAAAGAAATCTTCTATTATCTAGCATAGGCGTACAAGGCTGGGTTGGTAATTCTATAGACAACAGTCCTGCTCTCAGGAATTCTATGCCTAACCATCCCCCCCAGTCAGAAGTTGGTAAGACAGCTGTATCCCATTATGTCTCAAGCCATAGCGTTACAATGAGGCTGTTGGAATACCAGTTTCAACCGGATTGAAACATGTGCTCTCTTTGTGATATATGAGGAGTTAGTTGAAGCAGCTAGGTATGGAAGTCAGCAAATAGAGACTACAGCATTGTTTGAACAAACCAATCATAGATAGCATTGGGACACACGGTGGGGCCAGCCCATTTCTTTATGTAAGAAGTTTTAGGCGGGAGTGGGGCATTCTGCCATTTTCACTTCACAGACACACACATACTTTCATACATACAGACATACAATCAATTTGTTCATTTTTTGTAATCATTTGTAACGTAACTAAGATTTGTACCTTTATTGATTTATTCAATAATGTTAAATAAACAACCACATCCTTTTAAATGATTTACTCTGGTCTCTGAAAGACTTTGTGTTCAAGTTACAAATCCCTCATTTTAACATTTAACAATGGCGAGCCAACCAGTCGTAAATGTTTCATGAAGAATTAACTCAGCCATAGATTACAAGCTCGTTTCAAAACGGGGGAATGAGAAAGGAAGCGGAGCTGTCTTCTTGTGAAACTCTATTGCGTTGAATCTGAAGCAAGGGATGAGACCAGACCAGAGAGGAGATCTGATGATTGACGTCATGTGGGTGATACCAGAAGTCTGTCTGCATAAGGTGACTATGCTTTATTCCCTGTTGAATTAGCTAAAAGTCTTAAAAGTCAGATGAGTGCCCAAAGTTGTTAAAGAAATAAAGAATATTTGTTAGTTAATTAGGGAAATAGTTACTTAGAGTTTGCTAAAATGAACAGCATGCAAAAGGAATGTTCTTATCATTCCTATGTAAAATGCCTTAGTGGTAGCAGACAGGATGCAGACTTCGTTAATGGTATTGTTTATTTAAAGATGCAGATATTTTTGTCTACAAAGCTGCAAGCTAAATTTGGGAAAAAATGGTTTAAATTGAAGCTTAAGATAGTGTAATTGGATCATAGGAGTAGATTTAGCATATTAGCTTCTATAAGTAAAGTAAGGGTTTTGTATTTATGCTAATTGGCTACTTGTGTAAAAGAAAATGTGTAAACCATGAATAAGTGACAGTTTATATAAAAAGGAAATATATCTGTAATAATGGTTTATTAGAAGCGCAGTAATCCTGAAAGCCAGGAAAAATAAAAATGTTTCTGGGTATTTAAAAGTGTGGTTACCAAAATGACATTTTCTTTGCAGCAGCAGCAAGTATCATATAACAGCTAGTCTAGTAGGATTGTAAAATCATTGCAGATGTCACATAAAAGTATTTGTATTGCAAGCTATTTATGTTATGAAAATTTCATTCAAGTTTCAGAGTTGTTGTCCTATTTTTTCGGTTTGAGTTTTGAGAAAGAGTATAAAATATAGTCATTAATATAATAATTGATATTTAAAATAAAATAATTAATTAAAATGAGCTTATTATAAGGTTGCATAGGAGAATTAATCACCATAGTTTAATGATAGACATATCTGTTCCTGTATTAGAGGATTGATGAGGATATGGTGATAAGGTTCAGCATTCATAAGTAAGATGTGATTGCTGGTGTCCATAGATGACAGATATATATTTCGACAATCGATTTACACAAAAGTTGATAAAATAAGTTTTTTTAAGTTATAGGTTTAGTCAGGAGGTTATTCTTAGTGAGTTTATGGTGTAATAAAGAGATTTGGTTTAATTTTGATTAAATAAAGCTGAATTGTTGCAAATAACGATTGCATCAATTACATAAGAATTTGATCTGTAAGGTATAAAATAAATTTGGTAGCTCATGACTATAGTTATTACATTTAGATGATTTTGACATTTTATAAGGTAAAGATATATTTTTAAAAGACAATATGTGTGTTCAGTCTAATGTGAGTGATGATTGGAAATATGATCAGGATATATATGTGCTGAATGCTCAGTCCCATAAGTGATTTGTCATGAATAAGTATATCCTTATACTTATATATGCATTATTTTTGTAAAGATCTGTTTTTCTTTACCGGAGGAGAAATGGGAATTTATAAAAATATAATTGATGAATGGTGACAGGTGGTTTCATATCTTTTCCGGTCAGAGGTGTGAAATCAGTTGTGCCAGTTCAAATTATTGGTATACAAGGGACTTGGTGTTGGTGTATCAAATATCTGAAATAAAATTGTATATTTTGGTCATTGCTGTAGATTATTAATACAGTAATGTATGCACTGATATTTTAGACTGTACACAAAATATTCACATTCAAGGAAATTTAAAAATTAAACGTTTAAAGGACAACAGGTTAAAGCAGAACTCTGATAAAAGTTATTGGTTGTGAATTCTATATGTGTTTATGTGATAATATTTTTTTTATTCCCCTCTTATGATTTGGTGTACACATGTATTCTATCTCCTTAATTATTAAATTTTGTTTCCTGGGAAGTATGTGAAGAGAATCAGAGATGGTGGTGATTTCCTTCCTTTCTGTAAATTGATGAAAATTGAGGTACAATATTGAATGGGATATTGGATTTAAAAGTAATTCGAGTATCAGTTATTTATAGGAAAGTGGATTTCATGTTTCCTTGAGTTTATTTTGGATACTAGCAATTGGTTACATCAGTTGCAATGTGTTTTAGTAAGATGAGGTCATTTTAAATAAAAATTAAAGAAAGGTTTCAAGTTAAGTTTTAGTGACATAGAAATGTTTCAGCAGAAGCTGTTTAGGAAATGCTTTCCTCTGTTTGTATGAGAAACAGTGGCATCTATGTTAAGCGAGAGTAGGGTTAATTAAGAACAGCTGGAGTCCTGTAATCTGAAGCCATTAGCTGTCACTCAAACTGCATGAGTAAAAATACGTCAGAAGTTGTTATAAATAATGTATTGATCATTTTTGAGATATCATTGTGAAAGAAATGTAAGGGTATCATTTAGTTACTTGCAACTTGCGCACACACACAGCAGGTATACTAATAATGACATATACACATGAGATTAGCATGTTATATAAACGCACACACACATATTAACATGCTGTTACACATTTACATAAGAGAATATAACTTTGTTGTCCTCACAATAAAGTGTGAAGGATGGTTTTAAGATGACATTGTGTTTTTTTTTTTATTTTATTGAGCTTTATTTTAAGGTTTATCTAAGGTTATGAAACTTATGTTTATTAGATAAACGAGATTTATTGAAGTTCATGGTTTGTGTCCTCATCAAAGGATTGCAATTTAGACAATGTCATATGAGTTTGTTGTTCAAAGGGGGAACAAAAAGTTTAAAGTTATTTTCTTGAAATAAGATCATTGATACCATATTTTTTAATTATAGATGTATCTCTAAAGATTGATTGACGTAAAAGGTCACATGCAGAAATGGCGAAAATTACAAGGCTTTCACATGCTAACGAGCCTGTTGAGAGGAGATTCCATGCTTCCATTGATAAAGGAATGAACAGAAGTGCTTGAAGACATGAAGAGTTTTTTTTTCTTTTCCCTCCCCACTTTTCATGAACTGAACTGAGAATCTAATATCTTTACACACATATAATTTTTAATTTGACACACATGAAAAAGACATTTTTGGTGTTTTGAGTTTAATTGTTTGTTTTGTTACAGAACAGAATTAGATTTTATGTGATATTTTCATAAGGTAATGAAAAAATTTAGGAAAAATATTGATAAGAACAGAGAAGGTTTTTAAGGAAAGTTTTTTTTTTATCCAATAGCTTATAGATCCTTTCAGTTTAAAAAAAAAAAAAAAAAAAAAAAAAATAAGGTAAATTTTTGATTAATGTTTGAAAATTGATATTTTTGATAGAAAGGGGTTTCCATAATATATCTGGTATGCAAAGTTATTTTGAGAGTTTGATCAAAATATTAGAAAAGGAATTTTAGATGGTGCAAAGATCATTGATATAATTAATGGGTTGTATTAAGAAACTTTGAAATCTGATTTAAAGATAATAAGGCTTGTCAGAAAGCAAAAGGCTTGTCAAAAAGCAAAGGGCTAGTTAGATAGCATAATAAACTGTTAATGTAAATCAGATGATGGGAAGGTATTATTATACACATTGCATCAGTATTATGTCCTTAAATGACACATTTTTATGATTTAATATTTTTAATTTTGATTAATAATGGAAACCATATTTGATTAGGATATGTTTGAAACTTCAAACTGCATATATTTTATAGATATTTCCAAACAGTAATACAAACTTTTTAAGGAGGTATGACATAATTGAAGAATACAGGTATACATTAATTCATATTGATTTGGGATGGATAAGTGATATGAATTCCACCAAGATGAATGAAGAATATTTTAATGATATTAATAGTTGTAAGGTAATACATCTGATTATTATGTAACATTATTAGGTAATCCAGTTAATTATATACATTATTATGATTGTTTTTATAAACAGGGTTTTATGATCATTTTAAAATGGAAGGAAAAAGTAATGAAATTCAAAGTTTAGATTTGTCATCATGCTTGCATGTTTAGTTTAAGGGTGTTAGTTTAATTTTAAGAAGAATCTACCATTTTTGTCAAAGGTAAAATTTCCTATACAACAGGATGTGAAAGGGTTAACACACACTGTTTCAATTACACATGAGAGTACCGAAGAAGTTGCTGTTAAAGTTAAGTCCAGCAAGGCAGAGGTTAAAAGTTTTTTTTTCCCTTCTCAGAGTTCATTCACAAGGGATGTAAGAAGAGCATATACATGCAATTAGTTTAAATAAAAGTTATTAATTTGTCTAAAAATTTAGAGGTAGCAAAATTTGAAGATAATTATTAATGAAAATTACAGAATATGACTGTTATATTTTAACAAAAATTTTGATAATGATTAAAATATACTAAATGTATTTATAGAAGTGAAAGTAATTTTAATATATGATTTTACTTCTATAAAGGGGGAAATGTAATAAGTAGTTTTAATATTTTAATCTCTGAGCAATCTAAATATGTGATGATTTAAGCTCTCCTCATAACTAGGGCCCTGTTGTGATGAGAACCATAATTATCTATATTGGATGTGACGCGATTGAGATATCAAAGCTATAGATCAATTATATATGTGATATTGATAAGACTGATTGAAAGAAATCTTCTATTATCTAGCATAGGCGTACAAGGCTGGGTTGGTAATTCTATAGACAACAGTCCTGCTCTCAGGAATTCTATGCCTAACCATCCCCCCCAGTCAGAAGTTGGTAAGACAGCTGTATCCCATTATGTCTCAAGCCATAGCGTTACAATGAGGCTGTTGGAATACCAGTTTCAACCGGATTGAAACATGTGCTCTCTTTGTGATATATGAGGAGTTAGTTGAAGCAGCTAGGTATGGAAGTCAGCAAATAGAGACTACAGCATTGTTTGAACAAACCAATCATAGATAGCATTGGGACACACGGTGGGGCCAGCCCATTTCTTTATGTAAGAAGTTTTAGGCGGGAGTGGGGCATTCTGCCATTTTCACTTCACAGACACACACATACTTTCATACATACAGACATACAATCAATTTGTTCATTTTTTGTAATCATTTGTAACGTAACTAAGATTTGTACCTTTATTGATTTATTCAATAATGTTAAATAAACAACCACATCCTTTTAAATGATTTACTCTGGTCTCTGAAAGACTTTGTGTTCAAGTTACAAATCCCTCATTTTAACATTTAACAGGCAATTAAAGGGAGGAGCACTGAAATATGAAAATTCCTCTCGTTCATAAGGTGAAACAACCCGTGGGCTGAAGTGGTTAAAAATGCATTCCCCACTGGGGCTGATTGGAGATCTCTCTGATTGGAATTGCCTTAGCAATTCCAATGGCTTACTTTGCCTTCTCCAAAGAAAAATAAGGATTTGCACACACTTGATGCGTTTGAGTATCTCACACATCTAGTACCAACATGCGCAGGAAGCAAATGTTTTTATAATATTTTATTCAATCAATGCTGAGTCCTAGAAGCAAACTGATGTGACATTTTCATTTTTTGTAACGAAGTTATGGCATATAAAAAATGAACTGCAAAGACCATGTCGATATTGTGCCTATTTCCTATTTGACAATGATGTGTATGTAAGAGGACAGTATGATATGATTAAAAGTTCAATATGCTGCCTCAGTTCAGAACTTCAGATGAAGAAGAACACTCAGCCTGTCATTCATAAAGAAACCTCAGCAGGGCCGTCACGTAAAGATGCTCTTCACT
Source organism: Hyperolius riggenbachi (assembly GCF_040937935.1). NCBI lineage: Eukaryota > Metazoa > Chordata > Amphibia > Anura > Hyperoliidae > Hyperolius > Hyperolius riggenbachi. The sequence goes on from NC_090649.1 coordinate 199,077,632, forward strand.
TCTAGTTTGCTGCTCACAAATCACCATTTCTGAACAATAGCAAGAATTCACAGAAGTTACTTTTTTTTTTTTTTAAACTAACTTTTAAATCTTTCTATATGCATTATGTAGGATAGAATTTTTATTTGTGTTTTTAATACTGTATTCCATACTTATGTCATAATAATACGATATACTGAGATATCACATTGGTAATTACCGGTAAATACATTGCTGTATAATATTCAGTCTGGATGGTTCTAAAAGTGAAGTTTCACCTGAGGACACAAACTGTATAAAAGTTCATACTCCTCATACTCTACATAAAGTCAATGTAACTGCCTGTGATTCTGAGTGCTATAACATAGACTTTAATTTAATAAAAATATATTGTGCCAGGAAGGCGATTACATTTTTATTCTTCATCTGTAATGCTTTCCTTTGTGGCATATAATGCGAGTGAAGAATATTCATTTAATAATGTGAATAATGAACTGTGCATTTATTTATGCACCAGTAGGTGGGAGACAGATTTATATTTATACTGTCAAAAATAGAATACTGGTTGAGCAAAGTTTGTGAATACTTCTAAACTTGATACACAATTTATAGAAATCATTTAGTACTGGTTACCGGGGAAACAGCTGAAATCACATGACTTGAAGGAGTCCCCCACATGACTGAAGGAAGCGTTGAGACTTGTTGAGGTGACTGACAGCCGGGAGCTGCAGTGAAGAGTAGCAGACCTGGTAGTGGAACAGTTGATTTAATCTGATCCCCTGTGCAGCTCTGCATCGAGGAGGCACATGGCAGTTATCTGGGAATCCCTGAAGGGGACCCTAGGATTGGAGATAAGGAGGAAAGAAGTTCTCCGTGGCTCCCAGTGACTGTGAAGTCTGCTCTCCTGGTAGTTATGCTATATTGAGGGTTGGTGACACGGTGGTGTACTAGAGAGTACGCTCACCTTGCAGCAATGGATCTTCGGTTTCAATTCAAGCCAAGGCTCTATCTGCACCGAGTTTGTACTGTATGTTCTCCCCGTGTCAATGTTAGTTTCCTGCAGGAACTCCGACTTCTTCTCACAGTCCAAAAACATGCAGATAAGTTCATTGGCTTCCTCCTAAATTGGCCCCAGACAACGATGAACATAAGACTATGGTAAGGAATAGATTATTAGCCCTACTAAGGGACTTGTGAGTGAGTGACAACACTACATATACTCTGTAAAGTGCTTATTTGCCTTTTATTCAATAGATGCAGCAGGGGGAAAAAAACTAACACAGGGACTTTCACAGGTCCACCCAGGATACAAAAATGTGGAGACTAGGAAGGGATCTACACAGCTGATGTTTGTTTGCACAAGACATTGCTACAAAAATGTCTATTTCATTACAGATGTTCAACAATGAAATATGCCATACATGGATAATATTTCTCATAAATGAACTGGTCTTAAAAATTGTCTGTTTTCAAAAAACGGCTGTAAGCTTTTAAGGTTTACAATTGGAGCAATAGTGTGTCAGCTTCTTCAGTACTAGTACATTGCACATCGGCTATTTTCGCCTTCACAAAGAGGTTGGATGTATGGAAGTTTCCGGCTGTAGAGTGGACACCTGTGGCTGCAGATTGGCAGTGCACAAAGTTTTGTGTACTGGGGGATTTAAATTCAAAGAAATGTGGACCTCTACAGAAATTCAATTTGCTGCTATACATAAATTCGCTAAGATTTTGAATGCGTTGGAGATTAATTTAGATTTGACATTCTATGGATATTTGCCCCTGGGATTAGAATGGGGTTGGCAGTATGGCGACCTGCAATTTAAAGGACAACTGACAGGACAAATTAAGTGAAAACAATATGGAGGCTGCCAAATTAATTTCCTTTTAAACAATATTTGCTACCTGGCAGCCCTGCTGATCTATTTGGCTGCAGTAGTGTCTGACCAACACCAGAAACAAGCATGCAGGTAGTCCTCGGTTAACAAACGAGATAGGGACTGTAGGTTCGTTCTCAACCCGAATCTGTTCTTAACCTCCTTGGCGGTAACCCCGTGTGTGACACGGGGTAAGCCGCCGGAGGGTGCCGCTCAGGCCCTGCTGGGCCGATTTACATAATTTTTTTTTTGCTGGACGCAGCTAGCACTTTGCTAGCTGCGCCAGCACCCCGATCGCCGCCGCCGCGCGCCCGATCGCTGCTATCCGGTGTGGCGCGCGGCCCCCCCCCCAGACCCCTGCGCTGCCTGGCCAATCAGTGCCAGGCAGCGCCAAGGGGTGGATCGGGTCTCCCAATGACGTCCCGACGTCGCTGACGTCATTCCGCCCCGTCGCCATGGCGACGGGGGAAGCCCTCCAGGAAATCCCGTTCTTTGAACGGGATTTCCTGATCGCCTATCGGCGGAGGCGATCGGCGGGGCTGGGGGGATGCCGCTGAGCAGCGGCTACATGATTTTTAAAAAAAATAAATTCATCTACAAAATTATCTTTCGCTGGTACCTTACACCAGAAGTTTTATCAAAAATTTATCCAGACACAACAGATTTATGTTGGAGAGGCTGTAATGACAAGGGCACATTGGAACATATTTTTTGGCTATGTCCCCTCCTCTCCCCCCTATGGAACAAGGTCCAAGAACTCATTACATCCGTCACTGGTATCACGGTTCCTCTTGACCCTCTACATATGGTATTAGGTAAACCAATGCCCGACATAAATAGACATGTAAATCGTCTAATTACACATATCCTAACAGCCACTAGACTAGCCATATCCTCAGCATGGAAAAATCTAGCTCCACCAGATATCTCCGAGGTGATCCTTAAAGTTAACTGGACCAGATCTATGGAACAACTTACGGCTTCACTAAGGGACCAAGAAAAGAATTTCCATAAAATATGGGATTCATGGCCCTACACCTCACCTGACTACCAGCCCCCATGAGTTATAGATTCTTAAATTTTATCATTGACGTAGGCCTGAGAAGATACTGTGACACCATATAGACATCTCTCTCACTACCCAATATAACATTGGGCCTTTACATACCCACCTATCTAAACTAATTGCATCCTTCAAAAAATTGGCTAACCACTGACACACCATATATCATAGGAGCTAAGAATACTACTCTATACCTTGCTTCTTCTTCTTCTCTCGACTATCCTTTCTTTCTATTTCTTTCAAACTAACCTAACCTTATCTATCTCCATATCGTTGTTGATTTAAACATAGTTCTTTACTTCTGTTGGTTTAAATTTATGCCGATGAAGCAAACCTGTAATTTCACTCCACTAAATGCTTCAATTCAACTTCTATAACAAGTATAATGGGTTATATTGCTTGGCTTTGTTGGTAGTTAATATGACTCAGGTCAAAAGAAACTCTAATCACTTGTTATCTACGACTTGAGCACTGCCAAACTGGACTCTATTAGAACTAATATATTCTTATGTTATTCTGTATGCTTAAAAATAAGTGACTTTGAATACTTCATATAATACCTTAAGACCCTTATCTCATAAGAACTTGCTCAATATCAGACCATCTCTGCACATTACTTGTATGTTGAATACTGTAAACTGAAATTTATTTGAAATTTTGTGAAAATTCTGATGTTAAAAACCAATAAAAACAGTATAACAAAAAAAAAAAAATAAAAAAAAAATAAAAAAAAAACTGCTGCGCTGCCCCCTGGCGGTATTTTTCATACTGCCAAGGGGGTTAAAGAGAACCTGTACTGAGTAAAAATATTTAAAATAAACACATGAGGTAGCTTCAAATGAACATTACATAGTTACCTTGCCATCAGTTCCTCTCAGCTCACCATTTTCTTCTTACAGTGATTCCTTCCAGTTCTGACAACATTTTGTCAGATCTGAAATATATCAGTTGCTGTCTGCTATAGCTGAGAGGAAATCTGATGTACCAGGTAATGTCCATGTTTCCCTATGGCTCAAGTGGGCGATGTTACAGTTTAACCTCTTGAAGACTGCAGTGTTAAACCCCCCAAACGACCAGGCCTTTTTTTTGCTGAAATGGCCACTGCAGCTTTAAGGCCAAACTGCAGGGCCGCACAACACAGCACACAAGTGATCCCCCCCCCCCTTTCTCCCCACCAACAGAGCTCTCTGTTGGTGGGGTCTGATCGCCCCCCGCACCGGCATTCCACAAAATAGTCAACGGCTCCTTACAAGAAGGGTGGTTTCCCTCTACTCTGAAAGAAGCAATCGTCAGGCCTCTACTCAAGAAACCATCCTTAGACCCAGATGCTCTAAACAGCTACAGACCTGTCTCAAACCTCCCCTTTCTGGGAAAAGTTATTGAAAAGGCTGTCTACCTCCAACTTGAAGCCAGGCTCTCCAGAAACAACATCCTTGACCCTCTTCAATCTGGTTTCAGGAAATATCACAGTTGTGAAACAGCCCTCACCCAGATTTGCAATGATCTGCTCATTGCAAGAGACAAGGGTCAATGTTCCATCCTGATTTTGCTCGACCTCTCAGCGGCTTTTGACACAGTCGATCATGAAATCTTACTCAACAGGCTACAAGAGTACTGTGGCATAGATGGCATTGTTCTCCGGTGGTTCAACTCCTTCCTGGCTGGCAGAACACAAAGGGTAGCCTTAGGGCCCTTCCTCTCCAACCCTGTACCACTAAAATACGGTGTACCTCAGGGCGCAATATTATCCCCTTTACTGTTCACCATATACATGCTGCCACTTGGAGAAATCATACAAAAACATGGCCTGACATATCATTGCTATGCTGATGACACCCAGCTATATTTGTCATTCAAACCTGATGTCACAGACCCTACTCCACAAATAAATGCATGCTTAGCTGAGCTTCAGGAGTGGATGAATAATAATTGGCTAAAACTTAATGCTGACAAAACTGAGGTTCTTGTTATCGAGGGCCAGGGCTCAACAGCAAAGCAGCTCCAGTCTCAACCAACACCGCTAAGGATAGGGAGCTCAGACCTGAACAACTCAGACTGTGTGCGCAGCCTGGGAGTACTGATTGATGGGAAATTAAGCTTCAGGAATCAAATCTCAGCTGTTGTGAAACATTCCTTCTTTCACCTAAGGAATATTGCAAGGATTAAACACCTAATTCCTTCAGAGGATCTTCCAACCCTAGTTCATGCCTTCGTCACATCAAGGTTAGACTACTGCAACGTCCTCTACACAGGCCTGCATAAGAAAGACTTACGCCGCCTGCAATTAGTACAGAATGCCGCCGCAAGGCTGTTAACGAGCCAACCCCGCCATTGCCACATAACACCAACCCTGAGCTCACTCCACTGGCTACCGATAAAATGGAGAATTCTGTTTAAGATTGGCTTACTGACATTCAAATCCTTGCACAATCTGGGCCCTGGATACCTGAAGGACTTGTTGCAACTACATCACACCCCCCACAATCTTAGATCAAAAGGACGTAACACCTTGGTCACCCCCAGAGTCCACCTCAAAACCTTTGGAGACAGAGCCTTTTGTCATGCTGCCCCTACACTTTGGAACTCCCTGCCACACCCAATCAGGACAGCCCCATCCCTGGAAGCATTTAAGTCTAAACTGAAAACATACCTTTTCAGTCTGGCATTCATGAACATCTGACTATCTCCTCTGTAACACAACCCAGCCTGAAACCCTGTATTAATCTGAGACACAGCTATGCGCTTTGAGTCCTATGGGAGAAAAGCGCTTTACAAATGTTATTGTATTGTATTATTGTATTGTATGTTTATTTTTTTTATATAAATATTTTGTTTAATAATTTGTTTAAATAAGTTCCCTCCCCGCAGCCAGCCAATTACGGCGATCGGCTGTCATAGGCTTCTGCCTATGAGAGCCGATCGCTCTCTTGTCCCCCAGGGGGACAGCCTTGTGACACGGCTGTCCCCAGTACAGCGCTGCAGCCGATCGCAGCGCTGTACACAGAAATAGACGGCGATCTCGCCGTCTAACAGTCTCCCGAGCGGCAATAGCCGGTCGGAGACTGAAGGCGGAGCTGAGCTCCGCCCCCCAAGCAGGAGATGCGCGCACAGCCTGCGCGCGATCTCCTGCATTAGCTGGCCCCAGGACTTTTTGCCAATTGGCGTTAGGCGGTCCTGGGGCTGCCGCCACGCCCATCGGCGTGACGCGGTCGGCAAAAGGTTAACTGTGTGCTGACCAGAAAGCTGTTATGGGTAATGGCCATTTTCAAAATGTAGGATGGAAAATTCCCTTGATCACAGTGAACAAACAGGACACGAGACAGGAGAAAGACACTGAGGAGTAGACTACATGGGAGGTAAGTATGACTTGTGTATGCTTATTTTGACTTTTCATTTTCAGTTCAGGTTTTCTTTAAGTCACAACATTGTGCCATCTCTGTCCCCTGTACCTCCTCTGTGCCCCCCTCTGTGTCACCTCTGCCCTTTGTACCTGTTTGTACAAGTTTAAAAGCCATTTTTTCTTCTTTTTTTTTTTTTTTTTAATCGATTTTCTCAAAAACTACAAGTGCAATTTGAAATTCTTTTTAGACTTGTTCCCATGGAAACAGAGAATCCATGCCGTTCGTATCGGTGGGTCGTTCGTGAGTTGGGTATTCGTAATTCGGGGACTACCGGTTTATGATTTTTGTTTTTTTTTAATCAAATGGTTTCACACACATGTAGTTCAGTCCTCTTCTTCATTTTCTGCAGCAAATGCAAAGTTAGCAATAATCACTCAAAAATGCAGATCCAAGCGGTCCTTTACTTACAAACAGGTTCCGATTCGGGAGATTGTAAGTTGAACTTGTTTGTAACTTTAGTCCTGTGTTAAAGCATTGTGAAATGTGAATACATTATTTGCTCTGGATGTGGACCTATCATATAAACTATGTTTTTGGTTGTTTCTAATGTGCTTTTAAAGTACTGTAACCCTCTATCAGTCAATTTATTAACCTCCCTGGCGGTATCCCTGAGTCAAGCTCTAGGTGGAGAAAAGCAGCCAGGAGAGGTAAACCCAAGCCTGACTTGGGGTAGCCATCAAGAGGCTTGTGCAGAGCCTTATGTGTAGCGGGTGTTTTAGCTCACCTCCCCCTGAATCTAGACGCCGGCAGCCATTCTACTTCCTGTCCTCGGAGGCTCTGCATCCCTCTGGTGAGATAGCCGTCTGTAATCATGAATGGGTTTTAATATCAATTAACCGTTACTCCAGTAAAAACACCAGTGAACCTAAAGGCAAGTAAAAAAATTCCCTGGTTTCTGACCACTCTAATTTGGACAGGACCTTGAATGTCAGCACATACCATAGATCAGATCTGGCTCACGATGGCCCCAGAGTGGTGTTCTCAGCCAGTCGCCCGGTCCTTTTTTTTTTGTATATTTTTCTGTCCTACCCAAGCAGGATAACCTCCACAAGCCAAAAACATAACTAAGCATTGGGAAATACTGTATAACCCATAGGATAAGGAGAATAATCAATGTAAAGTGGGATGGCACAATGTAGAAAAAAATAATGAATCTTAACCGTAAGGAATAAATAGCAATTCTGCAATTACAAAAACTTGATTAATAATTTAATATTTTGAGTCCGCACCTTGTAGGCTTGATTTACAGCCACGAATCACAAACTGTCAGCAGAAATTTATTACCTTTCTTTTATTTAGACAAATTCAGTGTCTGATGTCACATTTCATACACCCCTTGTGGATATCTCACACAGTTTAATATTAAGTGGGATGTGTATGTGGGTTTAGCCTTTGTAACCCATTTGTATAAAACACCGCCACTCAAATAAACAGTATTTCATTTCTGTCATTTCTGTTAAATTAGGAGGACAAATGAATGTCAGTTCGATCAGAGGGAAGAGATTGTGGTTAAGTGATGAGGAAAAAAAAAATCCCTTAGCATTTAAAGTTGCATTAGCCCAGGAGGGGAAACGAGCCTATCAAAGCCTGCCCACTAGTTAAATAGCCAGCAGTTAATGAAAAAAAGTTCCCCTGGTGAGTACTCACCTCGAGAGGGGGAAGCCTCATGGTCCCAATGAGGCTTCCCCCTCCCCTGTAGCTGCAGGCAGTCCAGCGCTGGCTCCCGCGAAGTGTCCCGGAATCCTCCCTCGACAAGCCTGACAAGCGCCGATTTATTTACCTTTCCTGGCTCCAGCGGGGGCGCTGTTGCGCTTCTCCGCACAGAGATAGGTGAAAATAGCCAATCTCTGTCAGGTGCTCTCTACTGCGCAGGAAACTTGTGTCTGCGCAGTAGAGCGGCCCGACTGCGATCGGCTATTTGCGCCTATCTCTGAGCGGATAGCCAATACTGCGACTGCACTGGAGCCGGGAAGGTAAATATTTACATCCCCGCTGTTCGGGGAGCTTTATTGCCGCCGCCGTAGGACCGAGGAGGACAGGGGAAGCTTCAATAGGATCCGGAGGCTTTACCCACCCAAGGGGAGTATCCCCCGGGGATGTTTTTTTCGTTACAGGTTTTCTTTAAAGGCAGTGATAGGCTAAAGTTAGTTCACTTACAGCGTCTTCTAAAATGTGTGTGATGGGATGTCTTATCCATCACTCTTAAGATGGCCACACACAATACAATAAAATAATCCGATTTTACGGCAATTCGACAAAACCGATTGGATTTTCTGAAATGTCAAAAGTTTTTTTTTTCTATTCGAGCAAGAAATATGATCGGATTTCCCGTGTCTATCGGGAGTGCTGGATTTTTCTGATGCAATTTTCTTAGAGTTTTCAATGATATTTTTCATAATTGGGTAAACATTGAACACAGGTGTGTGGTACATTGGTCAGATTTTTCAAATGTTACAATCAGTCGGTCACCTGACCAAGGTGTGGATATGTCGAAACGCATTGTGACGTCGTTTGCACACAGAAGTGCTGTGGAGAAGATCTGCTTGCGTCCCAACACCACCACACGGACCACACCGCTGCTGGCCACAGCGGTTTGAAGGCTGCCTCCCGCAGACTCACTAAGGCTTTACCCCTTTACAGGCTCTAATAGCGTTTATTGCAGTAATTGCATTTTATTTTTGTGATTCTTGTCAACAAAAGTAGTGGTGCATTGTGGGTAACCACAAATGTTCACTTATAGCTGAATTATTACAAATTTCCTTCTGTTTTAAGAAGGCAAATTTCACCAAGCATTGCTCATTAGTAGGAGGGCTTTTCAGTCTCTTTTATCCCCCTATACATCCCTAATGGTTTGGGTCACCCTGAGCTGCATGGTCACTCTAATGTCATTAAAAGGTAACACACTATAGAGCACCCCTTCTCCTTTCTTGTCTTTTCCAGTTAACAAGTTTCCTTGAATATTGATGGGAGAATAATTTGTTTATACTCTGTATGTAGTTTGCAAATTAGAATGTCTTTAACCCAGTAATCAACCGTCTGACTTACATCTCAATGACGCTGTGATAAACTAACATTATTTAGCCTCCAACCAGGCTGTGTCTTAAAGTCTTAAACATAAACTCCGACCAAGAATTGAACTTTATCCCAATCAGTAGCGGATACCCCCTTTTACATGAGAAATCTATTCCTTTTCACAAACGGATCATCAGGGGGCTCTGTATGGCTCATATTGGGGTGAAACCCGTCCCACAAGAAACAAGAAAAGTACGTACTTTTGGCAGTTTCCTGTCTGTGAACCTTGCTGCATTGTGGGAAATAGCGGTTTACAGTTGTTTCCAACTGCCAAGAAAAAGCATGCAGCAGCTACATCACTTGCTCACAGTAAAAATGTCACCATGTAATAAATGTCAGAATGTAAATCAGGGATTTAAAAGCTTTTACAATGGGCAAACACTGAGTAAATCATTTATACATAATTATTGTAAAAATGAAGCACTTTTTTATTACATTATTTAAACAGGAGTTCCTCTTTAAAGGACCACTATAGTGAAAAAGTAGGCAGTTAACCTGCTGGGCGGTCTGGACGAGCTCAGCTCGTCCAGTACCGCCGGAGCCTGCCGCTCAGGCCCTGCTGGGCCGATTTGGCTCAAATAAAAAGCAGCACACGCAGCCGGCACTTTGCCAGCCGCGTGTGCTGCCTGATCGCCGCCGCTCTGCGGCGATCCGCCGCGAGCAGCGGCGAAAGAGGGCCCCCCTAGCCGCCTGAGCCCAGCGTAGCCGGAACAAAAAGTTCCGGCCAGCGCTAAGGGCTGGATCGGAGGCGGCTGACGTCAGGACGTCGGCTGACGTCGATGACGTCACTCCGCTCGTCGCTATGGCGACGATGTAAGCAAAACAAGGAAGGCCGCTCATTGCGGCCTTCCTTGTTTATTCTGGGCGCCGGAGGCGATCGGAAGATCGCCTCCGGAGCGCCCTCTAGTGGGCTTTCATGCAGCCAACTTTCAGTTGGCTGCATGAAATAGTTTTTTTTTTATTAAAAAAAAACCCTCCCGCAGCCTGCCTGGCGATCTTAATAGAACGCCAGGCAGGTTAAAAGCTGACAGAACTGACAGGTTTTGGGCCAGTCCATCTCCTCATGTGGGATTCTCAGGGTTTTCTACAGCATTTCCTGAACAGCAGTTGCAAAGTCTAAATGACAAAATAGTATGCAAGTGAGTAGGGAGGCTGGCTGGTATCTTACTATTTTGGCAGCCAAACTGCTGTTCAGGAAATGCTGTTGAAAACAAAGAAAACTCAGAGAACACCCCCCCCCCTCCCTTAATAAAGAGATGGACTGACCCAAAACCTGTTGGTTCTGTCAGATTTTAACTGCCTACTTTTTTTGTGATAGTGGTCCTTGAAGTAGTGTACACTTGTTTCCATCTCCCTGGCTCGTGCTTGTAGCAGTGAAAGCTCAAACTACTTTCATTTAATTTGACGACAGAAGAGAGGATTGTATGTACGGGAACATTGTCCTTGAAAGTAAAGACTCCGTAAGTGACTACATTGCATTGTTTTTGCTTCCTCCCAGAAATGTCTTAATGCCAGACACGTGCGGTATCTCATTAGCTGGTATGTGCTTTCTTACGTTGGTTCTGTGCTTCTGTTTCCAATTAAAAATAGTTTCCTAGATCTTCCCTGTGCCGAAAGCAAGTGAGAAGTTAACAAGTTGTGAATGACGCGTGGGACTGGATGAAACGCCTGCCCACCTGTGTGGATGCCAGTCACTTGAACAAATCTGACTTCTGGGTGTCTAGATTGGCAGTGAAAGCTTAATAACTAATCCCTGGCATTCTTCAGTCCTACTTGATAATATTTGCAGCTGAACTGGTCCAGTAACAAAAATAACTTTTTTTAAATTGAAACTTTTCAAGACATATAGTTTGTAAAATTATTTGAAAACTTGCCCGTTGCAGAAATGGCCAGGTGCTACCTCTATTTAAAGAGACTCCCAGCACTTCTTATAAGCATGCCTTAAAGACTCCGACCAGTACTGCAAAATACTTAAATATGCATATCTTTGCATATGCATATCTTACAGATGTAGCTTGTGCTTTCCTCTTTCATTTGATGCCTGAATCACTGTTCTACACCAAATAGTTTTCATTCGATATCAATTTAAAAATTGCGGCTGCCATCTTGGCTATGTTATCACTTCTGGGTCAACGCTGTCTTCTCTGTTAGAAAAGTGCATCACTGAATGAAGCAGGAAGAGAAAGTGGCACGCATGGCCAATGGAAGAGGCTCCTCCAGAGGGGTCATAGCATGACTTTGTTGGAAGTCATCTGGCTTAAAGGCATGCCCATGAGAGGTGCTAAAGTCCTGAGCTGGGCCTCATTTAACCACTTGAGGACCGTGGTGCTAAACCCCCCTAGTGACCAGGCCATTTTTACTTAATTGGGCCACTGCAGTTTTAAGGCAAACCTGCAGGGCCGCACAACACAGCACACAAGTGATTCCACCTCCTTTTCCCCCCACGAACAGAGCTCTCTGTTGGTGGGGTCTGATCGCCCCCACATTTTTTATTTTTTACCAATATTTACTTAATGTATTTTTAAATAAATTTTACTATTTTTGTTTCCTTATTCCTGTCCCTCCCTCCCCCCAGCCAGCCAATCACGCGATCGCTGGTCCTGCAGCTGCCACTTTGCCGACGCGCGGTATGAGTGCGCGGTCGGCAAGTGGTTAAAGAAAGCAGTTGCAGCGTGCAAGCCTAAGAATGTGACTGAACTGGAGGCTTTTGCCCATGAAGAATGGTTTAAAATACCAGTAGATCGCTGCAAGACGCTATGCTTCACGTTTAAAAGCTGTTATAACTGGAAAAGCATGAAGAATGAATGTCACTTGCGGGCTGAATAAAACTGATAATGATGTGAGCACAGAAAAGACATTTGTGGTTATTTCATTTTAAATGTTATGTTATATTTGTCTGACTTACAAGTGCCTCTTTGATTTAATTGTAAATAAGATGACTGAAATTATCATACTCAATGTCAAACTGCCCAAAACACTCAATTTCAGTGGGGGTTGAACAATTTTGAACACAACTGTACATAACACATATTGCACAACCCACATCACCTAGGTAACGCATTACGCTAGTAACACACAGGTTAATTGTCCACATTGTCAGTGTATCTATGTTTACATGTCAATTATTTTGGTGTGTTTCCCTTGTTTCTCCCCAGCTGCATCCTGCCCCTGTAGGTGCAGACCATCCTTACTGTGCAGCCTGTAGCTAACTGAAAGGTCTGCCTTGTTCTACAGGAATGTTTCAATATGGTTGGGAATGAGTCCCAGGTAACAGAAAAAGGAACTGTTGTTAGTGTAACGATCCACACTTGAGCACACCACTATGCTCAAATAGTACCAGGTTTCTTTATAGGAGGATCGATTTAAATCACTGTGTTTGCAGCTGAGTTTCCCTATGTCAGCCATCAGTCAGGTACCGTGTTGTGTCTGGTTGGAACAAATACCTCTTTACTAATCAAATTCATTTTTGGTCTTTTATGACTGTACATATTCTCTGGTTAAGATAATTCTCTATGCTTTGTAAAGGCCTGACGAAGGGTCAATAACCCGAAACGGACTAGTGTCGTCACCTGAACTAAAATTACCTTTTTTCATCAAACAAAGCACACAGTGGCCTCAATTCACTAAGGTTATCTCTTGTCTTTAACCACCCTGGCGTTCTGATTAAATCGCCAGGGTGGCTGCGGGAGGGTTTTTTTTGAATAAAAAAAAAAACTATTTCATGCAGCCAACTGAAAGTTGGCTGCATGAAAGCCCACTAGAGAGGGCGCTGCGGAGGCGTTCTTCCGATCGCCTCCGGCGCCCAGAATAAACAAGGAAGGCCGCAATGAGCGGCCTTCCTTGTTTTGCTTACATCGTCGCCATAGCGACGAGCGGAGAGTGACGTCATGGACGTCAGCAGCCGTCCTGACGTCTGCCGCCTCCGATCCAGCCCTTAGCTGGGCTCAGGCGGCTGGGGGGACCCTCTTTCGCCGCTGCCCGCGGCGGATCGCCGCAGAGCGGCGGCGATCGGGCAGCACACGCGGCTGGCAAAGTGCCGGCTGCGTGTGCTGCTCTTTATTTGATGCAAATCGGCCCAGCAGGGCCTGAGCGGCAGCCTCCGGCGGTGATGGACGAGCTGAGCTCGTCCATACCGCCCAGCTGGTTAATAACTCTTCTAGAGTTGTTACCATGGTGATAAGGCATGTAGTATTCAGGAAACCTTTTACCTCAGGCAAACCTAAAGTTAACTCTTCTGTCTTTAAAGGGGAACTGAAGAGAGAGGTATATGGGGGCTGTCATGTTTATTTCCTTTTAGACAATACCAGTTGCCTGGCAGCCCTGCTGAACCTCTGCCTCTAATACTATTAGCCATAGCCCCTGAACAAGCATGCAGCAGATCAGGTGTTTCAGTGGTTCAGACTTATAAGTCTGATCTGACAAGACTAGCTGCATGCTTGTTTCTGGTTTTAATCAGATACTACTGCAGAGAAATAGACCAACAGGGCTGCCAGGCAACTGGCATTGATTAAAAGGAAATAAACAGGACAGCCTCCATATACCTCTCTCTTCAGTTCCCCTTTAAGTTAACTCTTTAATCCTTAACCACTTGAGGACCTAGGGCTTTACCCCCCTTAAGGACCGGCCACTTTTTTTCCATTCAGACCACTGCAGCTTTCACGGTTTATTGCTCGCTCATACAACCTACCACCTAAATGAATTTTGGCTCCTTTTCTTGTCACTAATAAAGCTTTCTTTTGGTGCTATTTGATTGCTCCTGCGATTTTTACTTTTTAATATATTCATCAAAAAAAGACATGAATTTTGGCAAAAAAATGATTTTTTTAACTTTCTGCGCTGACATTTTTCAAATAAAGTAAAATTTCTGTATACATGCAGCGCGAAAACTGTGGACAAACATGTTTTTGATAAAAAAATAACCCATTCAGTGTATATTTATTGGTTTGGGTAAAAGTTATAGCGTTTACAAACTATGGTGCAAAAAGTGAATTTTCCCATTTTCAAGCATCTATGACTTTTCTGACCACCTGACATGTTTCATGAAGGGCTAGAATTCCAGGATAGTATAAATACCCCCCAAATGACCCCATTTTGGAAAGAAGACATCCCAAAGTATTCACTGAGAGGCATAGTGAGTTCATAGAAGATATTAATTTTTGTCACAAGTAAGCGGAAAATGACACTTTGTGACAAAAAAAAAAAAAAAGTTTCCATTTCTTCTAACTTGCGACAAAAAAAAATGAAATCTGCCACGGACTCACCATGCCCCTCTCTGAATACCTTGAAGTGTCTACTTTCCAAAATGGGGTCATTTGTGGGGTGTGTTTACTGTTCTCGCATTTTGGGGGGTGCTAATTTGTAAGCACCCCTATAAAGCCTAAAGGTGCTCATTGGACTTTGGGCCCCTTAGCGCAGTTAGGCTGCAAAAAAGTGCAACACATGTGGTATTGCCGTACTCAGGAGAAGTAGTATAATGTGTTTTGGGGTGTATTTTTACACATACCGATGCTGGGTGGGAGAAATATCTCTGTAAATGACAATTTTTTAATTTTTTTTACACACAATTGTCCATTTACAGAGATCTTTCTCCCACTCAGCATGGGTATGTGTACAAATACATCCCAAAACACATTATACTACTTCTCCTGAGTACGGCGATACCACATGTGTGGCACTTTTTTGCACCCTAACTGCGCTAAGGGGCCCAAAGTCCAATGAGTACCTTTGGGATTTCACAGGTCATTTTGAGAAATTTCGTTTCAAGACTACTCCTCACGGTTTAGGGCCCCTAAAATGCCAGGACAGTATAGGAACCCCACAAATGACCCCATTTTAGAAAGAAGACACCCCAAGGTATTCAGTTAGTAGTACGGTGAGTTCATAGAAGATTTTATTTCTTGTCACAAGTTAGCGGAAAATGACACTTTGTGAAAAAAACCAATAAAAATCAATTTCCGCTAACTTGTGACAAAAAATAAAATCTTCTATGAACTGTGAACCGTACTACTAACAGAATACCTTGGGGTGTCTTCTTTCTAAAATGGAGTCATTTGTGGGGTTCCTATACTGTCCTGGCATTTTAGGGGCCCTAAACCGTGAGGAGTAGTCTTGAAACGAAATTTCTCAAAATGACCTGTGAAATCCTAAAGGTACTCATTGGACTTTGGGCCCCTTAGCGCAGTTAGGGTGCAAAAAAGTGCCACACATGTGGTATCGCCGTACTCGGGAGAAGTAGTACAATGTGTTTTGGGGTGTATTTTTACACATACCCATGCTGGGTGGGAGAAATAACTCTGTAAATGGACAATTGTGTGTAAAAAAAATCAAAAGATTGTCATTTACAGAGGTATTTCTCCCACCCAGCATGGGTATGTGTAAAAATTCACCTCAAAACACATTGTACTACTTCTCCCGAGTACGGCGATACCACATGTGTGGCACTTTTTTGCACCCTGACTGCACTAAGGGGCCCAAAGTCCAATGAGTACCTTTAGGATTTCACAGGTCATTTTTGTTTCAAGACTACTCCTCACGGTTTAGGGCCCCTAAAATGCCAGGGCAGTATAGGAACCCCACTAATGACCCCATTTTAGAAAGAAGACACCCCAAGGTATTCCGTTAGGAGTATGGTGAGTTCATAGAAGTTTTTATTTTTTTGTCACAAGTTAGCGGAAATTGATTTTAATTGTTTTTTTTCACAAAGTGTCATTTTTCGCTAACTTGTGACAAAAAATAAAATCTTCTATGAACTCGCCATACTCCGTACGGAATACCTTTGGGTGTCTTCTTTCTAGAATGGGGTCATTTGTGGGGTTCCTATACTGCCCTGGCATTTTAGGGGCCCTAAACCGTGAGGAGTAGTCTTGAAACCAAATGTCGCAAAATGACCTGTGAAATCCTAAAGGTACTCATTGGACTTTGGGCCCCTTAGCGTACTCAGGGTGTAAAAAAGTGCCACACATGTGGTACCGCCGTACTCCGGAGAAGTAGTAGAATGTGTTTTGGGGTTTTTTTTTTTTACATACCCATGCTAAGTGGGAGAAATATCTCTGTAAATGACAATTGTTTGATTTTTTTTACACACAATTGTCCATTTACATAGAAATTTCTCCCACCCAGCATGGGTATGTGTAAAAATACACCCCAAAACACATTATACTACTTTTCCTGAGTACGGCGGTACCACATGTGTGACACTTTTTTGCAGCCTAGGTGTGCTAAGGGGCCCAACGTCCTATTCACAGGTCATTTTGAGGCATTTGTTTTCTAGACTACTCCTCGCGGTTTTAGGGCCCCTAAAATGCCAGGGCTGAGGGCAGTATAGGAACCCCACAAGTGACCCCATTTTAGAAAGAAGACACCCCAAGGTATTCCGTTAGGTGTATGGCGAGTTCATAGAAGATTTTATTTTTTGTCACAAGTTAGTGAAAAATGACACTTTGTGAAAAAAACCCAATAAAAATCAATTTCCGCTAACTTTTGACAAAAAATAAAATCTTCTATGAACTCGTCATACACCTAACAGAATACCTTGGGGTGTCTTTTTTTCTAAAATGGAGTCACTTGTGGGGTTCCTATACCGCCCTGGCATTTTACGGGCCCAAAACCGTGAGTAGTCTGGAAACCAAATGTCTCAAAATGACTGTTCAGGGGTATAAACATCTGCAAATTTTGATGACAGGTGGTCTATGAGGGGGCGAATTTTGTGGAACCGGTCATAAGCAGGGTGGCCTTTTAGATGACAGGTTGTATTGGGCCTGATCTGATGGATAGGAGTGCTAGGGGGGGTGACAGGAGGTGATTGATGGGTGTCTCAGGGGGTGGTTAGAGGGGAAAATAGATGCAATCAATGCACTGGGGAGGTGATCAGTGCTGGGGTCTGAGGGCATTCTGAGGGTGTGGGCGGGTGATTGAGTGCCCTAGGGGCAGATAGGGGTCTAATCTGATAGGTAGCAGTGACAGGGGGTGATTGATGGGTAATTAGTGGGTGTTTAGGGTAGAGAACAGATGTAAACACTGCACTTGGGAGGTGATCGGACGTCGGATCTGCGGGCGATCTATTGGTGTGGGTGGGTGATCAGATTGCCTGTAAGGGGCAGGTTAGGGGCTGATTGATGGGATGCAGTGACAGCGGGTGATTGATGGGTGGCAGTGACAGGGGGTGATTGATGGGTGGCAGTGACAGGGGGTGATTGATGGGTGATTGATAGGTGATTGACAGGTAATCAGTGGGTTATTACAGGGGAGAACAGATGTAAATATTGCACTGGCGAATTGATAAGGGGGGGTCTGAGGGCAATCTGAGCGTGTAGGCGGGTGATTGGGTGCCCGCAAGGGGCAGATTAGGGTCTGATCTGATGGGTAACAGTGACAGGTGGTGATAGGGGGTGATTGATGGGTGATTGATGGGTAATTAGTGGGTGTTTAGAGGAGAGAATAGATGTAAACACTGCGCTTGGGTGGTGATCTGATGTCGGATCTGCGGGCGATCTATTGGTGTGGGTGGGTGATCAGATTGCCTGCAAGGGGCAGGTTAGGGGCTGATTGATGGGTGGCAGTGACAGGGGGTGATTGATGGGTGATTGACAGGTGATTGGCAGGTGATCAGGGGGGATAGATGCATACAGTACATGGGGGGCGGGGGGGGGGTCTGGGGAGAATCTGAGGGGTGGGGGGTGATCAGGAGGGAGCAGGGGGCAGGGGGAGGGATAAAAAAAAATAGCGTTGACAGATAGTGACAGGGAGTGATTGATGGGTGATTAGGGGGGTGATTGGGTGCAAACAGGGGTCTGGGGGGTGGGCAGGGGGGGGGGGGTCTGATGGGTGCTGTGGGCGATCTGGGGCGGGGGGGGGGGAAATCAGTGTGCTTGGTGCAGACTAGGGTGGCTGCAGCCTGCCCTGGTGGTCCCTCGGACACTGGGACCACCAGGGCAGGAGGCAACCTGTATAATACACTTTGTAAACATTACAAAGTGTATTATACACTTTGTATGCGGCGATCGTCGGGTTAACATCCCGCCGGCGCTTCCATATGGCGGGTGAGCGGCGCCAGGCGGAGGATCGCGTCACTGATGACGCGATCGCTCCGCCCATGCCCCTGCAAGGACCGCCGCCATTTGTCAATACGGCGGTCCTTGCGGGGTCCACTTCCCGGCCGCCATTTGTCAATACGGCGGTCGGGAAGTAGTTAAAATAACTCCACAGTTAGACAGGCTGTTCATTAACTGTGTGTGAAAATAACTACTGAGGAGGTAAATTAACTACAGAGGAGGTAACTTAAGGAATGAAGAGATAAGATAACTCTCTCACTGTGTGGTGGCAAGTTTTCTCTTGCCTTATTATCTCCAGCATGATCTTAGTGAATTGAGGCCATTGTCTATGATCTGCTTTTTGTATTGCTTTTTATATGTCTGTATCACAAATTCTTCTGCTGCTTTACAAATAATTTTTCTACCTTTTTGAAGAAGAAAAATAATTTTTTGTGAATATAATAAAAGTGTGAAACAAAAATTTTTGGAAACAGATCGCTATTTTGTGGCTTCACTTGATTTAAATTGATCCTCCTATAAAGAAACCTTGTACACAGGAGGCAACATAATGTACATCTGCAGTTCCTTAAACAGATCTGCCCACCTGATAATAGAGTCTCCTACCACCAGCAACTGCCTGGCCTAAGCTGCACTCCTATTTCCATTCTCATTGCAGCACTCTGTCCCCTAGTTGCTAGAGAACAGACACTTCTGCAGCCATGCTACCGCAGAATCAGCATCCCCATCATCATCATCATGCAAACATACATATTTGTTAGGGTGTGCTTAGCCTCCCTTTCACTTTTCCCCCTTCCGTCTCTTACTGGGACTCATCTACCAACCTCTCTATCCTAATCCCACTGCACTCCACCCTCTTCACTGCTCCTCACCAGCACCTGTTCAGTGAGCACAAGGCTCTTCTGCGTATTGGCAACAGATCTTAGTGACCGTGGCTACTGATTCAACAACCAATTAAAGTAACCAGTGAAAGACACTTTCTATTACCGTTGTTTCCGCTGCCTGTGTTCTAACACCCGAGTGCACAGACTGAGTCCCGAGTCCATATGTGCAAATTTGTGCAACTTTTAAAGACACTTTTTAAGTGCTGACCTTAGGACACAGGCGAGTTATGCAAATCTTACCTTAAACTCCATTCTTAGGAAAGATTATTATTTACGCATATACATCCTGTCCTTTACATTTTGGAGTGCCTCCTTCCACTTTGTATAGTCATCTCTCCCTATTAGGGGTATCCCCTGTAATACTTTATCCAGTGGTCCTTTTTTTGATTGGAGTGCGACCCACTAGACCTGGAAAAAGGGATCATATCTGCATTGAGACAAAATTCTCCATATGCTTGACATTGTGGTTGCCAATTATCAACCCACCTTTGTAAGCAGTATTTGTTTCATGCATACAGTATATTTCACTACCTAAAAATACAACACCCTATTAGCACTCCTGGTGTTCGCTGGCAAACCGCTCCCCCGTTTCCTGGAGTTCAATGCACAAAATGTAATCTACCAGACACCCTGCACGGCCTCACACTTGTAGTGTTGTCTTGCACACACTAAAGGTTCAACCCCATAGTCTTTAACCTCTTGAGGACTGCAGGGCTAAACCCCCCTAGTGACCAGGCCATTTTGTGTAAAATTGGCCACTGCAGCTTTAAGGCCAAGCTGCAGGGCCGCACAACACAGCACACAAGTGATTCCCCGCCCCCTTTTCTCCCCACCAACAGAGCACTCTGTTGGTGGGGTTTGATCGCTCCCCCATGTTTATTTTTTTATAGTAAATATTAGTGTTCTTGTTTTTTGAAAACAACAAACTGTTTCTTTAAACCCTCTCCCTCCCTCCCTCCCTCCCTCCCCACAGCCAGCCAATTACGGCGATCGGCTGTCATAGGCTTCTGCCTATGAGAGCCGATCACTCTCTTGTCCCCCGGCTGTCCCCAGTGCAGCGCTGCTGCTTATCGCAGCGCTGCACAGTCTAAATAGACGGCGATCACGCTGTCTAACAGTCTCCCGAGCGGCAATAGCCGCTCGCAGACTGAAGGCGGGGCGGAACTCCGCCCCCCCCCCCCCCCCCCCCCCAAGCAGGGGATGCGCGCGCAGCCTGCGCGCGATCTCCTGCAAAACAGAACCCCAACACTTTACACCAATTGGCGTTAGGCGGTCCTGGGGCTGCCACAGTGGCCACGCCCATCAGCGTGACGCGGTCGGCAAAAGGTTAAGGGGAGTGCAACAGCTGAAAAAGAGGGATGACGTCCTCTATGCAGTATTCAACAAGGAAAAAAGCTGGCACATCCAAACATAATCTTTATTGGTTCCGTGCAAAAGAATATGGCACATGCTTTGGAGTCAAGGACGACACCTTTATTAAAGGAGAACTGTAGTGAGAGGTGTATGGAGGCTGCCATATTTATTTCCTTTTAAGCAATACCAGTTCCCTGGCAGCCCTGCTGATCAATTTGGCTGAAGACATGTCTGAATCACACCAGAAACAAGCATGCAGCTAATCTTGTCATATCTGTCAAATTTGTCAGAAACGCCTGATCTGCTGCATGCTTGATCAGGGTCTATGGCTGAACGTATTAGAGGCAGAGGATTAGCAGGATAGCCAGGCAACTAGTATTGCTTAAATGGAAATAAGTATGGCAGCCTCCATACACCTCTCACTACAGTTCTCCTTTAAGGCAATGTTTGCTCGGAGGTAAAAATATGTCTGCCGCTGTACAAGGGTTCCTGTTGAGGAATTAGGCGTTAGGCTTCTCTAAACACTCGCAGGGAAGTGATGTGTGTTCATCTGGGATAAGCAGCAGAACTCTGCTTCTGTGCACTGCCTGTCCTCCCTGCTTTTTAGATTGGGCACTAGAGTCCAAAGTGAAGTGGAACCTAGGAGGGGGTCAGTGTGTGCTGCCTGTACTCTGTAATGCTGTGGAGTGTATGGGAAGCGGGGGGAGAGTGAGAGCACGGGTGGGGGTTGGGGGGGAAGAGGCGGGGTGCTGGACACTAAGAGCAGGGGGAAGGGAGGCTGTTGGGCCCCTCCCCTCAGCCTTGTGGCCGTTCGCTCAGAGGCTGGAGCCTATCCAACCTCTGCCTCAGCCCAGTCCTGGCTATGTGACAACTTGCCACGTTATACTCTAATACTCTATCACATCATATAGAGTATGCCCAAAATATTGTGTCTTACATTGCACTTACACTTTAAGAAAAATGATGACTGAATGGCAACAGTAGCAAAATTCAGTACAAGTTTACATAAGTGGAAAAAGAATGTTCAGATTAATGGTCTGAATAATATCATGGTGATGTGGGGTTTTCATGGTGAGAGTTTTAATCCTGGAAGATTTAAGAAAGCTCTTATTATTCCTGTTCTTGGTATTGTTTGTACTTGTTTTTCTCTTAGTGAGTTTACAGAGCAGGGAAATCATAAAATCATCAGGCACACGCTGTCAATTCTGGAAGTCGCCCTTGCTGATTATTTTATTTACTTAGCTTTTTTTTGGTATAAAATTCTCAGTAAATTCGGTTAAACCCATGAACAATGTGTCAGGAGAAATGTGAAAAGTTTCCTTTGGCAGATGTAGAATTGGGTCAGATGTAGAAATTATTCATCGGAAAACATGGAAAACCATGCAGAACGGCCTTCATGAGAGCAGTCTAACAGACTTGTTTTTTTCCATTTCTTGCTTAGCCAAAATTACATTGTAGAAAGTCAGCTGCACATAGCAGGCCTTGTGCTGTCAGACTTCTATCTGCGGCCTCGGTTTCTGAGACACATATGTCAGCTCAGTCTTTGAAAACATAACAGGAAACCTTTATTAAAGTGAGTGCTCCCCAGAGTCCTCTATACTGCATGAATTTAATGGCTCTGCCTGGATCATTCTGTGAAGCAGCTTTGATTTGAATTGTTTTTAAGTGTTTAACCACAGGGATTTGTTAGTGTAGGGTAAGGTTGGGTGGCCAGGGCTTCTTTACTCCTGAATGCCTGCCTTCCTTGAGTGCGTCAGAGTACAGACATTAAGTCATATTTGTGGGAAAGCCTTCATGAATGGTTAGTAAAATTCGAAATGAGTTAATTTATGCAACATTTTTGCATATGCACTCGTTAATGCATATAGCCGATTCAGGATGATGAAGCAACATTCAGGCCTCATTCACAGTGGGTCGTTGCATTGTAATGCGATGTTAAAGTCACAACGCAAAAAAAAAGGTGGTAACGCACATTAACTTTACCGTCGCATACAGTAGGTACAGGAACGCATACAGGCAATGAAAAGTATGCTTTCCTGTACCCGGTAACGTGTTTAGCGGTAACACACTGCAGCAGTGCGTTACCATAATGCTACACGTTACAATGCGACACTAACGTCACACTGCAAACGTCCCATAGGATTAGCATTGCAGTGCGGTAAGCTGCGTTATATGAGTTTATAACGCAGCTCCACAACATCCCACTGTGAATGAGGCCTCAAATAGTGTTTTATTCCTAACCAAGACAAAACCTTTAGTATGCCTTTAAAGGAAACCTGAGGTGAAAATAAACTGATGAGTTAAATAACTTGCATCTATCCTCCTACTCCTAAAAAAAACACTTTTAAAGAGTAACTGTCAGGCTACAAAAGCTAATTTAAACCTCTATTCTCCTGTGTTAAACAGTTTAGAAGGAAGCCAAAAAGGCATTACTGAAGATAAAAATCTCTCTTACATTTGATGTGTGCTTATCAGCAAAGCTGTTATTCCCAAGCTCTTAAGAAGACGCAAGCCGCATACCATACTGCAAAGCATTCTGGGGTTTTCCCCTCGGCTGCTAATGAGAAGTTACAGGGTCAAGTAACAATAGCATGTAACTCAGTCCAGCGCACAGCACTGATAAATCTCCCGGCAGAGTACACTGCAGGAGTCCGCTATTGTTCCTAGCCACATGGCTAATTAATATTCACTGCACACTAGTGTTATTCAGTACGAGCTTTTCTGTGATCAGGAAGCAGGGAGGACATGATGACACATTTGGCTTCATAGGAGACAGACAAACATGGAACCTGCCATGAGCTGTCAGGAGCATCATTCTCTGCATATACTATATAAAAATTCTGTGAAATCCAAACGTGGACAGTGAAATGCATATGTAATGTAAGTGCAGCCTATATTTAGCTACTGATATATGTGTTTATTTTCTCTGAGACCTTATACCTAACAGCTCCTCTTTAAAAAAGAATTTCTCAGTTTTATTTTCTGTGTATCTGCTTAAAAAATAGGTTTAATGTTGTATTATCTCAACTGAATGATACAGTCTTTCACACAGTCAAAGAGTTTAAACCTAAATATATAAACTATCAACCCTTTTTTTTTTTTTTTTTTTTTTTTAATCACTACCCTGCACTCAGAAGCAGAGTTTTATGGCTGGAATTTCTTATCAGTGCGGATTATGCTATAGTTCAACTAGGTCCCGATTGGATATAAACTGTCACTTCCATTCCTGAAGTTTAACTCTTTCAGGAAGAAGAAGAAAAGAGACACAGCATAGTTATTTGTATGCTTGGCATTGTACATACACATCAATTTCATCATATCACGTCACCTTGGGTACACTTTAAGGTCTGCTTGCATGGGTCTTTTAATTCTAATATTTTATATGTTAAAGTGTACCGGAGGCAACATGTGTAATGATGAGATAAACAAGTGTATGTACAATGCAAAACATTAATAACCAGGCTGTTTTTAATTTTGCTGCCTGGAAGAGTTAATCCTCAGGCATACAAGTGACAGCTTCTGTGTTGTCGATACCTTGTCAGGAATATAGTAAACTTCCCTTGAGAGGGGGGGGGGGGGGGGGGGAGAGATAGAAAAGGTCAATAGTTCATATACTGTATATTAACTCCGGGACACTTAGACTAACTGAGTAGAGACAATAAAACATTCACTCTATATTGCTGTCTAAATGTAAAATAAAACCATGGGATATATAAAAATCTTTATCTTATTTTCACCTCCGGTTCACTTTTAGAAAAAAAAATAGAGGCTTCTTTAACAAACTTTAGAGGCTAAGGTCTCTGAAACTGAGGCGTGGCATGTGCAATCTTCACATGAGAAGGTCATAGCTAAAGGAATATAATGCACTACTTGTAGAAAAGACTAAATTGAAACAAGTTTTCTACACAGCAGCCATATGAATTGCTAGATCAATGGAATTGTTATATTTGGCATCTTACCATATTTGGTGGTATGGGAGTGAAACCAATTTTAGCAATCTGAAACTCAGTGGGTACAATTTATAAATAACTAGTGAATTAATGGATTGTTTTAAAACTTTATAAAGTGCTTTATACATCTAAAGCATTTCATACACCTGATGACAGATAACTATCTTCATGTGTCCTTTTAACAATAGTCAAATAAACACAGGGATCTATTAGAGAAAGATATCACCACTGCTGAAATCCAAGTAGCCGTTTCCTACTTATCCAGTAATAAAAATTCCGAGTTGGAAAGCCTCCCCATAGAGGATTATAAAAGTTACTCAAAAATATTATTGAGTCCAAGTAAGAATGTAACTCCTGTTCCCATTTTCATACTCCAGTCCTGTCAAGCAATGATAAATATACTTGTTAAACGCGGGGGGGGGGAACCCTTTAGGAATGAAGTGCATTCAGTATAAGCCAACCTCCTTAAAGACAAGCAATAAATTGTACACAAGCGCTCGCAATACAATGTGAAAACACAGGCTGAAAACACTAGTCCAACGGTGGAGCGCTCCCTAGCTATTTGTGTTTAGCTGAGATAATTAATCCCCGGGGATGCGATACGGTAGCTGGATACACAAACTAAATGCTGCCTGCTTCCCCCGCTTGACGTAGCCGTGCGCCGATTATCCTGTACTTACTTGTTTTTAGCACTATTTTTTATTAAAAGCGGAAATCCTTCCTTCAAACACACTTACGCTATGTGAAGCGTCTGTTTTTACTTTTGAGGTCACAGTAAAAGTCTATACCTGCAAACACGGAGATCAGAGTCTGCTGGCGTGTGGAGATTGCCTTGGAGGCTGAGGGGTGGCCAATACCCCTAAAGCGCAGTCGGGCCCTTCTTGGCCGCAACTTCCGGTTAGTCTCTCTATGTTGGGGGGCGGGCAATGAGTGCCCTGCTAACGTTTGCTGTCCTCGATTGGAGTGTTGTGAAGAATTTTATTGCACAGACTGTATTTTGAGCGCTAACCTTATACCATTAATTAACAACCTCCTTAAAGAGACACTGAAGCGAAAAAAAATATATGATATAATGAATTGGTTGTGTACTTTGAATAATTTCTAGAAGATTAGCAGCAAAGAAAATATTCTCCTACTTTTATTTTCAGGTATATAGTGTTTTTTCTAACATTGCATCATTCTATAATATGTGCAGATTACACAACACTCAGCATTCAAAATGAGTCTTTCAGAGCAGTCTGTGAAGTAATGATCTCTCCTCTAGCTAAGAAAAAGTAGACAGTTCACTTACAGTTGAGATAATAAAAGTCAGATGACAGCCCTCTCCACGACTAACTTAGTCTGAGAGCTTAATGGCTTGTTTGCATAGAGATAACAACTGGAGTTTCTCAACTCTTCCTGTACTGGAAACAATTAGACTGATGTATCTGATCTTAATGTTTTATTTCTTAGCTGTACTACACATACAAATCATAATATCATAATTTTTTTTCCGCTTCAGTGTCTCTAATAGCCACTATAAAATATTTGCCAAACTCCTAGCCAATAGATTAAACCAAGCAATTGTTACCATTATACACCCTGACCAATCAGTCTTCATGACAGGGAACTGTGTGTTAATATACAAAAGACATTAGTCCACTTTTTGGTAGATCAAGATATGGTTGGTGACAGGGCCCTGTTATCACTTGCCATGACAAAGGCTTTTGACACTAGAGTGGAAACTTTTGTGGCACGTACTATCTAAATTTGGCCAAAATATATTTTCTGGGTTAAACTCCTGTATGCCTTTCCAGAGGCTATGCATGGACATGTATCGCCACCCTGTAAATTGTCTAGGGAAGCAGGAGATTTGGGCGCATGAGACAAGTGGACAAAAAGGGCGCCCCATTCACTCCCATTATAAATATTGTTTAATGGGCGCCGAACAGGGAAAAAAGGGCGCCGGAGATAAATAACGTTTTACAAACGGCGCCCGGAGATTTTTAATGTTTTATAACTGTGCTTGTGATGATTTAAGTTTAGAAAATGCACCCGTGACTAATAACGTTTATAAAAATACTAAACATATTTAACCTATTTAACTAAAACATTATTTAACATTTTATCCCTTACTGTTTGTAAAACATTATTATTCACAAAATAAAGCGATCAGTACCTAACGTAAATTGCAATATATTTTTTACAATCACTGTTTGTAAAACATTATTATCCTCCCAAAAAAATGATTTACATTTTTTTATTTAAATTTTTTATTTATTAATGTTTGTAAAACATTATTATCCATAGGGGGTCTTAGGTTTAGGCACCTCCAGGGGGTCTTAGGTTTAGGCACCACCAGGGGGGTCTTAAGTTTAGGCACCACCAGGGGGTCTAGGGGTTAGGGATAGGTACAGGGAGGGCTTTGGGTGGTTAGTTTTAGGCACCACCAGGGGGGTCTTAGGTTTAGGCACCACTAGGGGGGTCTTAGGTTTAGGCACCACCAGGGGGGTCTTAGGTTTAGACACCACTAGGGGGGGTCTTAGGTTTAGGCACCACCAGTGGGGTCTTAGGTTTAGGCACCACCAGGGGGTCTAGGGGTTAGGGATAGGTACTGGGAGAGTTTTGTGTGAGTATGGTTAGGTATAGTTTTAGTACAATTTTAATAATACTAATCAACAGTTATTATGAATGTACGTATATTAACCTATTTTGGTTCCTGGACGTAGTTTCTACGTCCAGGAACCATGCGCGCTACCGCGTGCCCCCGCGGCCGATCGTGCGCGTGCACGCGCACTCCCGGCCGCGGATTCGGTAGCCAAGGAATCAATGTATCGGGCTACGGAGCCCGATCATTGATTCCTCTCCCCCGCTGAAAAAGCGACAGCTTCTCTCGGAAGCTGCGCGTTCTCTGGCCGTTCCCTCTGCGATGAGTCACTCTAAGCGCGTGCTACGCTTAGAGTGATGTCATGTAAACAAACTCATGGCTGCCATCTTGTGGCCAAAAAGTAATACTACACCTGAAAAAAAAAAAACAGAATTAACACACATTTACATTATATATCTATTGTTTACCTCCCACCCTCCCAAAAGTACCCTAATAAAATTTTTAGTATAAAAAAAAAAACCCTTTACAATAAAAAAAAAAAATGTAAATATTTACCTAAGGGTCTAAACTTTTTAAATATCAATGTAAAGATGAAATATTTCTATATTTTTTAAACTTGTAAATAGTGATAGATGCAAAATGGAAAAAATGCACCTTTATTTCCAAATAAAATATTATCGCCATACATTGTGATAGGGACATAATTTTAACGGTGTAATAACCGGGACATATGGGCATATACAATACGTGAGTTTTAATTATGGAGGCATGTATTATTTTAAAACCATAATGGCTGAAAACTGAGAAATAATGAATTTTTCCATTTTTTTCTTATTCTTCCTGTTAAAATGCATTTACAGTAAAGTGGCTCTTAGCAAAATGTACCCCCCAAAGAAAGCCTAATTGGTGGCGGAAAAAACAAGATATAGATCAGTGCATTGTGATAAGTAGTGATAAAGTTATAGGCTAATGAATGGGAGGTGAACATTTCTTACGTGAAAACGACGGAACCTGAATGGGTTAATGTCATTGTTATAAACAATATTTTCACATTTTATTATAATAATAAACGATAAATCAAGATTATTCATAACAATATATAATTATAATGTTTAAACAAATATTACTGTTTTTTTAACAAACGTAATTATAAGTTTCAGTTTACAAACAGGGAAGATTAACGTTTTAAGAAATGCCGATTTCATACACATTATTTAATAATTTATAAATTGTTAAAACACTATTTGTAAATGAAATTCTACACAATATTTTTATAAACGATAATACTGCTTATCGTTTACACCACGCGCCCTTTTTTCCCGACGCCCTTTTTTGATGCACGCACCCTGTAAATTGTCTAGAGGCTCAAAGCAAAGGTGCCCCCATCGCCCTTCCTCTTTCCAATGATCACTAAGGGTTCCTGCTCTGCAAGGTCTGTACATAGGCACCGTAGTCGACACAATATATCATGATCCAGCATGGTGGTGTAGTGGAAAGCACTCTTGCCTTACAGCACTGGGTGCCTGGTTAGGATCCCAGCCAGGGCACTACCTACACAGATGCTCTCCCTGTGTCTCTGTGAGTTTCCTACGAGCACTTTGATTTCCTCCCACATTCCCAAAACATTTAGATAAGTTAATTGGCGTCCCACTAAAATTGGCCTTAGACTATGATGGACATAACTATGGTAGGGATTAGATTGTGAGCTCCAAAGGACTGTTAAGTTACAAGACTATATACTCTGTATGGCTCTGCAGAAGACGTCAGCACTTTATAAATATTTATTAATAATAGTCTATCTACAAATTACATCATGACCATACAAGAATGTACTCTGGTTTATGTATAAATTGGCAAATGACAGCCATACTCCAACCAGATAGAAATGACATCTGGACTAAACCTTTGAGCTAGTTTTCACTAGAGGCGCAGTATGGAATGAAAACTTACAGCAATGTTGTCCCAATCGATATGGCAAGTGATTCAGACGGCGACACCATTCCCTATGGCAGAGTTTCCATGCGCGATTTGCCTGCGAGGAAACTCTGCGGATTCGGCCTGATTACCGCGCTAGTGGAAACGGGCCCTGACTGGGCAGCTGTAGGTGATTGAACGCTTTAAGTATCTAGGCACTTATATGCAAATAAGGAAATAAAATACAGACTCAACATGGATCCCTTGCAGCAATTTGCATTACATTGTAATCATTTAAACATTTAGATTGATTAACATTTGCACCAACAATCGTCAATCACAACAGTATTTCGCAGTTCTCAAACACTGCATGCAGCGTTTATTATGTAGTTCAGCTGCTAAACTATTGAAATAAACTAGCACTGGAATGTTGAGATATAACCTATAAAATGGTTGCACGTCCAACAGGGCTATTCTGCAGTAAAAATTTCCAATTTATCTTCATTAAAAGCATGGTGTTATTTTTGTTATGAATGTGACATGACAGACAGCACTGGCACATACAGTACACAGTCTAATGTTGCAGGCTCCACCTGACCTGCCAGGATAGGATTAGTCTCCTGGCCAACATTCTGCCGTCTCTGCACAGTACTTAGCTCAGTAGCAGCATCTGTGTCTCCAACAGTGAGAGGAAGCACATATACAGGTAGCTTGTAGACTCTGCTGTCTGTTACCTCCTCCCATTGGGCTCTGGGTATTCAGGCTACAGCGACTTCACAATGAAAGGGTAATATGCAGAAACTCATCACTAGGTGCCAGCCTAGGCATGTGTCTAGGTACGTTCCTGCTCACACTATCCATATGTGCTAGCATATTAGCAAGATGGGGTCTGAAAGGGAAAACGAGGTGAGGAGGATATGGTGGCCGACATATGGTTTTCCTTTTTAACAATACCAGTCACCTGGCACCCTGGCTGATCCATTTGGCTGCAGGAGTGTCTGAATACCACCAGAAACAAGCATGAAGCTAATCTGGTCAGATCTGACAATATTGTCAGAAACACCTGATCTATTGCATGCTTGTTCAGGGTCTATGACAAAGTATTAAGAGGCAGGGGATCAGCAGGATAGCCAGGTAAGTGGTATTGCTTAAAAGGAAATAATCATGGCAGCCTCCATATACCACTTGCCTCGGGTACACTTGAAGCTCATATTTGCAACTGAAGGTGACTGAGAAATGATAATGTCTCTGTAGAGTAGATCAGGTATGCTGTAAGACAACACAAAACCTGTTTTCTGTACTAAACAGATGGATTTTATGTGAATAATCATGGCGTGCCCCAAACATCCATTTATTACATTCTCTTTATTTTCATTTTATGCTATTAGATTTTAAAAATGATAGAATATCAACCTTCTGAACAGCAGTGCAGCTGGGAATTCAAAGTTGGTTGATGTTTTTCAAGTCAATCCATTACATTAAGTCTCTTTCAACAAAAACAAACTATTTATTTTAAAATGCCTCGAAAGTGTGTAGATTAAGCAGAGTTTTGGATCAGAGCAGTAGATGAAATGCAGGCCACACGCATTAGAATACGTTCTTGTGGTCGCTGGGAGACGTCCAGCCCTGCACTCCTGGTTAGCTGTGTGATCGCTGCTGCTTAATCACTTCCCCATGATTTGACTTTACTGGAATATTTATTTTCTCCACGGACAGTAATGTTTTCCTTTCTGTGTAAACTTGACACTCAGTGAGAGCAGCCATCCATAGAGGTTTATTATACAAGTAATTGCGCCTTAGATTTTCATTTAAAAGCCTTATGGCCCATACTCACGGGCTACAATTGTCGCCGCAACCATGTGGTGCGCGCGTGTTGCGGCGACAGGTCGGCCGTGAGTACGAGGCGCGCACCCCGAACCGTCGCTCGTCGCTGTTGGCGGCGGTCAATCGCATGGCGACAGTTGCCGCCACAGCTTCGCCGCAACTGTCGCTAGTCCGCGTGTGTATGCGTGTATGCGGACTAGCAACAGCAACCTAATAGCTGGAGCATTGAGTTTCCGGCAGGGGGGAGGAACGTCTGGGACAGCTTCCGTTGCATCCCTAGTCCCACTTCCGCGTGTGTATGCGGAGAGACTTGGCGACGAGCTGTCGCCGAACTGTCGCACACACGCTCCCGTGTGCTAGCGACAGACAAGAAAAGTAGCCCGTGAGTATGGGCCATTAGTTCAGACTCCCATTTAGTAAGATGCATATTATGGCAAATTTACATTAATTCCATATGCAAAAACCTTTGTAAATTTCAGGTCTGTACTCTGTTTTTTTTGCAACAAACATTTGAAATTCCTGTCTTCTGACTCCTGGTTTAGTTCTCTACTTCCTTGTTGGCAGCAGAGAAGAAGTTCCTTTCCTAACCTCAAACAGATCACCTGATCATGCAAAATGCCTGTCTTGCTGAACGACTCTTTGTGGCCAGCACTGGAGCTTCTGTTACTCCTTTTTTAGTGTGTAATAAAGTACTAAACCCTTCCCTCATCTTCTACAGAGTGTTAATAAAAGCCATGTGTACTTCACATCACTTTGCACTGCATACAATAAAAACACATTTCTCACTGCTCATTTATAAAGACACAGAAAAGTTTGGAAAGGATTAAATGCTTTTTTTTTATACAGTGAGGAGGAATAGAGAGATAAGACTCTTCTCAGCCGTAGTATTGCTTTTCTGACCAGAAAGATTTAATCTCTAGTAGAGGGAGGACGACGACTGGTGTCCAGAGATCTGTGCACACAGGGAAAGACTGGCTAGCGGACCACTTCCATCTCATGTTTATAATGGGATGAAGGGGTCTGTACAGCTGTCTCTAATAAAATTGTGTCATCACAACAGGTGACCGCATTAAAGAGAACCCGAGGTGTGTTTAAAGAATGTTATCTGCATACAGAGGCTGGATCTGCCTATACAGCCCAGCCTCTGTTGCTATCCCAAACCCCACTAAGGTCCCCCTGCACTCTGCAATCCCTCATAAATCACAGCCGTGCTGTGAGGCTGTGTTTACATCTGTAGTGTCAGTCTCAGCTGCTCCCCCGCCTCCTGCATAGCTACGGTCCCTGCCCCCGTCACTTCCCTCCAATCAGCAGGGAGGGAAGGGATGCAGGCAGGGACTGGAGTTCTGCAGGAGGCGGGGAGAGCAGCAGACTGACACTATAGAGATAAACACAGCCAGCTCTGACAAGCTGTTTGTCAGCAGCGTGGCTGTGATTTATGAGGGAATGCAGAGTGCAGGGGGACCTTAGGGGGGTTTGGGATAGCAACAGAGGCTGGGCTGTATAGGCGGATCCAGCCTCTGTATGCAGATAATATTCTTCAAACCCACCTCGGGTTCTCTTTAAGGTCATAAAAAATAATTATATATATATATATATATATATATATATATATATATTTATTTTTATTTTCTTTTAAAACAGTAGGTGTGCAAGACTCCAAACTTCATGCGTTAATGAATAATGTAAATGTATGTATCATCAATGGAAGTAGTAGTGATGGTCATGTCTAGGAGAACTCATGGAGAAGTATGTGATTTGTTTGATCGCAAAAACAAAGTTATTTGTTATCATCCTTACACCCCCACTGTTACTTGCTAGTTGGTTGCCCCGCCTTCATCTCCTGCAGTAACTATTTTGCATAGTTGTTATGAAGAGACTGCAGTGTGTGTGAGCTGTGTAACTTCACTGGAAATCGATCTATGAAAAGCCTCTATGTTTTTACCTTTGCTACCTTGAAGCATAAAGAAGCATTGTAAAACAGCTCTGGAGTCCTTATTCATGGAGTAAGCTATCTGTTAAGGTAATTAGTCAACTTGCTACACAAATCCTTACAACCTGATAGATGTATAAGTGATCACATGCTTTCCTTCAGTTCTCGTAGACATGACCATCACTAGGAAAGAGCTCTTAGAAAAAAAAGAAATGCTTACCATATATACTCGCATATAGGCCTCCCCGTGTATGAGCCGAGGTACACACTTTTCCCTCAGAAACCAGGAAAAAGCGATTGACTCATGTATAAGCCCCTGCCCAGTAGCCAGATGTGCCCTCAGTAAGTCAGCCCCCTCCCCATAGCCAGATGCGACCCAAGGATAATACAGCTGTGTCTCAAGACGCCACTAGATGGCATCAGATATGAGACAGCGATTGCCACACAGGAAGAAACCCTGATCATTGCCCCGCTGGCACGATGCTTTCACGCTCTGCTCTACAAAGCAGCGAACACAAGTAGTCTTGAGCAGCGCACTCTGCACATCATGTTGCAGGGGATGGGGGGCACGGACACAGCAGGGGGCCAGCTGGCAATAGCAGGATCACTAGTGCACAATCCTTACACTCCCTCTGCCAGTAACAAAACCAGCTCCATCTGTTCTGCTCCACTGACTCGCATATAAGCCAATGGGTAACTTTTCAGCACTTTTTTTGTGCTGAAAAATGAGGCTAATACATAAGTATATAAGGTAGTCTGTATAGCAACGTCTTGTGTTTTTGCAGCAGCATGTGAGCTAAGAATATTAGTCTTTCCAATATGTCAAGGTGTTGATAGCGATAGCAGATTTCTATTTCTTATTTTTGGAAAGCGGAGTCAAAACATGCTGTGATTGTAGCCTCCAAACGTTTGATTGAAGGTAATCTGAGGGGTGCATTTGGATCAGGTGTTTATCAAAACAACTGGTCCTGCACTCTGATACTGTGATGAGAAAAAGTACAAGATGTGCACTCCGCTTGTGTGTGAGACCTATAGTTGATAGATAGCGGAGTAGTCTCAGCTGGCTGCAGTGGTTCCTTGCTCTGATTTGGGGTCCAGCTGTGTGTCCCCAATGAGCCTGGTAATAGTGAGTCATCTGCATTCAAATGTAGGGCATGGCTAGTTCGGAAGCTAGGCAGTGAATATAGCTGGGGCCTAACCCTTCTCAAACTAATACAGGATTCGTGTGAAGGTAAATTTCAAGTAAGGTATATTTACAGGATAAAATTAGACACTGCAATGCATTTCATAGATGGAATGCCCCCACTCTGCCAGGCAGTGGGATACATTTTTTTGTTGTTTTTAAGATTTTCACACATCAGACCACTGATCCTCCTATACAAAAGCTATTAAGAGTAATAACTCAAAAGCAAATGCCAGCAGAGGCAGTCCACATGCTGTCTGCTATTTGCAACCATGTGTGGTTTAATCACTTAAAGGGACACTTAAGTAAAAAAATAAATACATGAGTTTTACTCATCTGGGGCTTCCAATAGCTCCCTGCAGCTGTCCGGTGCCCTCGCCGTCTCCCTCCGATCCTCCTGCCCCCGCCGGCAGCCACTTCCTGTTTCGGTGACAGGAGCTGACAGGCTGGGGGCGCGAGTGATTCTTCGCTTTCCTGGCCACAATAGCGCCCTCTATGCTGCTATAGCATATACCATATAGCAGCATAGAGGGTGCTAATGTGTCTGGGAACGCGAAGCCTGTCAGCTCCTGTCACCGAAACAGGAAGTGGCTGCCGGCGGGACCAGGAGGATCGGAGGGAGACTGCGAGGGCACCGGACAGCTGCAGGGGGCTATTGGAAGCCCTAGGTGAGTAAAACTAATTTTTTTTGTTTGACTTAAGCGTCCCTTTAAGGACCACAGGCTAAGGCCACATACAGACATCAGACCATGGTCTTTGGAAAATGAAAGATCACAGACCAATCTTACCACCCTTCCTGTAGTATAAGAGCCATACTCTACACAGTCTTTTCTATGGAGCTGAACTCCCCATCAGAAAAAAATCTTTGCAAGATGCTGCACACACAGATGCTGTACAGACACAAAAGATCAGTATCTGCAAAAGATCTGTTCCTGCCAAAAATCCATTCCTGCAAATTGCAATGATAGTCTATGAGATCTGCAGATCATCATACACACATGATTTAACTGACATTCATCTGCAGATCAGATCCACCAGGATGGATTTTCAGATCTGCAGATCTGCAGATGAATGTCAGTTAAATCATGTGTGTATGATGATCTGCAGATCTCATAGACTATCATTGCAATTTGCAGGAATGGATTTTTGGCAGGAACAGATCTTTTGCAGATACTGATCTTTTGTGTCTGTACAGCATCTGTGTGTGCAGCATCTTGCAAAGATTTTTTTCTGATGGGGAGTTCAGCTCCATAGAAAAGACTGTGTAGAGTATGGCTCTTATACTACAGGAAGGGTGGTAAGATTGGTCTGTGATCTTTCATTTTCCAAAGACTATGGTCTGATGTCTGTATGTGGCCTTACACCCCTCTAGTGACCAGTCGATTTTTTACAATTCAGTGCTCTGCAGCTTTAACAGCTCACTGCAGCGCCGTACTACTTAGCACACAAATGAATCTGCCCCCCTTTTGTTGCAACCAACAGCGCTTTCTGTTGGTGGCATCTAATTGCTGCTGCAACCTTTTTTTTGTTTTAATTAATTGTATTAATTTATTTTAATTAAATGGTTTATTTTACTTTACTTTTTTTTTATCCTGGAACCCCCCCTTATCCCCTGGAGAGCCAGTCACTAAGATCGTCTCTCATAGGCATTAGTATTAGAGGCAATCATCTTGTGAACCACTTGAGGGGACAGCTCAGTGACAGAACTGTCCCTGTACAACTCTGCAGGAGATTGCAGCGCTGTACATATAAATAACTGCTGTTTTCTTTTTCTAACAGCCTGCTAGCCACAGCTAGCAGGCTGTTCATGGAGCTCCGCTCCATGTCTCGATAGGGAATGATCGCGCATGCGCGCAAGGGTTCCTAATCTCCGCCCCAGGACTTGACGCCAATTAGCATTAGGCAGTCCTGGGGGAGCCACTCTGCAGCCGCCGATCGGTGTTAAGTGGTTGCAGAGTGGTTAATGCAGATGTAGTGGCTCAACACTGGACACTGAGTAACTGCTGCAGTCTGAAACC
Source organism: Hyperolius riggenbachi (assembly GCF_040937935.1). Taxonomy (NCBI): domain Eukaryota; kingdom Metazoa; phylum Chordata; class Amphibia; order Anura; family Hyperoliidae; genus Hyperolius; species Hyperolius riggenbachi. Next base: position 199,113,711 of record NC_090649.1, read on the forward strand.
TCACAAGCTTAAGATGGGCATTGTCTACATTAAGATGTGCTCAGGCTGCTGCTAAACATCAATTAGGACTGCGAAATAGAAAAAACTCACAGCCAAATAGATCTTTTCATGTACTTAAGAGAAATTATAAAGAGACAATTCTTAATAAATATGGTGGTCTTAAAGGAGTGGTCTGCTTAAACAAAAGACAAACAAGCGGTGACATGACAGCATATCACCAGTTCTTTATAAACCTCTAAGAAAGAAGAGTAAATGGGCATCTGGGAGTAAATTACGTAGCCAACAAAACACCAACAGTTTAAAGGGCAACTGAACTGACATAATGAGATAAAAAACGTATGTAGGGGGCGCATGTGCGCAGCTGACCAAGATGGCCGCCTAATCTCGGCCCTGCGCGAGTCTGGGGAGAACATTTATTCCTAAACGGGTAAATACCGTACCAACCAAGACCAGCCCCGCAGCATCGGCTCCCGGAAGGTGCCGCCGTTCCACCTAAGTATGGCATCTAGCACCAGAGCCAGAACGGGAACTAAGAGCACCGCTGCAAGCTCCCCGCCTGAATCCCCCAAGATGGCGTCCGCTCCAGAAACCGAGCCAGATCAACTCTCCACAGACAGCCAAGAACTATTTCCCCCCACCACCTCTCAAGCAGGCAAGACCGCCTCCCTCCCTGAGCAACTCACTATCGATGAGCTCAGAAACATTATCCGGCAAGAAGTTACAGGCGCGAATAAGCAGCTCGGATGTGAGCTCCTACGTGAGATCCGCCTTCTTGCACAGCGTACATCCGCCATTGAGGACAGGCTGGACAACGCTACCGTGGTTCTAGAGGGACATGAAGAAGAGATTACCTCTCTCCGCGCAGAAGTCTGCTCATTTCATGAGAAACAAGAGGACTCTGAAAACCGGTCACGTAGAGAAAATCTAAGGATCAGGGGAATCCCCGAAACGGTTCAAGACCTGCAGGGCTTTGCCACGGCACTATTTCAGGAACTCCTTCCTAACGCGCCTATTGAACGCCTGGAGATGGACAGGGTTCATCGAGCTCTGACCCGCCAAACAATTAATGGCGTCCCCCGGGATATAATCCTGAAGACACATCACTACCTGACCAAAGAAAAGCTCCTACAAGCCGCCCGTTCCAAGCCTGACCTTTCCTTTCAAGGCTATAAATACCAGTTGTTTGCTGACTTGGCCCCCGCTACGCTTGCTAAGCGCAGGGAGCTGAAACCATATCTGCAAATCCTTAAAGAAAAGGAAGTTCGCTACAAATGGGGATTCCCCTTTCAGTTAACATTCACCTGGCAAGACAAACTACAGATTATTCGCTCCCTAGATGACGCCAGGGATCGATTCCGACTACTGGGTTTACCCCTACCGCCAAAGCCTACGCAGGAGCCACGGAGCCAAGCAGAAGCCTCTTCCCAACAAGCTCCGCCATCTCAACGATGTCCCAGAAACCGACAACAAGCTCTGCAACTACTCTCATCCCAGTTCCAGAAGGTCCCCTGACTGGTCAGATAAGTGCTCTTTTACCTTTATTTGCTTGCACCTATGTGCCTACTTCCGTAATGGCCTGAACCCCCTTTCTTAACGCTGTGCGATACGCACGTATGATTGTTGGGGATCCCGCCATCGTGTTCGGATACTCTTGAAAACTCCCTGCTCATAGGCACCTTTGTAAGCTGGCGTCTGCCGCCCAGCTATACTGACTTTACTGGAACTCTGCTTATTTGGCTTCGAAGCACCACTGTCACAGTCCCCCTCCGGGCTATGAATGCTGAGAAGACGGGGTGCCCCCCATGTTGTTGCTGTTGCTGTTACTTTTTCAAACTACATTGTTCTGCGTTTCTGGACCCTAACCAGGCTTGCTCACGATATCTTTTTGCTGCATGGCACGGTTTTCCGTCATAATCATAAACATTGAACAGATTTAAGCCTTGCACAGCTCAGCCTAGGTTTAATGTTCACCATTCTTACTACTTTTGTTTGCCATTGATGATTCCTAACTGGCTGTATATGTTCATTTTTGAAACGTTTACTCTATGCATGACCATGGGACCCCCCCTCCCCCCGCGCCACGAGGTCCTACAACAAGAATACTCTTTCTTCCTTTTTCCTGTGGTGGCCTCTGGTGCGGGATGACGGGGACCCGCAAAAACTTTTAAAAATGTCTTCAAAATGTTCCGTATTTCTAATTCTCCATAGACTGTCATTGATACCATTACGGTATATGTTCAATACAGACTTCCTACATATGCTGTATGTTCTATATTTTACTGCTGTAGCCTACCCCCCCTCCCCCCCGGGAGACGTGATAGACTTATGGCCAACAGATTTCTTTCTCTCTCACGCTCCTCTGGCGGGGTGACGGGGACCCTGTCGCTCCAAACTCTCAAGAAGCCTCATCACCCAGGGCTACCTTAGCGCACACAATATAATCATTAATTACTGTCCACACTTCTGCCCTATCTGAGCATCAATTGCCTTACAGACAAGGACCTTCCCCCTCATACTTCACCATATTTGGTTCGCTGGTCTACCCACCTCCTCCAAATTGATACCCGTTTACCTCACCACCATCAAGATTCACATTTTGCTCTCTCCTCCTTCCACCTCGTGCCCCCACATGTACCCTATGAGCCCCAACCTGATGTGGCCCCGCGGGTACGCACTGATGCTAAACAGCATCAAACTGACACCCAAGAGAGTTCCTGATGTTTTAGGTGCTCTCTCATTGTCCTTCTTCACTTCACTAATTACTTTCTGTTTTACTTTTTCCTCTCTTCTTTCCTCTTCTGTTCTCACTCTTCTTCTCTCTCCTTTCCGTTGCTCTGGTCCCCCTGGCTCCGCCTCTGGTCTTCTCATGTTGTGGCTCTCGGCTTAGCCCTATTCTTATGCAGCTCTCTTCCCTAATACAATGGCTCTGAACATATGTTCTTTAAATGTTAAAGGACTCAACTCACCTATCAAACGCTCTAAGGCATTTTCTCACTTCCGCGCCACTCATGCTGATATAATCTGTCTACAGGAGACCCACTTCCCTAAATCTTACACTCCGACATATCTACACCGCACTTTTCCGCAGTTCTACACTGCTAGTGCCCCCACAAAGCATAGAGGCATATTAATAGCGTTTAGAAGTTCAGTCAATTTTATCTGCAAAAGAGAAATTAGTGACCCGGATGGCAGGTATCTTTTACTCATGGGATTAATCCACGATGTGGAGGTCACTATAGCTTCTTACTACGCCCCCAATACCGATCAATTACCATTCCTAAAACACTTTGTGGGCCTCCTGCAGACACACGCAATAGGGACTATTGTTGCTTGTGGAGACTCTAATATGTGCTTACGCCCCCACCTTGATCGAGATAGCCCTAATACACCCGGCCCTAATCCGGTGGAACTTCGCCATGCTAAACAGTTTGAAGACCTCCTAAGATCCCCCTCCTTGGCAGACAGCTGGAGAGAATTGCACCCCGCTAAAAAAGAATACACATTCTATTCCCACCCCCACAACTCACAATCCCGTATTGACCACTGTCTCACCCACACTAATCTCCTCCCCAAGCTGATTAATGCTCAGATAACAACTATTCCATGGTCAGATCACTGCTCAGTGGCCATCACTCTCGCTTCCATAATATCTAAGCCCCCAGGGCTGCGTTGGTCTCTCAACCAATCGCTCCTTTCAGACCCCACAATATTTGCTACCCTAGAGGGACAGCTAAAAGATTACTTCCAGTTAAATACTGGCAATGCGGAAGTGTCTGACTACACTGTTTGGGAGGCCCACAAAGCCGTTCTCTGGGGTCACATTATTAGCATAGCCTCCAATAGGAAAAAGCGCAGATTGCAGGAACTACACCAACTTGAACTCGTATACACAAAAGCCGCTGAGCTCCTGTCTACTGACCCCTCACCTTATAATAAACAGGCCTGCTTCAAAGCAGCAGAAGCACTTAACTTGCACCTAACTAGTATGGCTGAAAAACGCCTGACATGGAATAAATTTCACCTTCATGTGAACTGTAATAAACCCTCTACAATGCTTGCGCGCAGGCTGAGGCACACTGATCCGAACTTTAAGGCATTAAAGCTCTGTTTAGACAATACAACCTTCACTAGCAACCCCAACAAAATAGTGCAAATCTTTCGGAAAGGTCTCTCCAAAATCTACCAGACTCCAACCAGCATTAATTTTGCACTCCTCAAGAACACTTTAGACACCTGCCCCCTCCCCCCCCCCCCCCCTTGCCGATCAATTCAAACTCAACCTCGAAAGGCCCATAACCAACGAGGAAATTTTGCAAGCGATTCAAACCCTCAAAACTAAAAAGGCACCCGGCCCCGACGGGTTCCCCTCTTGCTATTACAAAAAATTCTCGCACATCCTCTCTCCATACCTGTTAAAAGCCTTTAACTGCTTGTTACAAGGGGTAAAACCCGGATTGGATTCCCTTACTGCTGCCATCAGCATGATACCCAAGCCTGGAACAGATCAAACCACCTGGTCCAGTTTCCGACCCATCTCATTACTCAATGTAGACATTAAGATTTTGGCAAAGATCCTGGCCACTCGGCTTAACGAAGGCATTTGCTCACTAGTTGGACTGGACCAGGTAGGCTTCATGCCACGCCGTCAGGCGGGAGATAATGTCAGACGCCTGCTACAGATCATATCCTCGGCGGGGGGGACGGATGCTCCCATGATGCTATTGTCCCTAGATATCCAAAAGGCGTTCGACACGGTATCGTGGGAGTATCTGTTCCTCCTGCTTTAACATTGGGGTTTTGGACCTAATTTCTTATGTTGGGTCCGGGCGCTCTACCACTCCCCGCAGGCATTCATACAATACTCTGGTTACAGGTCAGACACCTTCCCTGTCCGCAGGGGCACCAGGCAGGGATGCCCCCTATCCCCTCTTTTATTTGCGCTCGCTATAGAGCCCCTTGCTATACTAATCAATAAACACGAGGGCATTGAGGGGGTCTCCCTGGCTGGACACCAACATAAGTTATGTATGTACGCCGATGACGTAGTTCTGACTCTCACGAAGGCTCATGACTCCCTATCGGACCTTGCTGATGTCCTTTTACTATTTGAGGATATCTCAGGTCTCCAAATTAATAGCCTTAAATGAAAAGCCCTCAACATTTCCCTCCCCATCACGGAACTCGAGGCCATACAATCCTCATTTGAATTTAAATGGGAACCTACTAAGCTAAAATACTTGGGCGTCTTTAGAACGCATTCATATCATTCCATTTATCAGGCAAACTACCCAGGCTTGATTAAAAGTGTTCTCCAGTCTATGGAATGCTGGAAGCGCTACAGTATTTTGTGGATTGGGCGCATTGCTGCAACCAAAATGGTGATCTTGCCTAGGCTACTCTATGCCTTCCGAGTGCTGACCGTAAATATCCCTATTCCGATTCTCAAGCGCTTACAATCTTCCATATTCTCATTTATCTGGGGAAAAACCAAACCAAGGGTCCCTAGGAGCACATTGACTCGCTTGAAAGAGGACGGTGGCTTGGGGGCTCCAAATGTTATCGCCTACTATAGAGCAGCACAGATCTCACAACTTGCTATGTGGCATGAGTTATCGCGCCCCCCGATGTGGGTTAAAATAGAGCAATCCATATGCTCCCCTATCTCCCTCAGAAATCTACTCTGGTTGTCCCCAGCCCGACGGAAAAATATCAAAAATCCGATTATTATGCATTCCCTTAAAATTTGGGACACAGTCAAATTTAAAGGCAACCTAATATCCCCACACCTTCCTCTCACCTCCTTCTTAGGTCATCCTGATTTCAAACCGAGCTTGGAGAACCCAACAGCCTTCCGTTGGTGGCATTCTAAACATCTCACGATCCTGTATGACCTAGTCACTGACACATCAGTTAGGTATTTTGCACACCTTACAGAGAAACACCAGCTACCTATAAAGGAGAACTTCTGCTACCTGAAAATTTCCCATTTTCTCGCTCAGGTTGTCAGGGGACACGGCTCCCTCCTGACCCGCACACGCTTTGAGCATATATGTGCCTCTGATCCGGGATTCCCGGGCCTGATCTCCCTGCTATACAGGTGCATCGTGTCTCCCTCTGGCCTCCCTAAGCCCTCCTATGTAACAAAATGGGAACTTGACCTTAACTCCACCTTCGAAAAGGAGGATCTATCCAATATCTGGTCACTCACCCCGCAATGCTCCATAAGTGCCTCCCTCGTGGAGACCCAATATAAAGTTCTCCTAAGATGGTACCTCACCCCAGACCACATGGCAAAATTTGATGCTAATTGTACTGGTCTGTGCTTTCGAGGTTGCGGCCAGAGGGGGACTCTCTCACATGTGTGGTGGTTTTGCCCGAGGGCCTGGAGGTTCTGGATCAGAATATATCAGGTTATATACTCCACTATCACAGTCCAGGTCCCCAGGGCCCCCGAGCTTGCACTATTGGGACTGCGCCCACCAGCCATGACTAACTCCCAATACAAATTGCTCTCACACATATGCTTAGCAGGGAAGAGAGTCATTGCGGGTGCATGGAGATCCCCCACCTTATCCATAATCAAATTTAGAAATAATTTAAGCAACGCCCTCTGCTTCGATAAAATGAAGGCCATACTAGATGATTCCCTCCCTCGTTTTGAAAAAGTCTGGCTCCCATACATTAACCAATACCACCAGGACCTACCCCAATCTCTCACTACAGTTTAATGGCACCATAGCCCTCCCTACTCGGCTTCTGTGTAATAGCTGCAGGGGGATCTAATGAACGAACCAATCACTTAATTGAACATACAAACAAACAGTTGAACCATACACACTAACCTTCTCTGAACTCGGGCGGCGCCGGGGCGGACCTTTCTCCTACTCTGTTCTTCCTTCTCCCTCTTCCTTTCTTCTAACTCTCCCCCCTCTCCTTTTTCCCCCACTCATCTACTTCTCTCTCATCTTCCTCTCTCATATCCCCTCCTATCCCCTATGCAAGATATAGGCACTTGACAGGGCCATCCACAGAGGGGTATCAGCTTTGACCCCCTCCCAACGTTCGAGACCTAGTACCATAGGTACCCACGGCCTTCTCAATTTTTGATAGTCCACCCCCCTGACTGGTGGACCTTGCTTTAGCCCATGCATTATAAGTTCAACCTGTGGCTCCCATGGAGGGCGCTGGTATTTGTTGCCTCAGAGCTGCCAGCTCCCACCCCAATTTGCATATGATACAGCCTCTACGTGAGGCAATCTGCACTGCTAGGTAGTTCTTCCACACCAAGTGACTGTGAATGTCCATGTTTCATTGTACAACCTTCCAATGTTTAATAACCTGTTTATGTTTTTCCAAGTTATTTTACTTCATTTCTTTTTATTTTGCTTTATTTTACGTTCTTATTTGCTTCTTCAAAGTGCCATGGGGCATACAATACGTATATGTAAATATACCCACCGTTATGTGCTCCATTCTATGCATATGTGTATGTACTCATTGTTATTTTGCAGTTCAATAAAAATTTTTGAAAGAAAAAGCGTATGTAGTCACACTCCTACTACTAAATTCAGGGCACTTTATAGTGGTTTCTAGTGCTAACAACGAGAGATATTCAATAATATGCACATAATACTGATGCAGGATGAAAATTGTGCATGCAAATTCACGCAGCTAGAAAATTGATAAATCATATTCCACTTTGCAGAATCTCAACTGGACCATTTTCAAGCCACGTAAATAGCACAATCCTGGGTCAACTTGGAGTTATTTGTCTCTTATTGACTAGCTCTACTAGCTACATAACTAAGGTAGTGAGAGTACACATATATGAATAGCATGCCTTTTGCCGCACAGAGGAAAACACATGTAAAATCCAATATAATACAAGTCTATGGGACCCCCAAATATAGCATTGGTGTGTTTTCCAATAAGATTTTGTGTTTATTTTAAAAATAGAACAACAAGTTGCTTCTTCCCACATGCTGCATGCAAATTGCAATGTTTTCCTATGGGAAATAAAATACTCCTGTGTTTTTGTATAAAAAAAACAAAAAAAACAAAACAAAAACATATCTGATACTGCATTTTATCCCATCATTCTGGATATCAGCCAGGTCACTACCGTTAAACTTGAATAAGGCCTGGTGCACACCGAGCGGTTTTTGAAGCGATCCGCAAACCGATTCCGCCTTGGAAATCGCTTGGCTAATGTATTTCAATGGGATGGTGCACACCAGCGGTTTGCAGTTTTTAGCAAACCACAAACGTGGGTCCTGCAGCACTTTTGCGGTTTGCAGAAGCGTTTCTGCCTCAATAGGAAAAGCTAAAACCGCTCTGAAAAACGCAAGATCAGAGCGGTTCTCCAGGTATTTTTGTTACAGAAGCTGTTCAGTAACCGCTTTAGTGTAACAATATATGAAGTGTGCTACACAAAAACGCTCCAGAAAACTCTAGGCATGTTTAGAAAACGTCTAAACGTCTAAACATGCCTAGAATCGCTCTGAAATCTGCTCTAAAAACCTCTAGCAGTTTGAGGATCTGCTGGCGGTTTTGGTGTGCACTGGGCCTAAAACAGAATTCTCCACGGACATCTATGTCACTGTGCAATCATCTGCCAAACCGCACAGGCTCGCTGTCTGGGTATCACCCAGGACTCAGCCCCTTCTCCTTCACCCTGCACATTCAAACCATTACTAGGCCCTGCAATTCCCATTTATGCAGCATTTCCAAGATCCACCCCTTCCTGACACTCGGCACTGCCAAACTACCCATCCAAGCCTTAATCATCCCCTGCCTGGCCTACTGCAACTCCCTCCTGTAAGGCCTCATTCAAAACTGCATTGACTCGTCTTCAGCACAGTGCATAAGTTATTCCTGAGCGCAGTTCTTTCAACTTTTTCAGACTTGGTTATAAAAGGATCTTGTGAGTAGATTTTCACAGATGCCAACATGTAATTCATTTGTAGCAGTCTCGTTATACTTTTGACAATGTACAGAGCTTATTTAATGAACTGGTGCTTAGTGAGCATGACTTTACTTTCTCTCTATAGTGCCTAAACCAGGTCAGACAGAAAACACTGCCAATTATTTTTCTACCTAATACTTCAAGTCAGTGATGTAAATGTCTATCTCGTTGCATTTTAACACAAACAGGAAGAAAAAAAGAACACACAAAACATTTTTAATGCAAATAGAAACTTTAATGTGAAGCGTGAATATTAGAAAAAACATTCCTAAGTACAAAAAAAAATCTTTAAAAAAAACAGATTAGAATAGGGTACAATACAATTGTAATCACAATTTCACTGATTATGATACTAGCACATTTTTCATTAATTACATACTTCCTTTTTGCCCAGCCATCTTATGTAAGGGTGCCATAAAATGTTCATTAACAAAAAAAAAGAGCAATATTTCAAGTCTATTTCCTTTAATGAGGTGAAATTTTCATTTATTATGAGATGTGCAAGTGAAGTATATGGCAGAGGATACTTCCTTTCTCTTTGGTGTTAGATTTGTCTTTGGGTTAATCTTGCTAATATGAGGCTTGTAATGTATAAAGGTTTTGTTGTGCGTTTGCACATTTACAGTTAGGGCACATTCACACTAACTATAATCAGATGGTGGACACTGCTTAGTAAACCCCAAACTATATTAGAGAGGAACATTACTGAACTTAACTTTATGAATAAAATTGCTTATTTTTTTTATAAATTATTTAGCCACCGTTTGCCCGCTGCAAAATCTTATCTCCCCCTGACTTACATTCTGAAGTGTATCAGTGATGCAGGCACCTGTATTGTTGGCAAGGTGAATTACTGTAGGAGGTTTTTCCCCCCTTTGTGAAATAAGCAGGGGTTTCACCTGATCTCCCATAGTGCTCTGGGGCAGAAGTGTGTGACTTCATAGCTTAGGCTAAACATCATTGGGACAGTGGGGTCACATACCAATAAACAACATTATAGATACAAGGAGTATTTCTGACACTGAAACCGGGATAATTACGGTAAAATGGGCATCCTGAAAAAAGTTACTACATTCTACTATGTTATTGTGGTTCCTCTTTAAACCCTACGCTCACAGTTTAACCAAAACAGAAAGAATATCTGCACTAGTTTGTCTTGCTGAGCTGTCTGGCCCATTTAGCTATTCTAATGGCCCACACCACACAGCAATGCACTGCAATACATCTTGCTACCACACATTTCATAGAGTGAGCTTGCCCTCACACATGGGTAGTGTTGAAGGGCTGCAATTCCCTGGCTAGAATCTGTTGCCTAAACACAACACTTGGGATCTCTCTGTACCTCATAGCAAAATTTAGTATATTAATTGGTATTATGTCTATTATGCTGCCACTGAAATGTCTGTGGACTGCAGTCAATTATAATAACATTATTGTTCAGAACTGCTGCCTCCACTGACAAGCCCGGATGTAGTGACAGACAATGTGCAACATTCTTATGAAAAGGAATAGACCTGGTAGATAAACATTAGGTAGTCATAAATGACAGTACAAGACAAAAAGGCTGTATGCATCGCTTTTCATCAGGCCATTATGTGATTGACCCATTCCTGATTTTGCATGAACAGGTTTTACAGATGACGGAGATTGTTATCTATCCAGAGTTTCCAGGTAGAGCTTAAACAGAATGTGGCAATGGGAAATTGTGATGTCCTGTCCTGTCCGACTGCTATAAGACAAGATTAGTGAGCAGCCCAACATTCTGCCTGTGTCCCATAAACAGATGAGCTAATGTGACTGATAATCAGTCCATGCTTAAAAGCCCATACAAAACGCTAAGGCTAATGTCACATATGGTGTGGTGCGATTGTCCTGCGGCAGAGGAGACCAGGGCATATTACCCTGCAGCAGAGTGCAGGGTAGTATGCATAGCTCCTTCCCCCCTCACCCACAGTGACGTGCTCCCTGCTGGAAAGGAAGTATGTCAATCTAAATAGATTGTTGAAGTGCCATAGACTCCAATGCAGATGCCTGCTGCTTGCTAACGCACTGCAGAGTCTGTGACGCCTTTGCATTGTTGTGACCACTTCCGCCACATCACATCACTGGTAGTTTGTCATGTCTCATTGAGGCTAATGGCCACTGCGACGGGGGGAGTGGCTGGGGAGGGTACCGCAATGTGGTGCAATGCTTTAAATGCGAATGTAGCCTAAAAGGCAGGCTGACATACTCAGATTATGAATGGGATACTTGGGTGGCAAGCACCATAGCCACATGCATTAAAGTGGACCTGAGACGGATTACTACAAAGATTTGTTACTTACCCGAGGCTTCCTCCAGCCCCATAAGCAGCAATGCTTCCCTCGCTGTCCTCCGTTCAGTGGCAATCACTCCTGGTTAACTGCCTCAGTCGTGCCAGTCAGCTAATCTCAGCATGCATGGCCTCTCCACGCATGCGCAGAAGAGCCCGACTGGCCTGGCTGAGCCAGTTTCTGGGGTTGTTTGCAGCTGAACGGAGGATCTTAGGAGGATGGCGAGGGCCGCATCGCTGCTCATGGGGCTGGAGGAAGCCTTGGGTAAGTAACAAATCTTTGTATTAATCAGTCTCTGGTCTCCTTACTGAAATGCTACTGAATATATCCTGTGTACACAGGAAATAAGAGTTGTTTATCTTCTGTGCTAGCCCTTTCTGACCTGAAGATATATTCATTTCATACAGTAGAGAACAGTCAGAAGCTAATGTGTTTTTGCAGTGAGGGAACCTAATAGCAGCAAAGAGGTCACTGCCGATCAAGTGGGATTTAAAACTGCCATGAAGTCGGATACTGCAAATCTTTATATCCAACAGCTGCATTAAAGGTGCCTCTTCATTACACTTCACTGCCATCACATCTCCAAAGACTGGTGCATGTATACCCTGCCTAGACTATCAATTTTAAAAGTTTCACAGCTACCATTCTGAAAGGACTACTGGACTGAAACTGCCAATCTCAACAATGTTTTGATCAAGAGGTGCAGTTTTAAGGCGGTCAAAGGCCTCAAGGTCCTGAAGACCACTAGGTAACATCAAAACTCAAACTTCTTATGGATAACAAAAATGTGTGATTATATCGTCATATACTAGGGCCCATGGGACCAAGTGGCGTCAGCTCTCAGGAAGGTCATCCCAATGTCAAGGACATTTGCACACGATTCCGAGTGGTCAGTTACAGCTAGCAGTTACACACAGAAATGTTGCAGAATTGTAATACTGGCTGGTGGCACAGTGTTATAGTGAGTGCTGCTGTGGCCAAACACCGACTACGATATTCCAAAAATACACATTAACAAAAACAAATGCTGGCTCTGAAAATAGCAGTTGCATAATTAAAATTTTCACATTGCTGTAAAACATTAATTTGATTTAATGGGCAAGAATCAAAAATACAGTATAGGAAATTATATTGTTTTGTAAAGACAAAAAAAAAAATGTTATGCTGCTCTAATAAGTGTAGAGATCCCTAGATTCCCAGATATGTGTGCTATCACTTTAGGACAAAGTTCATAATGATTGTTTAATCCTTTGTCCCGGTCAGTGATTAAATCTGACAGCATCTGCACAACTGTGGGTCAGGAACAGACTGGTTCCAGCACAGTATGCTGCAATGAACATAGTCTTCAGTTCCCTTTCTTAATGGAGGAAAAAAAAAAATTCAGTTACCTGATCAATATATAAAAGTTTGTTTACAATACAAAACAGCATTCAAGAAATATGGCACATGGTTGAACTTGGCAGTATATACTTTACTGGCATTGTTGTTTTGAAGGCCAAAGTAACTTTGTGGCAATCTTTATGCTTGCTTCACTACTTCGTTTTTCCGAGATCAGATAAAGCATGTAGTCAATGAAATGTCAAGACACTTAACGTGCATGCTTTTTACAAGTCTGTTATTCACAAAAACAAGGGCTATGAGGATAGCAGAATAAAAGAATAACTTGCACTGACCAGGAGGATAGCACAGTAATTGCACTGACCATAAGGATAGCATAGTACCTTGCAGTAAGCTTGGGGATAGCACAGCACCTTGTACTAACCATGAGGATAGCACAGTACATTGCACTGTGACCACAATAACAGATCAGTACCTTGCACTGACCACTAGGATAGCACAATACCTTGCACTTACAAGGATTGCACAGTACCTTGCACTAACCAAGAGGATACCACAATACCACACACTAACCACGACGATAGGATTGTACCTTGTACAAACCACAAGGATAGCACAATACTTTAGATTGACTAATAGTAGCACCTAAACTGCATTCTTCAAGGGGTTCTGTTTTAAGAAGGCTGTCCCTTGATGTAATGGGACACTCACCTCTGAACCAGACACTTATTAATGAATCCCTCTCCCACTTCAGTCACATCTAGGAAAGGTTCACTGTGGAGTTCTCCTTTAAATGAATAACGGTGCTGCTCGGACACTGGACATTTTCGCAGTCAGCTGCTTATAAGGAATAACCCAGAACTAATTACACTCATCTTCAAACATAATTGTACGTTAGATCACAATGAAGGAAATCTACAAGGCTTTTTTTCTGAAGGCAGAACAGCTATAATGGCAAACCCTAACTTTTTCTATATAAAGAACCTAATAATGACACTGAATAATATAGAAAACTTCCACTTTTAAAGCAAGTTCTAATACAAAAAAATATACAGTATATATTATACTTCTCTTTATATGGATACAAACATGCAGATAGTCTATCTAGTTTATCGTAACTGGAGCTTACATGAAGCTTACGATAAACTATAAATCTCCCAAGTCTACCAAAAAGGCAAAGTGGCCACAGATACTTCTTTATTTATGGTCTGCTTTTAAAAGCATCTCAGAATTTATAACATGAATCCCTGCTGGAAAGAGAGGGAAGGAATGACTAAATAACGTCTCTGTAGTTTATGTCACAATGGCGGTCACAACTTGCTTCCCTGTCATAAGCGGACATGAAAGAAGATGGCTGGGGTCATGGATCAATAAAACCCTTTAAACCTGAATAACAAAATCTATCTAAAATCCATTTGATATGCTACCCATACATAGCAATCTTTAAGTCGATTTTGATCATCTTTAACTGAACGATTGCACAGACCTTGAAATTTGATAGTGATAAAAAAACCTCCATCCTATCCAATCGTTCATCTCCTGACAGACTGAAACAAGCAGAGAATAAGATGAAAAAGTAAACAAAATGGTTGCGTTGCTGATTTGGGAATATGATTGTATGAACAAATGGGTAACACTAAATACAAATAACCAGGACTGGAAACAGTAATGCGCTGCATTTTGATCCTATTCTAACTCAATGAGCTGCAATGATGAAAATCCCTTCACCCATCTATGACCTACCTGCCTGGCCACACACCCTGTTATGTAAACATGTCTTTTACAAGGCACTGCATGATCTCACAGATAGTTATATGACAAAGCAAGAATCATTCCAAAACATAAACCACTAACTGGAGTGAGCCTATCATTGTTGCTGTGAACAGAGAAGGGAGCGTATATGCATAGTCATGACTACGTACCACTGATCAAGAGTACTTAAATATGTTCATTCATAAACAGAAAACGCCATCACCAGCAGCAACAAATGTATATTTGATATAGAGAAGCACTAACAAAAACAAAAAATGAAAGAAAGGAAAGAAAAACCGCAAGAAACAACAGTTTGTAGAGAATACACCCCCTGATTTTAACAGTGGAGGTGCTTTTTTTTAACACAGGTGTATATAATGTGAATATTGCTGCATGCAGGGTTGTTATATAGTGCCTGCTATCATCTCAATTCTACAGGCATTTTCAAAGGGATACAGCTTGTATGGTTTATATTGAATGTCAAGTCTAAGCTTCCTGAAACTCAATCTATTCCTGGTTTCTGGAACTTTTACAAACCTATCCCATAAAACCATCATATTGTGTTTAAATCATTCAGAACGTGTAATTTGTAACATACAGGGTCACACGTTTCCCGTGTAGATGAACATGTTAGGAAAGAAAGGAAATACAATTATGTAGTGCTTTAAATTCAGAGTGAAATACAGTAATTAGATGTGATAACTTTTCAAAGTGTCTTGGAAAAAAAGGCCCTAAAAAGGACTCTGTTGTCGGATTCCCTCTGACCAGTTGAGGCAGGTGATGATTGGCTTGATAGAAGCAATGAAAAGCTTTGAGGACGTTCCTAATATTCAAGTGGAGGTGCTATTCATTCACAGGTCAGTGCTGGACTTGGCGGTGAGAGCCTGGATACGTGCAGAGTTACAGGACTTGCAGAGGATGTGTCCATCCAATGGGTAGCAGCCTTGATTTTCACCTTCAGAAAGAAGGCTTAAACAGTCCTGAAACACAAAATGTTAATCATGGCAAACTGCTGATTATACCCAGTTTATGAAGAAAAGGAGTGGCATGTTTCATAGTATGCGCACATACCTCACAGCGGTAACACTGCACATGGAAATCACGGTCCAGAGCGACAATACGTACAGTCTCCTCCTGGCCTGGAGCCGGCATGATTGGTTCTTTACACACAGAGCACCTTGGAGCAAACTTCCTGTACACAAAGCAGAAAGAAGATCTCATGTACACAGAGCTAATAGAGATCAAGTTAAAGAGTATGCTAATCAATTTATATCTTCTTCAGACACAGCTGAGCATAAGATGCCCTTTACACAATCCTTTACTGTCTTCCAGAAAAGGAACAGCAAGATGGAGTAACAAGCTAATCAGCTTACCTGTACATTTATTATTATTGTGGTAATGTAGCAGAACATCTACTTTCTAGACAACTGCTGAGCTTTAACTGTTTAAAAACTAGTTCAGTTCAATGGTTACAAATACTGCTGGATGGAAAATGGCACATGCTCATGAACAAATGGGATGTGTTCAAGTACAGTTCTAGTCATGATGGGAATGGTTCTTAAAATAAATTAAAAATTAAAACTCAAATTTGCACTAAATGATTTGTTATTAGAGGAAAACTCTGCATTGTTGGGCATCCACCCCCCTTCCTTCTCAGCAACCACACCTTTGTCGGCCTAATATTTGGGAGGCCCTATGTGGCAGATTGGCTGCCTAATAAGTAGAATTTAGTCCTACTTTTTAAAACTAAAACATGTTTTGATCTTTTGTGTGTTCTAGAATTTATCAAGGGTACTGAGTGCCAGCTCAATAGAAATCGGGGGCATTCATGAAGCACCAAATGGGAGGGCTAGAGATGTTTATGCCCCTTGCAAAGCAATTAGCGACCTTCACATAAACTGAAATGCATTTTGATCTACACAAAAAAAAGTTAATGTTATTGAAATTTGATCGATTTTTGGAAAATCCCAAATGAAACCAAACTGAGCAATTTCACCCATCTCTGCTCTGACATTGGCTCACTCTCGGCCTCATTAAAATGCAGTGTAGGCATCGTTGGCTGACAGCCACTTCTGCAAACAGAGCCTTTTAAATGTGAACCTGTAGAACCAGGCTGCTGTAGAATATTCGTCATGCCTCCAAACTCATAGTGTAGCTGCAATCACACTCCTATAAAGTGTGCATGCCTTTGTGAACCATAAGAAAAAAATCTATATTCTACTGGCAGCAGCATACAGAATAACATATGCAAAACACATCCCTTGAGAATTCAGGGCTTCAGGGCATTTAAATAAAAGAGAGATCAAAGCAAGAAAGTCAGTCTTAGGAAATTCTTATCGTGCTACCCAGGATTTAAACACGCCACCCAGGGATTAAGTGGATTAGGAAGAAAAGAAAGTTTTCATTTCCCTGGCCACAAATAAAGATGTATTTCACTTACCCCAGAAACCTAACTCATGCCTGCGAAAAAAAAAAATGCTCAAGTGTTTAGTGAGCGGCAGCAGCTGCTCTCTCTAATTGTTTAACTGTCTGTATATATGAAAATATTAGCTTGAGACATGAAATGCAATACCCCACCACTGACAGCAGCACAAGCCCCGAATAACACATTGCAACAAAGTTCTGAGAATTGTAAAGGATGCGGATTCCAGTGTATAAAACAGATAATCCCTTAATGATTTTACAAGGTACGATTGGTTCCATTTCACATTGCCATTCCATTTTACAAATGCACATGTTTGCATAGTGAAGTAAGGATGGTCAGTGAGATGCAAATAATTTAAAGTTGATGCAGGGTTATGCACATTTTGAATGCAAATTTATGCAGCTTGAAAATGGACCAACAACAATTTACCTAAACAGGATTTGATTGGTTCATTTTCAAACTGCATAAATCTGCATACAAAATATTAACTAATGCTGCACCAACTCAAAATTATTTGTATCATTGACCATCCCTACTGGGAAGGGCTCACCTCATGAAAAAGGGATGGTCTATGGCATGCAAATAATTCCAAGTTGATGCTGAACTATGCATTTTTTATGCAAAAATAAGCAGCAAACAGAAAAAGCCTAGATGGGATTAAATCTGTTTTTCTCACTATACCTACTGTAGGGAGGAAAAATCTGAAAGGATTTGGACTAGTCCATCTTCTCATGAGTGATTCTTGCAATTTCCTTATATATAGATGCTGGCAAGCCTGCCTCTTTGCTGGGAGTTGGCCTGTGCCACTGGTATCTAGGAGGTGCTTTTTAAAATATCTGAAAATCCACTGTGAGGAGATGAACTAGTACAAAACCTGTCAGAGCTGTACAATTTATACTACCTACTGTGACAGCCACATAGGAAAAAAGTAGTGCCTTTGCATATACCCACCGGCAGGAAGATGGATTGGGGAATGCTCTTCATAGGGGGACGTCACTTGGATCCATCTTCCTGCGTCATAAAGTGAGTATTCAGCTGTACTGCTTATTACCTGTATTGTGCTGTCTATCACCCCCTATTATCATTCTCTTTTAGTAACCTTATTTATTGTACAGCGCTGCTTAATATGTTGGAGCTATATAAATGCAATAAATAATAAGAAGTTGCATTTTTTTAAAAAAGAAGGGCACAATAGTAGTCTTCATATTCCTCTGACTTTAAGGTTTAAGACTTTCCAGTATAATTTTGAAGATGGTATTTTCTGACAAACTGCAGCTGTTCTGCTATTCCAGTATGATGTGCAGGGATCATGTATTACATTGGCATAAATGCAACCTTTCTGGCATTCTATGAAAGAGTCATACTGAGCAGTCCTGCTCATTAGGATTCATTCTTGTCACTGCAGCACAAGTACGAGGGATAGATGTGGTATGTGTACAAAGTGCTTTCTTTCTTTTTGTGATGTCAGTTTGCAGAGATAGTTTTCAGCAGCAGTCTAAAGGCATTTATGTCACAGACATCTAATTATGTTTTTTTCCCTAGAACAGCAAGACAAGCCAACAAGATCTGAACTTACACATGTCAGCACTGTTTTTTTTGTAGCTATTGAGAGTTGTGCTATGCGCTAACAAGATCAGGAATCCTATGCCTAACTCGTAATTGACCACTGCTCAGGTCATTATTAAACAGGTAATAAGTCAAGCCAGCATAACAGCAGAATTGTTATACATTAGTCTTGACAAGACTGGTTGTATGTTGCATAGACAGTAATACTTTTATCTGCATTATTGTCATACAGGATGTATTGTGTAGATCGCTGAACTGAAAAATGTATAACACTATGCTAACAGAGTTGATAGACCTAAATTAGTGCATGTGAGCATGCTTTATCAATGCCATGCTTCCAGCAAAGCTAAACATTTTATTTTTACAGACCAACGGTCACATGATTATGCCTACAGGAAGCTTCCAATAGGGATAGTCAATGAGATTCAAAATAGTTCTAAGTTGATAAAGGGTTATGTAAATGTGTGAAAAGTTATTAAGCTTGAGAATAGACCAATCCATTTCCACGTTTGCAGGATCTGAATGGTTCATTTCCAGGCTGCATACATTTGCATACACAATTTGTATTATCCGGCAAGAACTCAGAATTTGTTTGCACCTCTGACTAGCTGCCAACTCAGATGCATGCCGGTAGAGGATGCCAATACTTGTAATATCTAATTTTTCTCTCTCTGCATCATGAAACCTTCTAGTATGCATAATCATGTGGCCACAGCTCAGTGAAAATAAAAATACGTTATTTTTGATACCAAATTAAAATTATTTTTCCAGTGTTTTATACTTAATGCTAAAGGGAGTGCAGTGTATGCATTTTAGACACAACCTATACAGTGACTCTAAGACTGCTTTAAGACAGAGCTTCCCAACCCTGTCCTCAAGCACCCCCAACAGTGCATGTTTTGTGGAAATCCAAAGGGTAGTTATTCAGCACTGCTGAGACACTATTTACCCCGCCTGTGAATTTGTGCAGTTTATTATTAATATTATTATTTATATAGTGTGGACCATCTTCCGAAGCCCTGTACAGAGTATACAGTCATGTCACTTAACTATCTCTCAGAGGAGCCTACAGTCTAATCCCTACTATAGTCATGTCTTTATCATATAGTTTATGTATTATAGTCCAATGGCTATTTTAGAGGAAAGCCAATTAACTTATATGCAAGTTTTTTTAGATGTGGGAAGAAACCGGAGTACTGGAAGAAAAAAAACACAGTCATGGTGAGAACATACAAACTCCATGCAGATAGTACCCTGGCTGGCAGTTTTCTGCAAAACATGTACGGTTGGTGGTATTTGAAGACCAGGGTTTGGGAAGCTCTGCTTTAAGAAAACACAATCCCACTGAGATCTATGAAATCTTACTTGTGGAAATCCTCGATGCAGTGAATGTGTCCAGAGGCATCCACGGTGAATGGGATTCCGTCCAGGCTGCGGAAGCACACAACGCAGATGAAGCACTGGGGATGGTAGGCTTTCCCGGTAGCTCTCAAGATCCTCTCCATGATAGGCTTGGCACAAACGCTGCACTGCTCCAGTGTGCGCTGCATAAGGGACAAGAGTAAAGCTCATTAATAATGGTATGTCATTACAATGTATAACTCCTAGAGAATAAGAGTATCCGCACAGCAATCTGTTACATAGAAACATTTACTGATTATCAGCATTATCTTGTGTGCTGAAATGTGTTTCCTTCAACATCAGGACCAGCAGCCATATTGATTATTCAGCACTTGATTATTCTGGCCTCCTAGAAGTCACCAAAGAGAAGTTTCTTGTGCTTTAAAGGACACCTAGACGGAGGGGGATATGGAGGCTGCTATATTTATTTACTATAAAAGCAATACCAGTTGCTTGTCAGCCCTGCTGATCCCTCTGGCTGCAGTAATCTCTGAATCACACACCTGAAACAAGATGTGGATAATCTAGTCAGACTTGGCACAAAACATCTGATCTGCATGATGGTTTAGGATCTATGGCTAAAAGTATTGGAGGAAGAGGATCAGCAGGACCGCCGGGCAAATGGTATTCTTCAAAATAGATATGGCAGCCTCCATAGCCCTCTCACTTCAGGTGTGCTTTAAAGTGGCATGTTCCTGAAATAACTATGGTCTTCCTGGCCACCCACTTCTATAAATCAATAAATACCAACACAATCCTTGAATCACCAGCAGTAAATAGCTCCCAACGAGACAAACTATGTGACTTCTGCTGAAAAGAAAAACAAAAGTTTGCTTTCTTAAAACAGAAAGAATTTGCGATAATTCAGGTTGGAGTGAGCTTGAGATGTCTCCCAGTGCATCACTGCTGAATATATGCAAATTAACCATTGTTACCCTTACAATCTAAACACCTCCAGAACCGCTGGAATGCAAAGATGTGTCAGCTTGTTAATTTGTACTTTAAGGCCAAGCTGCAGGGCCGCACAACACAGCACAGAAGTGATCCCCCCCCCCTTTTAAAGCAGTAACAATAATATTTATTATTAAAAAATAAACATGGGGGAGCGATCAGACCCCACCAACAGAGAGCTCTGTTGGTGGAGTCTGATCGCTCCCCCCATGTTTATTTTTTAATAATAAATATTATTGTTGTCTTTAAAACCCTTCCCACCCTCCCTCCCCACAGCCAGCCAATTACGGCGATCGGCTGTCATAGGCTTCTGCCTATGAGAGCCGATCGCTCTCTTGTCCCCCAGGGGGACCGCCGTGTCACACGGCTGTCACCAGTGCAGCGCTGCTGCTGATTGCAGCGCTGCACAGTGTAAATAGACGGCGATCAAGCCGTCTAACAGTCTCCCGAGCGGCAATAGCCGCTTGGAGACTGAAGAGGGGGCGGAGCTCCGCCCTCCGAGCATGAGATGCACGCGATCTCATGCAAATTACAGCCCCAGGACTTTACGCCAATTGGCGTTAGGTGGTCCTGGGGCTGCCACCGCGGCCACGCCCATCGGCGTGAAGCGGTCGGAAACAGGTTAAAAAATAAGTGGGAGGTTGAACTAGGAGGCTTTAAAGAAGTGAGATTGGCATAAATATTAAGTAGCAGTGTGTGTACTTACACATAGCTTGCTTTAAATATTACCATACATTTTCGGAATAAAGCCTCATAGCTCAGTAAGGTCAATGATGTGTAAAAGCCAATGCAATTTCCCAGTTAAGCTTTAAAAAAAACCCTAGTTCTGTAATGTATTTACATTGGAAATGTTAGACCACACGCCATCAGCAAGAAAGGATTTCCTGCCATGTCGCCCACTGATTTTACGAGCATTACCAAAATGATCCACGTCTGGCTATACAAAAGTTATAATTAGACTGAATCCTACAAAACAACTAGCCATAGATACCAAATATAGCACAGTATTTTTACATAGAAATTTTACTTTTTCCCTCTAATAAATGCCTTGCAGTGGGATGACTTTTCACAGGCTGTCCTTTTCCTTTCTTAGCCATTTCTTATTTAAACAGAGAGCGGGGTTGCTGTTTTGCCACAAATACTGCTCATGGTGGAAATAAATGGATCCCTTCATCCCGGTAGTGTAAAAATAACACACAAAATCCATGTTTTTCCTCTTAAATTTCTTGAACAGCCAGTCCATCCAAAATGGATATTTTGGTTTTTGGCAGACGCTAGAGCGCTAAACCACTTACATAACATTTTATTATACCGACTATCCACTATCCTTTGTTAATTTTTGGAAGATATCAAAAACCAAAGAATTTGTCTGAGAAATCTGGACATGTAATGTATTGTTAAGCCAAATGCATATGGGCAGCTTTAGGCAGTACATTCACCTCCTGTCAGCTACTCATTGATCTACTGGGCACTTACAAGCGCTCAGCACAGGCAGTTTAGGAGACATTTGCCGCATGGATGCACATGTGACATGGGAGATACTTGTGGTTACAAACACTACATTAAACTGCAGCTGGAAGGCATTCTATGGCCAGAAGATACAAAACTAAACTCTGCACCAAATGGGCAGTCTGAACATCTATATAAATTAGGTTTTGCCAGTTATCCAGTTGCCAGCAAAATTCCTACAGTTACTGGTGAAATGCTACCGTAACATAAAATGGACTGAGCCATTGCCGCAAACTGTATGAATAAGGTACTAAAATCTATATTAAAAGCCTGGAGCACGTAAAAACCCCAGCAAAAGAAACATGTAGATGGCTCTATTCACTCAGAAGAAAGGAGTGTCTGGTCACAGAGAGCACAATCTCATTTAAAAAAGCATTGCTTGGAATATGAACATAAGATCCGTTTGTAATCGGTTTACAGCAAAAACAAATGTAGTAGAACAACACT
The DNA here is from genome assembly GCF_040937935.1 of Hyperolius riggenbachi. Lineage (NCBI taxonomy): Eukaryota > Metazoa > Chordata > Amphibia > Anura > Hyperoliidae > Hyperolius > Hyperolius riggenbachi. The sequence goes on from NC_090649.1 coordinate 199,136,377, forward strand.
CAAATGACTGGGGTGTCGGGAGTGTGCAGCAGGTGCAACCTTGTACCAACGGGACTCACTCAGCACTGCATCAGGAGAAATCCTTTCCTGGTGATGTGATCTGTTTACACCAATGAAAGAAACACTCGGGTGAAAATAACAATAAAATGTGTATTTAAAACCAGTGTGATGCAATGCACACACACAGCCGCAAATGCCCATGAACATAAGCATTCAAAGGCAGCAAATTGCAAGGCTATGATACTTGTGTACCTATGTCACCCAGAGCTCCTAGGAGCCACTCATGAAATCGTGCTGATGGCCCCTCTCCTCTGTCATGGGAGGATGCCAAGCAGAATGTAAGCTGCCTTCCAGCTGTGAGGATCAAGCATGCAGGCAGACATCAGACTGACAGATAAGCCCAGTGGCACTCCTTTTGTGCAATGAGGACACCTCTATCTTCTGCTAAGATATGCAACATGCTGTCATTCCATTACAGCACACAATGTACTTGAGAACAAAATGTACAATCAGTGCAGCTCTATAATATTCAGAAAACTGAAAAACCAGTTTTGCATATTCAGCATGGGAATTTAATCTGAGGTGTGCCCCATATATAGAACTATATATCAGTACTGTACGATTCTCTAAACTGGAACTCTAGCTACAATTCAGATAAAACCCATTATAGGTTATATTCCTACACATATCAAACAAGAAAGGGTGAGGGAAAAATAGACATGCAGCATGGCAGATAAGTGAGCTGTGTTTGTTGACAGTACAACGATAGACCTGACGCAACGACTTTCCAGGTACAAATTCCCAACCTGTGAACTATTTATTCTATGAAATAGGATGGACAATTTTGTACATAATATGTTGTACAACAATTTATTGTTCTATTCAAATCAATACAAGTATACTGACGTGATCAAGCCACACGTAGGTCAATTATGTGTACTTCAATAAGTGCTTGATGCACACTTTGCAACCTAACCAAAGAGGCTCCATATGGGAAATTATCTATTTCCTCTGTACACCAAAAGCCTAACAAATTTTACATAACTCATGCTGGTAAGAGAACTGGGGAGGGGGGGGGGGTCTTGGGGTGACATCGGCACCCACTGCAAATTAGCACAAACTGGACCTTTGCGTCTTACCACCCACTGTATCTGGGCACCCACTGCACCTTGGCACTTACTGCAGTTTTGCATCTACTAATGCTTAGCAACCACTGCATATTGGCAACCACTGCTTCTTTGCCTGAAAAGAGGCTTGGGTGCTGATCTAGAGGGACAGAGGTCCCAGTAATGAAAGGTGAATTCATGCCTACATCAGGCTCCACTGTGCCCACTCTAATAGTGCGCACCTATGACTGCTAATTTGAGGGTGGTGTCACCAAAGAAGTTGGTTGGAAGAAGACACAAAGTCTGCCTGATACTTCTATAAAGGTGTGTGTGGGTGGTGTGGGTGGTGTGGGTGGTGTGGGTGGTGTGGGTGGTGGTGGTGGTGGTGGTGGTGGTGGTGGTGGTGGTGGTGGTGGTGGTGGTGGTGGTGGTGGTGTTAAGACTGCCTAGTGCTTTCTGGAGAAGGGGCATTACATACACAATTTAGCACGATTTATCGATTAGGGCCCCTTTTTAAAATTTGAGCACCCCCCCTTGAGAATCCTCTGCACGGCCCTGGGTTACATACTATTGTTTCGAAACATGACTATTACTGCAGTGGCCTAGATTTCTGTTATCTGTTCAACTCTGTAGATCATCGTGTAGTCTCTCTCTTTCTCTGTCAAGAAGCTTGGATGGAGACCAAGGTGTTGACCATTGGAAGCCTTCAACTAATAAATACACATATGGTCACCTTAGGGAATAGCTATATCAAGACTTAATGGCAAGTCATAAACAGCTTCAAAATAGCTGTTGCATGGGTCAGAGAAGCAACAACACACCATTTATTAAGGAAATGGACTTAAACTAATGTGCCTCATTTCCAAGGCTAAGCTGCCTAAAATGTTACTTGTTGCCAATTATAAGGAGTAGGTGCATTTTTGGAGTATAGGGTGGAGCTGGCATCACTTATCTGAAAGAAGGCAAATCTCACAAACCTCAAAGGTTCATCCGAAACAATTTTCTGCAAAAAAGGCATGTTATTGTTTGTAATAAACTAATACCGTATATATCCTGTATATATCCTGTAATTCAAGAAAACTGAGATGTAGCCCTTTTCCCAAAAGTAGCCCTTTATTGCTAACCTAAGACATAGAAATAGTGAATAAAATGGCAAATTACCATAACATACTCATATGATAAAAAGGCAGAAAGCTGTCACGACAGACACATATAGTTACTGCATTTGCTAACCACAATGTATAGCACTATTCTCCAGTAGGGCTCAAAATGCTTGAGGGCTTCGGCCACTAAGGGCATGCTGAACAGGCCACTCTGCAATGTAAGGGAGTCTTACCCAAGGACACCCTTCTTAACAGGTACTGGCTCCAGCCAGGATTCAAACCCTGATGTCATATGTCAAAAGCGTGGTCTTTACCCAGTAAATAATTCCACTCCTGCTGTGCTCCAGTGTAACCAGGTATAAGCCAACTTCGCCCAATGTCACTCTCTCAGATCTTCAATGAGTACTCCGATCTACCTCAAGAGAAAGACGAGCACAAGAGAGACCTATCGCACAACTTCAAAAAACATAGCGCACACCCCATGTGCAAAGCCACATGGAAAATGAAAGGTGCTGTTACCGTAGTAAGAGGAGTATCCATAGCACCCCCCTCCAAAGTGCCTGCATACCCGCAGGATTCTTAACACAGAGCAACGCCGATCTGCAGACATCCCCTCTTCTACGCGGCTTCCTATAGTGAAGGCTCCTGTTGATGATGCGATCAACAGGAACCTTCACTAGAGGAAGCAGTGTGGAAGAGGGGATGTCTGCAGATCGCTGCTGCTGCTGGAATAGCTCTGGCACTAATTATTCCTTCACAGGGGTAGCAGAGACACGCTGGAGGGGGGAGGAACACACAGCGCTGGAATCAATAGGAAGGTGAGCTTCTCTGCCGCTATTCTTACCCAGGGGGAGCTGAGATATGGGGGGGGGGGGGGAGGGGGGCTGAAGCACCACACAGGGGGACAAGGCAGGGAGACATGGCGGGTCGGCTGGGTCGTATCGGTGAGCGTTCGTAAGTTGGGCATTACCTGTCCTTGGAATATAAGATGCAAGGACTTTTTCTCCCCATTTTTTTGAGAGAAAAAGTGCGTCTTACATTCTGGAAAAACACAGAATTTTTTATTTTATTTCTGTTTTGGAATGGAAGGATGCCACTATACACACACACCATATACACACAAGGGATTTCATAACATATTATAGAGTGTGTAGTACATTCAAACTGGAGGGTGTCAGTTATCTTGTCAATTAGTGACACCTACTAAAAAACATCAGTGTGTAGGCTTTGGCATGCAGTGAAATGTAGAGATTAACACTCTCTCATCAGATTACACAGTAAAGCGAAGGGGGAGATGACACTCGTCTTAAAATAGAATCTTTGCAACAGAGAAGCAGACAGGCTCCTGACCAGAAATCATTCCGACATGGCACAAAAATGACACACTAAGACATTCGTAGTATATATTTAATGTTCCATTTGCCAACATAAGGGGTGCTTCAAGTAAGCTTTGCTTATCATTTAGAGGCATGTATTTGGGTGATCTTCACAGTGTAAAACTTTATTTCATGTTAATGTTTGAAGTAACTTCGAACACCACAAGAAATAAAGGTAAATGAATGGAAAAACAGCAGGTAAAGAACTGACAGTAATTTAAAACAAAACGTCAAAAAGGTAAAGCAGGATCCACTGTCTGCACAGAAAATTACATATTCTGACATTGTTCATAACATTGTTCAAAAGCTAGTTTTACTGTAACATTAGGCTGTTGGAAGTGTTTTCCAGTGGCACTGTCAGACAAGATATCAACTGTGTCAGTGCCTCACTGGTTAATGATGATAATAGTGTGCCATTATGAACTATATGGATCCAGCATTGCAATCCACTATTGTACATAAAGGCTAGACATTTTCCTCTCCAGTACTGCAATATACTGAACAGTGATGCAAATCTATGGGAATAATGTGGCCCACAAACTAAGGAACTGGAATACACATTTGAATTACCAATTAAATGTAATAATCACAATAAAGATGCATAATTTTCTAACCATCAAACAGTGCATCCCAGATAGCTTAGCAAACAGGAAGTGGACCATTAAAAGTGAACCTCCAGACTAAAAATCTACTCAGCAGCACTGAAAAGGCATGGTGTTTCTTTAATAATTTCACAGCATCAGAATTGTTTTTCTTACCAAAGCCTCATTCTTAGCTGCACAGAAGCTAAGCTCCACCCCATCAAAGAAAACTGCCCGGGCATTTTTCTCCTGTTGCCGTGCAAAGCATGATGGGGTTTCTGATGATGTTATTCTCATTGCCTAGCAACTGAGAGGGGTGATCAGGACACAGGACAGTTGGAACGGTGTGTCATGCTCTCTGTCACCTCCTTTCAACCAAAAATATGGCTGCCCTCATGAAATCACAAACATTTGCCTGTTTTTTAAAACAGGGTGGGTAAGAGATTATATTACCTATCTATTAACTAATGTAACGTAATGACAGTATGTTTGTTTAGGCTGAAGTTCCTCTTAAAGTGCGTACACACGCACTACGGCCGCCAACAGGTCCGTCAGACCCTCCCACTGGGCGGACTTTCAGCCGACAGTATCGCGTGTGTACACGCTGTCGGAGGACTGATAAGGCTGTTTCTGAACTATCCGCTGAGCAATGTATCCTTAATAGCACTCTAAGCTCAGGTTTATTTACACATTAGTACAGCTTAGCTACCTTTCAAGTTATTGTCTCACTTAGTAAGAAATCTTTATGGCTGTTCCAAGTGTTATCCAAGTTATTTCTACTTTATCTACAAACAAAGGATTGAATCTGAACATTTTTTTACCTTTTTATTATGCAGCTGTTAAGCCAGTTGCATATAGCATATGAATGTTGTTGTGGCCCCATAGAAACAGTGCCTAAAGCTAGTATCACACACTAGATGGCACTTGGCGAAAGCAGCCATTGAGGACCTCCATGATGAAGAATTTAGCTTGTGTACATGTCTCTCTGAACATACAGGATCTTTAGAGGCAGCAACACTGATGCAAAGCCCAACTGATATGAGATATAAGATATGTTCCCTTGTTCACCTGGCCCGCACAAAGCATGGTCATCCCTCTCCATAAAGACGCCTTGCTTTGCTATAACGAGTGAGGCGTTTATACAGCATTGGTCTACAAACTATCACCTAAAGCAGAGTTCCCCAACCCTGTCCTCAAGGCCCACCAACAGTACATGTTTTGCAGGAAACCACACACAATCACAGGCGAGGTCATTAGTGTCTCAGTAGAGCTGATTATCTACCTCTGTGGATGTATACAAAACATGCACTGTTGGTGGGCCTTGAGGACAGGGTTGGGGAACACTGACCTAATTGAGTTGCGATTTCCTAAGTAAAATGAACTATAAATTACGTTTTTCCTACATTGTTGTCGCTTACAGTAAGCAGTAAAAATCTGACAGATCTAGTTTTGGACTAGTCCATCTTCTCATGAGGGGTTCTCAGCTTTTCTGTTATTCTTTGCAAAAGTATTCTCTGTAAAGGATCTATACAGACATGCTAGCCAGCCTCCCTACTCACTTGCACACTGTTTTGGCAATTGTACCGAGCAATTGCCATTTAGCAAGTGCTTTTGAAAACAAAGAAAACCAGGAGAATCTCCTGTGAGGAGATAGACCATTTCAAACCCTGTCAGATTTTAACTGCCTACTTTAAGTGATGGAGGTATAGGAAAAAAATGTATAATGCATTTTATTCTGAATCGAATATACATTTTATACATATGAATTTAACATTTTTTTTTTCATTTTTCCGAATAGCGATCATTTAAGACTACAGCACTTCATTCATTGCACACATTCAATGTACTGTTAAAAGAGATGCAGACTAGCAATATGGGAGTTTGGTTATTTGGCAGGAAAGCTACCAGACCTAGACAGCACCGGGTTAATGGTCACCATGGTCTTTCTATCCATGGCATGTCAGACTAATAGTTTTTCAGTCAAAATATGTACTAGAGCAGTTATCACAGCTCATTGTATGAAAAGGATTATAACATGAATACATTATTCTGGAACGCATCCCTAATCAAATTACAAGACACCTGTGGAAAGTAGTAAAAGTATTGAAACCACTTTTGAAATATATGGTTATTCAGGGAAGTGCAATCCATTTATATTGTGTAGAGTTTGCACTCTGCAGCTAAAAAGCTTTAAATAAAATACTTTCTGAGGCATGCCAGACAGGAGCAGAATCCTGTTATACATCCTCCTCTGCCCTCAAGCGGAAGATGAAACGTTCCTGGAATTACTGAAATCTTCTAGCCAGAAAAGTTTGTGATCACCTGAGTTTTCTACATGGCTAATCGAGTGTAAAATACCAAAGCTTGTATCTGCCTTTGGGTAGTAATTCATTTCTCTGCAAATCACAGCCAAAATACATTATATGCATTAAAATTCTTAACTGTAGCAAAAATGAATTTAAGGTTCTGCAAATATTTTGTCTTTTTCTGTCAGTCCATACAAAAATGAAAATCCATTTTCATTCATCCATGAAACCAATTCACTGAAGACATGGCAAAAACTCTGTGGAAGCATTTTAAGCTGCATGATGCAGTGTGGTGATGATTACAGGGATAATAACAATATAAGCAGATAGTAGTCTAAAGAAAGGGGGCAGAAGTCAAGCAAGGAACTCTTCCAAGTGCCCAGCAACAGCAGTAGATTTGGAGTACAGAAAGGGGAGGGGAGTCAACAGGAACAATGCAGGGCCGACAAGTCTACAGGAAAACTACTGCAATGTTTTTGTTGTGGATTTTCTCTTGAGGCAGCACCCAGGACACTGAATACAAAAACACAGCACCTATGACAAAATATGACGTTAGGGCTGGTGCTCACCAGAGCGGTTCTGAAGCGTTTTTTTAAACGCTTGCAGGGGGGAAACCGCTTGGCTAATGAAAGTGAATGGGCTGGTGCACACCAGAGTGGGTCGTTTTTTTCCACAAATGCAAACTCGGGGGCTGCAGCGTTTTTTAGATTTTTGAGGCGTTTCTGCCTCAATGTTAAAGTATAGAAAAGTGTAAAACCGCTCTGAAAAACGCTAGATCAGAGCAGTTTTCCAGGCGTTTGTGTTACAGAAGCTGTTCAGTAACAGCTTTACTGTAACAATATTTGTAATGTTCTACACAAAAACGCTCCAAAATGCTAGGCATGTTTAGAAAACATCTCTAAACATGCCTAGAATCGCTCTGAAATCTGCTTTAAAAAAACAAGCGTTTTGCAGATCTGCTGGAGGTTTTTGGTGCGCACTGGGCCTTAATGGGTATCTAAGGAGTTCCCATACTGATGGCAGTGGATGAGCAGTGTTGATTCAGTATACCCATACAGCACAATCCGCTTCATACTTTCCCTTTCGTCCCCTCTAAGATCATCAACCAGCCTGCTGAGTGGACATTGCGAGTCAGCAACTCACTGATAAGTCATTGGTCTGCTGTCCCATATTGTAGTCCAGCTTACACTCAATCTGAAAACACCATGTAATTCAGTGGACTCTTATTAGCTCACAAAACACTATTCCCCTAGGCCAACCTGTCTGTTCAATTGCATAAGGCTTATGGGAGAATAGGTTAACCACTTAACGGCCGCCCACTGCACAGGGGCGGCCGGAAAGTGGATCCTGCAAGGACTAGCTCATGCACAGAGGCGGCGGTCCACTGCAGTGTTTACATCTGTTCTCTACCCTAAACACCCACTAATTACCCATCAATCACCCCCTATCACCACCTGTCACTGTTACCCATCAGATCAGACCCTAATCTGCCCCTTGCGGGCACCCAATCACCCGCCCACACGCTCAGATTGCCCTCAGACCCCCCCCCTTATCAATTCGCCAGTGCAATATTTACATGTTCTTCCCTGTAATAACCCACTGATCACCTGTCAATCACCCCCTGTCACTGCCACCCATCAATCACCCCCTGTCACTGCCACCCATCAATCAGCCCCTAACCTGCCCCTTGCGGGCAATCTGATCACCCACACCAATAGATCGCCCGCAGATAAGACGTCCAATCACCTCCCAAGTGCAGTGTTTACATCTGTTCTCTACCCTAAACACCCACTAATTACCCATCAATCACCCCCTGTCACTGCTACCTATCAGATTAGACCCCTATCTGCCCCTAGGGCACTCAATCACCCGCCCACACCCTCAGAACGCCCTCAGACCCCAGCCCTGATCACCTCGCCAGTGCATTGCTTGCATCTATTCCCCCCTCTAATCACACCTTGAGACACCCATCAATCACCTCCTGTCACCCCCTAGCACACCTACCCCTCAGATCAGGCCCTAATTTGCCCCGTGTGGGCTCCTGATCACTCGGCCAAACTCTCAGATCCCCCTCAGACCCCCTTCCGATCACCTCCCCAGTGCATTGATTGCATCTATTTTCCCCTCTAAACACCCCCTGAGACACCCATCAATCACCTCCTGTCACCCCCCCTAGCACTCCTATCCATCAGATCAGGCCCAATACAACCTGTCATCTAAAAGGCCACCCTGCTTATGACCAGTTCCACAAAATCCGCTGCCTCATAGACCACCTGTCATCAAAATTTGCAGATGCTTATACCCCTGAACAGTCATTTTGAGACATTTGGTTTCCAGACTACTCACGGTTTTGGGCCCGTAAAATGCCAGGGCGGTATAGGAACCCCACAAGTGACCCCATTTTAGAAAAAAAGACACCCCAAGGTATTCTGTAGGTGTATGACAAGTTCATAGAAGATTTTATTTTTTGTCAAAAGTTAGCGGAAATTGATTTTTATTGTTTTTTTTCCACAAAGTGTCATTTTTCACTAACTTGTGACAAAAAATAAAATCTTCTATGAACTCGCCATACACCTAACAGAATACCTTGGGGTGTCTTCTTTCTAAAATGGGGTCACTTGTGGGGTTCCTATACTGCCCTGGCATTTTAGGGGCCCAGCATGGGGTAAAAAAAAAAATCAAACAATTGTCATTTACAGAGATATTTCTCCCACCCAGCATGGGTATGTGTAAAAATACACCCCAAAACACATGATACTACTTCTCCTGAGTTCGGCAATACCACATGTGTGGAACTTTTTTGCAGCCTAACTGCGCTAAGGGGTCCAAAGTCCAATGAGCACCTTTAGGCTTTACAGGGGTGCTTACAATTTAGCACCGACCAAAATGTCAGGACAGTAAACACAAATGACCCCATTTTGGAAAGTAGACACTTCAAGGTATTCAGAGAGGAGCATAGTGAGTCCGTGGCAGATTTCATTTTTTTTTGTCGCAAGTTAGAAGAAATGGAAACTTTTTTTTTTTTTGTCACAAAGTGTCATTTTCCGCTTACTTGTGACAAAAAATAATATCTTCTATGAACTCACTATGCCTCTCAGTGAATACTTTGGGATGTTTTCTTTCCAAAATGGGGTCATTTGGGGGTATTTATACTATCCTGGAATTCTAGCCCCTCATCAAACATGTCAGGTGGTCAGAAAAGTCAGAGATGCTGGAAAATGGGAAAATTCACTTTTTGCACCATAGTTTGTAAATGCTATAACTTTTACCCAAACCAATAAATATAGGCTGAATGGGGTTTTTTTTAATCAAAAACAGGTTTGTCCACATGTTTCGCGCTGCATGTATACAGAAATTTTACTTTATTTGAAAAATGTCAGCACAGAAAGTTAAAAAAAATCATTTTTTGACAAAATTCATGTCTTTTTTGATGAATATAATAAAAAGTAAAAATCGCAGCAGCAATCAAATAGCACCAAAAGAAAGCCTTATTAGTGACAAGAAAAGGAGCCAAAATTCATTTAGGTGGTAGGGTGTATGAGCGAGCAATAAACCGTGAAAGCTGCAGTGGTCTGAATGGAAAAAAAGTGCCTGGTCCTTAAGGGGGGTAAAGCCCACGGTCCTCAAGTGGTTAAGACAGAATAAGGTACTACTACTGATTACATATAATGCATTTATTCTTTCATAAATAAATTTCTACTCTAAATTATTTGATCTCCCAAAAAACTTAAAGATGTTCTTCCCCCAAATAAGTAAATACTTACTGGGGCCACTAAAAGTTTTAGTGATATTATTCTGGGGCTTCTGTTCAGGTCCATCAGCTACTGGAAGCGAGCCCCGGTCTCACCAGCCTGGAATCCAATGATGACTACTGGAAAGCGGCACGGTCCCCATGCTACACACTACCTCTTAGCAGCTGATGGCCATTCTCCTGGCGTATCAAGTGGCAGGGAGCATGATTTCTGAAATGTGACAGGGAAGGGTATGGTAATGTGGGAGTTCCAGGAAAGCAATATGGCATTGGTGGAGAGGGAGAGACGTGGGAGTCATGATGGTCAGGGCCGGATTTCTGGCAAGCCGGCATAGGCCATGGCCTAGGGGGCCAGAAATTCAGCACTGCTTGGGGCGGCTAAAGGGCAGAAAATGTGTGTGCAGGCGGGTAGAGTGTTAACAATGGTGGCCGGTGCGTTCCGACGTGTTAACCTACACGTCGCAGTCTGCTCTCTATCCGTCCGCCCTCACTCTCTGATTGCCTCTTACCCTCCCTCCTCACACACACACTTGCGGCACAGAGTCCTTCCGTCCACAGCTGCTATGTATTAAAAGTTTGAAGAAAGCATTGGCTAGCGGTGGGCGGCCGCGGACAGGCTGGACTCATGGTGCACTGGAGCTAAAGCCACTCACTCATGTTCACAGTCCTCTCTGTTGTCCATCCGCAGCCGCCCGCATTTCTTTTCATGATGGAGCTTGTTTCTGTGGAGCGGGTGGCTAAAGAGGAGAAACACGCTGATCGCACGGAGGTCTCGATGTGCCACTGGGGATGACGTATAGCAGGTCAGAAACCCCAGAGAGCACAAGCAGAGTGAGACCTCCGTGTACAGATCAGAAGGGTCGCGGCAGCTCTTTGTACACACGCTAGCCTCTCTTCTGAAGTTCCTTGCCAGATGCCAAAGCAGTGAAAGCACGGGGGAGGGAGAGAGAGGAGGCACCTTCCCCCAGTGAGTAGAAGCGAGGCTGTAATAGGATCCCATGCCTGGGTAAAAATACCTTCTGCTGCTAATCTGTAAGTACCTGGTCCTGACCCCTGTAGCCCAACACAGGAAGCAACATTAGGTGGTAGCTCATTTGTGTAATCTCCCACTGTAGAGGCACCACAGCTACCAGCGTGTCCCTCCATAGTACAGCTCCCAGCATGCTACTCTGCTCCATAGAAGCTCCACAGCTTCCAGCATGTTACTCTGCTTCATAGAGGCACCATAGCTCCCAGCAGGCTCACTCTCTTACATAGAGGCACCTATGACTCCTGCCCTGACTCCTTATAGTATTGGGGTGATTCCCAGGGTCCCAAACCCTCTGATCTCCTGCAAAGTTAATAGTTGTCCTTGGGGGCCCTTGCAGAGTATTTGCAGTGGAATCCACCCACCTGTCCAGCCAGCGCACTGCTCTGCGTGCTTTGGTCTTCATTTTCGCAGGTGCCTCATTTCTGTGACCTGACAGCACATGAGGATGAAGCAAACACACTGAGGAGCCTACTGGCTGGACAGGTGAGTGTGATCAGCTGCGAATACTCTGCCTTGGGGCTCAGCAGCTGGTTCTGGAGGCACCCCAATACTATATAGAGGAGAGCATGCTAGAACCTGTGGAGGCCTTCCTCAGTTCTAATTGCTTCCTTTTATACTGTATACACACACACACACAATTCCAGTGCTGGGTCCCTCCCTGGTCAAATAGGTTTCTTCAGTGCATAAGAGCAACAGTGGGCGAGTGTATCAGTACTGTAGGTCTGGATATATCCAGTAATATGAAGTGCATGGAGGAAAAAACTATACACAAGCTCCTACGGGCATCTACAGATCTTACTTTCATATGCCTAGTACGGAAACACTTGCCAATGGCCATATGTTCGCACCATGAAAAAAACTGTGGGGGGTTGGGGGGGCTGGGAGAAGCTGTTAGTTGGAGGGCGGCTGGCGACAGCTGGCCTTGGGCGGGAAAAAGTACAAATCCGGCCCTGATGATGGTAGCAATCCTCTCCAAATGCTTTGGCTCTACTAGTGTCTGTCCAGATCATTGAGGTAATGGGGTCAAGGTTGGAAGGTGAGGAGTACAGCATTAGATATGAAGTACATATATTAATAAGAATTTCTAGAAATTGACTCTCCAGTTACAGAAATCAAGCATTATTGCTTTCCATGGCCTTGTCCCACGAAGCCCCACCTCCCTCAACAAATGTGACTGTCAGATGGACATGGCTTTATGGGATGTAGCGTTGCTCTCTTCCAATCTACATTGCTATCAGCTAGCCTCTGCTCCAATGCAGTGGCTATTATGATTATTGATTTATAAAGTGCCAACATATTCTATGGCACTGTACAAAGTAAGAAACAAACATGACAAACAGACAATAGTATACACCAATACATGAAATAGAGTTGGTACAAAAAAAAATACAGATTCATTAATTACAGTGACAAAAGTAATATAAATGTGTAACAAATTCCATGACACAAAAGGGTGAGTGAAACCTGCCCTAACAAGCTTACTATCTAAAGGAAAAAGGGTGTGGGGACAAGCGATGGGGTAGTATGCAATATTCATGCCTAAAGGTATTGGGTTTTTAGCTTATCTAGTAAGGAGTACAACTTGGCCTTAGGTCAAAGGGGAACTGGCCTAACGCTGGGAATACACGGCTCGATTCGGAGTCATTTCGATGGCTCGATAGATCATTTCCGACATGTCCGATCTCCCTCCCGACCGTTTCATCACTCGATTCTGCACTGAGGACAATGGAAAAAGATAAGAAAAATTAGCGGAAGATAAGAGAATCGCCTGCAGAATCGAGTGGGGAAACGATTGAGCGGAAGAATCTAGCGGCAAAATCGAGCCGTGTATGCCCAGCATCAGGTAGAGTGTATGCTTGTTGGAAAATGTGAGTTTTGAGTGCACGTTTAAAGATATAGGTTGGAGAGTGATGGATATCTTGTATACATGAATGCGAGGAGGTAATTCTAGAGTAGGACAAAAGATGGTCATGTGCAGATCTGAGATTGGGGTTGGCTTGGAGTCTGGAAACTAGTGAGGAGATGTACAAAGGAGAGGGACTGTGGAGAGATTTGTAAGTTAGGAGATATGAGTTTGAACTGGATCTTCTGGTTAACTGGCAGCCAGTGAAGAGCTTGACAGGAGAGGAGCAGCAGAGAAAAAAAAAGATGAATGAGACAAGCACCTAAGTTCAGTACAAATTGGGGCGGTGCCAGTCTGTTAGTTGGTAGTCCACAAAGTAGTATGTTACAATAGTCCAGGCAAGATATTATAAGGCTATGGACTCATCTGCAGTCAGATTCCAGAATTGTGAAATACTGTGTCCAGTTTACAGGTTCACTTCAACGATCCTCCGACTGTAATCTCCCTTTCAAGAGTAACCCATCTAGTGACAAGAAGATCTTTAACTGCGTAAGTCTTACATTTACACAGCTTTGTTAGATGCTTTATGTAAAACTCTGTATTATTTATGCTCCTGTGTGGCTGGTCCCCATAGCAATCACATGACTTGTTGCTAGGATTGTAACTACGCAATTGCAGGTAAGGTGCCATATGCAATTCAGTTTTTCTCCTAAGTTGTCTCCTAGGAGATCATTTTTCATCTTCTATTTAAAATAATATTCAGCATTCCAATTCAACAAGTAACAAAAAGTAGGTGAAAGGGTATTGTGAAAATTATTCTTACTTGCTGGTGGATTAAAGGGCATTTTATAAGGTGTAAAAATGTCACTTAACACAACACATTCAAATTTAGTAAACTGTTAAATATATTTCATATCTTGCAATTAACCACTAAGGGGTTGATTCACAAGAGTGTTAACTGATAGCATGCCGGTGCTATGCAGGTAACACGCGAAGTGACGTGCGCGCAACTTTGCGTGTGCAAAGGTTTACGCCTGCGTGCTAACTAAAGGTTTGCGTGCAATCGTGTGCTCGTTCGCGCGCAAATGCCCACGTTATCGCGCAAAAACGTTATCATGCGGGCGTAAGTCTTTGCGCACGCAAAGGTGTGCACGCGTCACCTCACATGTTACCTGCATAGCACCGCCGTGCTATCAGTTAACACTCTTGTGAAGCAATCCCTAAATGTGCTTTCTACTTGAAGCAGCTCTCTTTATTTTTCTTTGGACTGGAATGGGAGGATGGAAGTAACAGTATATTAAACCATATCTATTCACATGGTGTGTGGTCAGATCAACCCATAAGGCAGAATAAATCAAATGTGGATGAAATTCTCTTTCATATAGGCTGCTGAGCTCCTCTTGATAAAATTGATGCTGGACTGAGTTCCGAGCTCAGGAGAACTACCAGGGGGGTGTTAAAGTGTCCTTTCAACCTAGCTATATCATTTAGTGCAATACATCTTTAAAAGCAATTTTCCTTTCCTTGTCCTCTTTAAAAGATTGCTAGAAACAACATTTTCTGGACAGTGAACACTGTGCCTCATGGACAGGGCTACAATTAATTATCAGGTGGTGTGTACATTCTATGTGGTGTTAAAAAGTAAGTTCCAGTGGTCAGAGCCCAGTCATTCTATGGTATTTAAATGTAAAAGGTATCATGTATGCCCTTGTAGCTATAAATCAACTGATACTTCACTTGGTGGGTCTCCGTTCTCCCACATAGCAGGAGGGTCTTAGCCAGATAGAGTGCTAAAAACTTCCAGAACTGTTAACTTTGAAAAGCAAAACTTTATTTCTACTATTCAGTGTCCAACAAGACTTCATGAAGATCGCCTTAAAATTGTTTTACTTCAGCCAGTAGCTTGTCATTTCACCTCCTTTACTACCATATGTTAGCTTTTTCCCAGCATTTTTCTTAGGATTAGCTTTCAAATAAAGCATCACTCTTTCCCCTTCTTTCCTGGCTTGAATTTCTGTGCACTCACTTCCTCAAATAGCAGCATCAATTCCCACACAAAAATAAAACAACATCCATAGCCGCTGTGTGCCTGCTGACAGTGGAGGAAGCTGGTCCCATATGCCGAGTGAGAATTTTCCTTGGGTTCTGGCATATCCCCAGTAGTAGCACTATACCCAGTAAACAGCTGCCTGACTGCAGAAAGAAACTTGTGTTCTCACACTCCCCTTTTCGTTTGAAAATAATATATACTTTCTGTGAAAAGCTTACAAAAAACATTTACTGAGACAGAATAAATAAGACTATTACATCAGATGGCCACATTCCATTGTAAAACATTATTCTAATTTTGGAATAATGGCTGCTCGGGTGAAGAATGATACAGATGAATGTTCTCCAAATGATTCTTACACACCAAATCAATATTTTTATTTATGTATTTTGTTCTTTTATACAGCACTGAAAAGTATCTGAATGGCAGCCTTGAACATCAGTCCTTATTCCCAAACACTGAAACATATAGGCACTAAGATGTACTGGTGGCCAGAGCTGAATTTTCCTAGAGTTTAAGAAGACAATATGGCCAGGTAAGAATTCTCTTTAGGCACTATGTTTTTGTTGTGAAAGGATTCCACAATATAAATATAAATTCCCATTTGTGAAGTATGGTTTCTGTGCAATTCTAGAAATGTTGTACTTGTTGGAAATAGGTCAGACCATGGAGACAAAGTTGGTGTAAAATCAGTGTCTAAGCCTCCTTTCTGCCCTATCAGTAGAAGCAATGGCTCAAGTGGATCTATGTGTCCCTTACATGCTGGACTATTCAGCTGCACATAGTTAGGCTCCCTGCACACTGCATGCGATTCCGATTTTTAATCTGTTTTCACATCCGATTCAGACTTTTAATCGTTACTGCATGCTGCATTTTTGACTCTTTTTCAGGGAAAATCAGAATTGCCAATCGGAAAATGGGTTTGCAGTGTGCAGGGAGCCTTACATTGGCCACCAGAAGCAACAATACTTTATGAGTGTGTAGACCTGGTTCAGTTGTACAGATATTTCTTGTGACACCATCAACTTATTCTGCTGCACCTCTATATTCCTATAAATAAGACCATGGTTATTGAAATATTTGCAATCATTCACAACTAAACTACCTTTTAACACAACTGAAATGTACATAGTTTAAATATTTTTACCTTCCTGTTGCTCTAAAAACACTGTATTCTATTGGTTGCTCGCTACTGATGCATGGTGAGGCATTGCTCTTCGTTGTCTGTTGGTCTATGTCAGACTCTATGACCTGCATTTTTATCAGGATTACAAACAAGCAAGTGTAATCACAGAGTGCGTCATGCATTCTAGCTGCTGAAGTTAAGCAGATGCCTTGGGTGCAGATAAATTAGGAAAATATATGTTTTGAAACATGTTTGTAAGATTAATGAAATACGAGTGTCATCCAGAAATGAACAGCTGTTTTTAATGAATCAATAAGGGTACATTCACACTGTCAGCTGCGTTGCAGAATAACTCTGCATGTCAACTCACTGTGCATACAATTCTATGGAGCAGTTCACATCTCTGCATTGTAGTGGATCAGTTATTCTAGCACGTTGCATGCAGGCTTTGTATTAATGTCAAGTCTCCATTGCAGTTCAAACACATTGTAACATGCGTTATGCAGCAAACACTGTGAATCCGGCCTTAGGAAACCCTGTATTTTATTTTAGACACACTATATTCTGATTATTTCTCCATCAATCACCTCCTTTATTTCAGCTATTCACTTTGTTGCATTAGTATCACACTCCTCACGTGTGGGTAGGATGATTTTTTTAATGCTGCTGAACTACTGGTGTTCTGCAGTCACATGACAAGTGGTGCAGAGAGAGGAGGTTAACCTGACAGATGCAAGTTAAATTACACAGAAAGAATACCTTGTGAAGCAGATAAAAGCAAATTGTGGTTACTTTTTGGGTAGGAGGAACAGATGTGGGGGGAGGGGGGGGGGAGTGTTCCTGTTAATACTGCTGGACAAACCGTTACTGACATTCTACAGCCACATGACAAGCAGTGCAGGGAGAGAAGAGGTTAACCTGACAGATGCAAGGTAAATTATACAGAAAGAATACCTTGTGTGACAGATAAAAGCAAACAACTGTCCTCCTGTACAAGTACAGGAAACAGAAAATCAATGAGAAGCTGTGGAAAGAAGTATTAAAGGTAGAATGGTTGTGCAGATTAAAGACCCTTTCTCACCGAGTTATGTTGCACAATAATATAGCACAGTGTTTTGGCGCAGCACATATGATATTCATATGAATGAATGGCAAAGCATCTGCTGTCCAGCAATTTGTGTGTTACAGCAGAGGAAGAGAGAATGGCCCCATTTGACATTCTCTGCTGTCTGCTGAGTTAAACAGCAATGCACTGGACACAATGTGAAAGGAGCCTGGGGTTATTTGTTGATTGGCTGTGTAGGCTTACAAATTGTTTAAGAGAAGTTAAATGTATGGGGCTATGCAAGCAGAGATGAAGGCAAGAACTGGATGTTGACGCAGGCAAGAAAGGGTGTAATGAACTATGGAATCGCATTGCCCAGCAAGCTCATGGTGAACTAGAAAAAGCCCTTTAGGCCATCTCCCTAGCACACAACTGTCTGGTACCCTTCAATCATTACTATCGTTCTATTAAGATCCTCCTTACCCTTATAATACTTCCTTTTTTTCACACTTCTGGTGTGCTCCTTACACTGCAGGGAGAGCTACCAACATTATTATATTAACTCTAACAGCATAATAAGAAGAGTGTTGAAAATAAGAGTAAATATTTTTCTCTGCTCTGCAAATGTAGGTATTTTTACACAGAACTAACTGATACAGTATGTCTCCATCACACTGCAGCAAAGCACATGGGTGGCATTACAAAGACCTACCCTGGAAGCATGGCAGTAACCAGGCTATATTTGTAGAGGGCCCCACAGCCAACAGATGGTGTACTTTCTGAAAGGTTGTGTAATTAGCAGAAGACCTGCCTCTTAATGGAACAGCGCATTGCGAGACAGATTGACACCCAGGCATCATGAGGTCCAAAATACTGCTAGTGCCCAGCATCAGAAACTCAAAATAGTTACATCTAATTTATGACAAGACACTGAAACCTAAAGAAAATAAAGTAAAATAAACACTTTTACTGTGTCTTAATACGATACTAGCATCTTACTGATCCTGTATAAATGGCCTCTCGGGGGTTCACTGTCCACCAAAATCCATCTATTGGTGTGCCCAGTTCCCTTGCAAAGATTCAATCAATCTGCAAATAATTTTTCCTCTGTGCATCCTGTAGCAAATGAATGTGTGTCGATCTGTTCTATTTAATTTATTAAACATCCCACTGTCCTTAATTTACTTCTGTCTAGGAGAGACGAAGCTCTTAATGTAATCATCCTTCAAGGGAAAAGAAAAAGGAAATAACATTTTTAATCTTGAGAGAACTGAAACTCTGCCCTCAAGTCAAAGGCAGCAGCTTCGTCTGCTTGGGAACGTCATCACAATCCTTGTAAAAAGTCACCCAGCCATAATATAAACGCAAAAGGGAGGGTGCTCTGGATGAGTAGACTTGTCTCTCTGAAGGAGTTCACTGAATGGGAGGCCAAATGAAAAGTAACTACAGCTTGCTACACGTTATACAAGTTTACTGTACTTTAAATCTTTTCCTCACAAAAACAAATATAAATTAGTTTATTACTGTTTCACTCAAATTCTGGACACATACTAGATTTACATTGCTCATTTTACATTGCTCTTCTCTCACAGGACTGTAGGTGACACTATAGCAGAAGTACTGTACTGATATCCCCAAATGGCAGCTCTTTGCCTTCAGTAACCCACCGACCTGGCTAATATTTGCGCAAGTATTAACGTAGTTCTTGCTGAGAGCTCCCTCCCATCTCCATAATGTACAATGGACTGTAGGGAAGAGAACCGAGCAGCACATTTCTAATGCAGGTAACCAGACACCTGAAGAGATCACAGATCTTCTTGTGGCTTTGTATGAAGATATTAGAAGACTGCAGAGCTTTATGTACAGAGGCAGCACAGAGCTTACTACACACTTGTCTTCACCCCATTTGTCTAGACCGGGCTTGGGCAAACTCGGTCCTCTAGCTGTTACGGAACTACAAGTCACACAATGCATTTGCCTTTATGAGTCATTACTGTGGCTGTCAGACTCCTGCAATGCATTGTGGGACTTGTAGTTCCTTAACAGCTGGAGGGCCAAGTTTGCTCATGCCTGGTCTAGACCAAAACACAAACTTTCTACCAGGATTGCATTACCTTCTGTCTACACAGGCAGTGCTCAGACACTTTGCATCATAGCTGAACCATAAAGGTAGGCTGCTGCAGTGCTGGATAAGTCTGAGGGCTGAATCAGGCAGTACAAATAGGAGGAAGAAGCATTGCTGGGGAAAGTCTCTGTGATAAGTGACATGAACTTAGCATACTGTTAGTGTATCCAATTAGGGTACTTTCACGCAGCAGACACGGTTTTTGCACTCTGTAACTCGGTGCAATTTAAAGCAAACCTAAACTGAGAAAGATATGGATTTTTCCTTTTAAAATAATACCAGTTGCCGGACTCTCCTGCAGATCAGGTGCTCTGACTGAAGACTGGATTAGCTGCATGCTTGTTTCCGGTCTATGATTCAACCACTACTGCAGTGAAAGATCAGCAGGACTGCCAGGCAACTGGTATGATTTAAAAGGGAACATCCATATCCCTCTCAGTTTAGGTTCCCTTTAAAGCAAACCTGAACTGGAAAATGAAACTTAAAATAAACATACACACGTCATACTTACCTCCCATGTAGTCTCGATCTCTTTCTCTCCCACATCCTGTTTGTCCATTGCAATTGATGGACTTCTCCATCCTCCATTTTAAAAATGTGAATGACCCTGTAACAGTTTCAAGGTCAGCACTCCGTTAACCTGTAATATCGCCCACTTGAGCCACAGGGAAACATGTGCACTAACTTGCACACCAGTTGTCCTTTCAGTTATAGCTGACAGCAACGTATATAGTGGAAAAATCCAACTAGATCTAGTCAGAACGGGAAGGAATCGTTACAAGAAAATGGTGAGCTTCTGAGAGGAACGAATAGTGAGGTAAGTATGTACTATTCATTTGCAGGTACCTTGTGTTTATTTTTTTTTAAAAATGTACTTGGTTCAGGTCCCTTTTAAGTCTTTGAACGCTTCACGCCTCATTAACATGGTGATGCGATGTAACAAATTCATTTGTAACAGTGCAGAACATGTAGTGCACTGCTGGAATAGCACACACTGACGCGCTCAATATTTGTCAATAAAGGTGCACATTGGTTAGTTGCTTCTTTGCCTCCATTACATTGTGTGCAACCGCACATGTTTTTAGTTGTGCTATGTGAACACTATAATGCAATATCCCATTATGAGTAAACCAGCCCAAGAGATCACTCCTCCCATACCTGCAATACCATGCAACACCTGCAGCCATAATAGTATCACCCCTTACCGTTAAGATGTCTTGCAAAGTCCGTAAGGGGCCGCAAAAGCAATGAAAGTCTCTACTGCAAGGGTCTGCAAAAGCAATGAAAGTCGATGGAGACTCTCACAATTATTGCAGTCCATTGCGGTGTGCTGGAAGTATCCGAGCCAACGCAAGGGCATCATCTCATGCACAGTGCTTGGGGCAATGGAAGTCTATGGGCGACACATGTAGTGTAGACAGGTAGACAACGGAGCACAGTGCGTTGTGGCACACATGCGTGGACCGATGGAAATCCCAGTGATGTACTTCCTGCCCAGCAGGGAGCAAACCACTGAGCAGGGAGCAGTGCTATGCATATGACCCTGTCAGTGCACTCTGCTGCAAGGTTATGTAAGGGAGGAGTTTTGCATTGCAGTGCAGTGTAGCAGGAGCATTGCATGGCAACACACAAAAAAGTGAAAAACTGGCATCAAAGACAAAACAACATTTATATTGCACTTTTTTCCTGGCAGACTCAAAGCGAATTAAAGCTGCAGCAACTTAGGCCACAGGCGACCAGGATCATTAGGGAGCTTGAGCCGGGATATGAACCCTGGTTAAAGGCTCAATCCCTACATTAAGGGCAACAGGTTTAACCAGTATGCTATCCAACTTAAAATATAAACTCACCATTTTTAATAAGTATGCCATGAGGGTATATTACTGTTATTTTTGTAAATAGGGGGCTTGAAATTAGTGACTGAAGCAAAACGGGAAAACATACCTTTACTTCCAAATAAAATATAGTCACCATATATTGTACTAGGGACACATTTTAAATGTTGTAATAACTGGTACAAATGGGCAAATCAAATGTGTGGGTTTTATCCACAGTAGCACATTTTATTTTAAAACTATAATGGCCAAAACTGAGAAATTTATTTTTTTCCATAGTTTTCTTAATATTCCCATTAAAATTCATTTAGAATACAATAATTGTAG
Organism: Hyperolius riggenbachi; assembly: GCF_040937935.1. NCBI lineage: Eukaryota > Metazoa > Chordata > Amphibia > Anura > Hyperoliidae > Hyperolius > Hyperolius riggenbachi. The sequence continues at coordinate 199,157,981 of NC_090649.1, forward strand.
CAAAATGTATCACCCCAAAAAAGCCTAATTGGTGGCGAAGAAAACAAGATATATATCATGTCATTGTGATAAGTAGTGTTAAAGTTATTGGCAAATGAATGGAAAAAAAATGCTGGAAGGTGAAAATTGCTCCAGTCCATAAAAAGGGAAAAACCCCTTAGTGGTGAAGTGGTTAATTTTAAGGACTGCATTCTAACAGCAGCCATTGTCATGATATCGCAGCTAGTTATGATGTTGGGATAATATGCAGAACACAGAAGCCATATTTTCCCATTCTGCTGCTGGTATCATATGTGTATGTCTGCTAGCCAGTCTGGCTTTGAAGGTATTGTCAGCTAGCTTCATGGAAACTGTTAATGTGATTATGTGTGTGTGTCAATAGACCTACATTTGCATTAAATTCCTCTGGAAAAAGGGGGCTTGGACATTAGCATACAGTTCCTCTGGACAGCTAGGAACGGGTAATTAGGAAACACTTAAGAGCATGAAATGCTAACTAGCCTCTGGTCAGAAAATGGCTTATTATGCCAAGAGCAGTCAAGTCCCCACCTTTGATCTGCTGTGATCTTCTGGGAAATACTGTCTCAGATGTGTATTGTGCTTGGGAGCAATTGTCACCTGGACTGGCTGCAGTGTGCTTTGACACAGCTCACACCAGCACAGGGCCAGGAATTTACATATGACAGCCAGGAAGCTTCACCCCACAATCTCTTGATGTATGGACTAGACTATAGTTTTACCTATGGAAATTGGGTATATGGAAGTGTTCTGAAATCTCTGAAAAGATCAAACACTAACACAGGAACGCTTTGAAGTTGCACAAGTTAAACAGGAAATTGGATTATTCCTGGACCTGGGACATTGGGGTGGCCCCGGGGCACAAATTTTGCTATAAAACAGCAGCCTGGGACAGTCACAGATCGTCTTCTCCCGAGAGTAGCTCATCGCTAGAGATGATCCCGAGGAAATCGGAAAATTTGTGTCTCTCCACGGTTGGACATTTACGCTGGTAAAAGTTCAATTAACATTTATCCCATTTTATTTTTATGCAAAACGTATCTTTGTGCTTGTATCCTTGTAAACTTATTTTTTAACGTTTTACTTTGTTTTTGTAAATCTTTTGTATATATTTTCTGCATTGGTCCACTTTTTTTTCCTGGAATATTAAATCGTTATTTAATAAGTTTGACTTCTCCTGCACTAAGCTAACATTCATAGCCTAGAAGAGACTGAAGTGTAACTGTGTATAAGTCCATGCCTGATTGTATGACTGAGCAACACTACCATATAAGATTGTAATTGCATTGTGTGTATGGGGCACTTCTGCGCTCGACAGCAGAGTGGGCAGTCTCGGAGTGGCTAACAGTATCGTTCGGAACGACGGTTATTGGTTTTGAGTCACTACAGTGTAAGAATTCAATTGTGCTTGTTTGTGGGGCATTTGTCATACGATGGCCTAAAGCGCGCAGCTGACCCAACGTACGAAAACGCCAGTGCGAGTAACTCGACAGCAGAGTGGAAGTGTCTAGCAACAGCTAGTGGTGGCAGTGAGAAGTGTTCTGAGGGGTCACAGCCTTGTTTTAGCTGGACTAAGGCTGCTCCCCTCTCGATCTGGTCAAACCCGCAGTCGGGAACCGTATACGCAGTCGTGCCGCAGGCCGGTTCCTGACAGCCATGACAAAGTAATGTAAAATCTGATCTGTGACGCTGCAAAACAAGCTGAAATAATTACCCTATAAAGAAATCAATAAACAGTATTTTTGGGGTATTAAATGAATCCAGATCCTCGGCTTCATGCAAGGATAGATCCTCTACTAACAGACATGCTGCATTGCACAGAGCAGTAATGACATTATTAAAGGATCATGTTGTAGGTTACTGAATAAACCTGTAGGAGTCTGGACTACACTACTATATATAATTCCCCTGGATTGGATACGTAAAGTGAAAACAATACACTGTATACAATTAATTTTAACAATACACACTCCCTTGAAAGATGTCGGGTTGTGCATTTCTGAATGTATCTAACTTTTCATTAAAGTACAAGAAACTTGTATCCACAGTTTCTGGCTTTAGAAGGCTTCCTTTGTACTGTCAGTATGATTTATATTTAAGTAGTGCGGCAGGAAAATTAGGCACACAGTACAGTGTTTTTATGGGTTCTTGCATCTCCTGCTGATCACATTTAAATGTAGCACAGAGTAGGTGTATGCGTCTGTACTGTTACATCTCAGACAGTTTCACATTAACCCATTTAGTGACATGTAGCACAGACTGTTCCAAATAAAACGAAAAATTAATTCCCTCCTAACAAGTTCATCGGAAAGTGGAAAAATCAAGTCTGCATCTATGTAAATAGCAGCACTGCAAACAGTAATGACCGTTTAAATCCAATAGTTAATTCAATCTTCTTAATGTTGACATTTTTCACCATCTGTGTTCTACCAGAATTGTCCCTCCAACAATAAGGCTTACAAATAATGTGGATAGACTGGATTTTCAATGAAGGGGTTAACACTTGTCCACATTCTCAGCTAGATATTTAATTACGCAGGGTGTTACATTACAGTACATCTGCCTGGGGCATTTCTTGTACTCTTAAGAAATAAAACTATTTTCTGAACCATCTAAAGTAAAACATAATATGCCACACTCGTTTTCACGTCTCTTTACAAACGAATGTAATTATAGATCAGTTTTGCCAGTACCACTGTCTGGGCAAATATTGCTAGCATGACCAATGTAAACTGAGGATCTGCCACATATGTGCATTCAAGCATATTGTCCTCAATGTTTCTATAGTCTCAGGATACTTTAGCTATGCTTTCAACCAAAAGTTGGAAAGTGTTAAGACTGATGACATGTCAAAACAATATATAAAAAGAACAATGATATGCCAGGTTCACTAATGTGCTAATCCAGCTGTAATTGCTTTAGCTTTGGTCTGTATAGATTGTTGCAACAGTTTTGAATCACAGGACAATATGACCTATAAAGACCCAAGATGTACACAAACAGTTCAGTGTTTTCATAAAGTGGCTACACACCCTTCATAACAATTATAGGAAGGATTGTTTATGTACGTTCCGCGAGTTTGGGCTGGTGAGGTGTAGCCGGCCTGGTAATAGTTTGTATATCCTTTACAGGCTTGTTTTGAGACACAACATCATTAGTTTGTTATTTGTGTTAGCAAAACTAACTAATGAGGTTATGATCTTCTATTCTTGGCTGAGGCACCAAAAGAACAGTGGCATACGATTGCAAACTAGCAATATGTGTTGCATCAAGCCTCAAACATGTGTACAAGGCCCATCATTAAGCAGCGATTGGGACCCGATTCCCTGCGACACTTCAGAGCCAAAGCTGCACAGACTTGTCGCTAGCCTGCAGGATAGTCTCGCATTCTGGTGTTATGCAGGGGAAGGCTGACAATGCAGCACACGATGGACTGGTCCGGGTGAGTAGGAGAACTATGCCCTAGACCTGCACCTCCATCAGGTGGATTGATGACAATGCTTGGGGAAAGGGTGCAGTATCGGAGACCACAGTTCACATACTAGATTCTCGTAAGAGAACTATCTAGGGCAGGCATGGGCAAACTCGTCCCTCCAGCTGTTACGGAACTACAAGTCCCACAATGTATTTGCCTTTATGAGTCATGACTGTGGCTGTCAGACTCCTGCAATGCATTGTGGGACTTGTAGTTCCTTAACATCTGGAGGGCCAAGTTTGCCCATGCCTGATCTAGGACGTGTACAAGACATTAGTGCAAAGTTGAGAAACAGCAAAATGACCAGCAGGAGGTGCTAGAAGTAAAGTTTGACTTTCCACTTGTAGTTTACCTCTCAAAAAATGAGAAGCCATGGGCTATGGGAAGACCTCAGGGAAGTACAAGTGTAAAGATGTGTCTGAATCCCCTATTAGAATTCTATGAAAAACTCATCTGGTAAAAGACATTAAAATCTTTAAGAAGCTACAGATCTGTCACAGTACACCACAATATTATGCCAGGAACTAGATAGTGGTTTCATGTGCATGTATCATACTGAATTATTTTAAAAACATAACTTTGCAATAAGCGGACACATTGTATGTAAATCAAAACGAAGATGATATGTATGCCAGTGCAAATTTGCTAATTTAGTATCGCATAACCTTTCCTAAAGGCAAATATTTCAAGAAAGATAACCAGTGAATCTTCAGCATCAATTCAGATTAACATAAACCAAATTACTTTGAATGAACAATCTTATTAAAAAATGATACACATCAAGCCTAATTAAAGAAGCTACAAAATTCAGCAGTCAACATATCTGAAGGACAAAAACTTTGAAAATGGTAAAATTGTATGGAAAATGAAATTCACAAATACTTACAAGAAATTATTATAAACCACTGTACTGATGTTATTTGTTGATGCTACAATAAATATCACATTGGTACAGATTTAAAGAGGAACTTTAATCAAGGATTGAACTTCATCCCAATCAGTAGCGGATGCCCCTTTTCCCATGGGAAATCTTTACCTTTTTGTCATATAGATCATCAGGGGGGTCTGTATGGCTGACATTGTGGTGAAACCCCTCCCACAGTGTGATGTCAGGACCTAGGTCCTGTGAGTGACACACTGCTCAGCAAATGTTGGGGTAGCTCATTTGAATGGGGGAGGAGTTGGTGTTTTCCAATCTACCACCCAGTGGCTCTTCATACAGAGCTACAAAATAATTAAGCCAGACACACTGTGTAAAGGCTGGGCAACCCACAGATCGGGCACTGCTGGTGGCTGTCGGAGTTTAGGGAAAGCCTGGCTGTGATTGGCTGCTGTGCAGAGTGCAGGAGCGGCAGCACTGCACAGCATAGCCGACTCCAGCAAGCAGTGACAAGTGCAAAAAGGTCCATTAGATGCTCCAACACTATAGATTCACCAGGGTGTCTCCTCCCCCGATTATTGTGCTCTAAACCTAGGTGCGTCTTATAGTTTAGAGCGTCATATAGTCTGAAAAATATGGTAATTCTGAGTGACACCACACTAACGTCTAAACACATTTTCGGCTAGCCTGCAGTGTAACAATGGAAAAGTACGATTTTAGAAGGATGCTAAATGCTGTCAGAAATACTTGAGGTTTATCAAATACCCAGAATTTTGACTCAAATTTTAATTCTTGAAAATGGTATTTAATTTCATAGTTGTAATATGTAATTTGCAAGAAAAATAACTAACAGAAAAATATCTGCTTCCAGTTTTTACTCTGACACCATCTAGGTGGGACCAGTATAGCCCAGGAACATTCAAAAACACTGCATGCTTAAAAGGGCACGGCTATCTCCCCTACCGCTTTTAGCGGCTGTACAGAAATCACAGCACACACGGTACTCAATTGGAGCCCACTATGATAACGGCTACAATTTGTAGACGCCATTTGTAACATTTTTTTTTTGTGTAACCACTATTTCTAGCCACTATTTGTAGCTTTGCAGAATCACCTCCTGAGATGGCTCCTTTCCCTGTTATATGCTCCGGTTGGAGTCCCGACCTCGAGGTCAGGCTCCCCCGCAACCCGGAAGGGATTGTCCTCATGCAGGTGCAGCAGAAATGTATTGTATGTGGAACACTGCGGCAGCTGAAACGCATAGCGTGCTTACACAGCCTACACACGAGTAATGAAGCCGCCGGAGGTGTTTCAGCTTGCTGTCCTCGCTCGCAAGCCAAAGCCTCCACTTCAGCCTACCAAACCTTCCCTTCAGCCTACGCCTAGCACTGCGCGCGCTCACTGCACAGCTCATCCGTGCATGAGATGCGCACAGTGCTAGGCGTAGGCTAAGGGAAGGTTTGGTGGGTGGAGGCTGAAGCGGAGGGTTTGGCTTGTGAGTGAGGACAGCAAGCTGAAATGCACCTCCGGCGGCTTCATTACTTGTGTGTAGGCTGTGTAAGCACGCTATGCATTTCAGCTGTGCCAGCATCCGGCAGAAAGGAAAGGACTATGGCGCCTGCATGGACCTATTACTTCCGGGGCACAGGGATTTTACTGGCCAGAATTGCGGGGAAACGAGCGAGTATGGGAGGCAATAGACATATCGATCCAGCAAGGAATTACATATGGAACAGCTGGCGGTAGGCGGTTTAATCAATTATGAGTTTGCTTAAGGATTCCTTTAAGGGTTAGGCACCACCAGGGGTGGGGTTAAGGGTTAGGCACCACCAGGGGTGGGGTTAAGAGTTAGATACCACCAGGGGTGGGGTTAAGGGTTAGGTACCACCAGGGGTGGTGTTAAGGGTTAGGTACCACCAGGGGTGGGGCTAAGGGTTAGGCACCACCAGGGGTGGGGTTAAGGGTTAGGTACCACCAGGGGTGGGGTTAAGGGTTAGGTACCAGCAGGGGTGGGGTTAAGGGTTAGGCACCAACAAGGAAGGTTAAAGGTTAGGCACAACCAGGAGAGGGTTCTGTGCGAGAGTAGCAAGAGGTTAGGTCATAGTAAACTATCAGTAAATATTACCACTATTTTACTATATCAATGTAGTAGAATATTGGTAACAGTACCGATACCCTATTATAGCTATCCTGCGCACTTTTTTAACTTGCGGCTTTTTCAAATGTATGCTACAGACCACCTACTAAAGCTATTTATGTGCAGCATACAAACCTACTGATGGACCCCAAAGACCACTGTGAAACTGGAGGTGACAGAACAAAACCAAGATGCAGGCATGATAAAACACATACACAACACAAAGCAGCAAAGCACATTTTCTATTCAGTCCAACTGTGTCTTGTTTAAAGCATTGCCAATTTGTAGAGTACTGGGTTATTTATGAAGTGTTTGGGATGCTTCATTTAGGTAATAACAATCCGGAGAAAATTGGATGTTAGCAGCCAGAAGCAAAAGCCGATTATGACGTTTCCACATCAGAGTGTGTTTTCTCATTTGTAAAGAATAAAATAGAGGGTGGGGGGAAATGACATCCACGGATGTTTGTGGTGCAGGATGTTCTACAAGCAATTATCAAGAGAATGACAGAAAATTGACCCATTTACTCTGAAAAGTTCTTCACCATTTCATTTCATGGCCATTTCAGAACAGTCAGTTCTTGTGAGGGCGGTAGATGGATTACAAGCTCGCATCCCTTCTTTTACTGGCAATGCATTACAGGTTGAAAAGACGGAAAACAGCTGCCCTCTGCCATGTACCTGATGCTTGTTCTGTAGGGCTCTGCTGCAATAATGGGGAAGCATGTGATTTATTTCTGAACAGACAGGATAATGCATCTGAAGAATTATCACTGTGCTCATCTGTGACTGCCTCTTATTACCATACTGAGAGATGAATGTGCCATGGAAATGCACAGAGACATAATTATGGAGAAACATTGTAGTCAAACTGCCCACAAATAAAACGGAAATGCCTTTTTTCACTACACAATGCTGCCTCACATAGTGGCAAATAATAATTTGGTATTAATAAAATGAGGCAAGAGACCACCTGATACCCAACATGAACATATCTCCTCCTGGAATATTCACAATCTGTAAATAAAGGGGGGATGTGAGCTGCCAGACACTTTTGCCTGCACTACGTTGTATCAACAAGAGCAGCAAAGGTATTGCTAATCTACATGTGCATATAAGAGAGTCACGTCAAAACCATAGCCATACTACCTGATGATTTCACAACTTCTGCACTGGAAAAGGAGTCTGGCATGTAGTCAAGAGGGCAGGCAGAGGGCGCAGCTACATGGATGTTGCCATCTCTCCTGCCCACCCACATAAAAGCTTCTCATCAGTGGAAAGGCTGGGCGGTGCGACAGCGGATGCAAAACTGCCAAAATTAGTGAAAAGTAGGAGCTAATCGTCTCACAGTAACAGCTAATTAAATATATCCCTGATCTGATCAATCAACTGCAAGAAATCCTGTCTTGCAAGCAAATACAAATTGTATGCAGTGTTGAATTGGGCCAATTAAAAAATAGAAGGGAGTGTCTGGCCTAATTCCAATCTGCAGTCTGAATTATTTGCATCTCATTGGCCGTGTATTGCCCTGATTAACTTGTTCAAGATCTAAAATCTAAAAATCTGGACAATTTTTTTTAATTAATATAGAAAATAAGAACACAAGTCCTTTTATTAGTGAAAGCACTATATGAGGGGTTATGATTTGTTTTAAATAGAACTTTAAGTCACTATGTAAAAATAAAATGATCCAACATTCCTTGGAGGTTAAGCAGTGTTTATTAGGGCATCGTGGTCACCAAGTTGTACGCTGATCTAGGAATAAAACTTGATCTGTATGTGTGTTTGGCTAGAACTAGTGTAGCTGTTGGAACTATTTGTTCAATCAACTGGTATCAAACTTCACACTAACGTGAACTGCAATACAGCAAGGGGACATATTTTCACAAGCAACCGCTGCTCCTAATAGTGTAACCTGAAGACATAACAGCGCCTCAGCCTTGGGCTGCACAAGCAATTTTTAATCATTGACGAATTATAAAAAACTAAACTCAGAAATGCTCTTTTGTGCTAACCTGGGAGAATTGTGAGTGATTGATCTCATGATATGAAGCTACTAGGGGTAGATCTAGAATGGGAAAGAAAATCTAAATGAGCGATTAGTATTTTTCTTCATTCAAGTGTTCTGAGAAAAGTAGTAGATTAAGAGTGAATACATTTTAATAATTGTGGCAGCGTGTAAATAAAGGACATTATTATTATATAGTAGTTATATAGAACAAGTGTAAATTCCAGAGAGAAAAAGTGGCAGAAAGACACTTATGACCATTACCCCTTTTTTTACCCATAGCAACATAGCTTAGCAACATAGTGGTTTCTAGATTAAGCAGAAGGGAAATACTGCGGCAGTTCTAGTATGTGCCACAGTGTGTTAGTCACAGTGAATACTGAAGTTGGCAGTACATGTACACTCCCTTTTCTCTTAACCACTCCTCTTATTTGATTGATTGACTGGCTCAGTGATACACCTGGGCTGCTCTAAAAACTACCTCACGCCCTCCTATTGCACGATCTCTTAGAAGCCTTTGCAAGGGCAGACAACTGCTGTGACTATTTTACAGGAGGGGGAGTGGCTAAATAGCAAAACCTGTATTTTCTGCCACATTTACAGAGTGGCATTTATTTGTACACTTTAGCAGGGGCGTAACTAGAGGGGAGCAGTCCCTGGATTGAAAGGGGCCCAGAGCTGTGGGGAGCCCCCAATTACTAACCTCCCTTCCTCCAATACAGGGGACTACACTTCAGATCAGGGGTTTTTGTGGCTACACTTGTTATGGGTGTGAAGATCATGATGGCCACACTTGTTTTATGACTCTTGTGAGATGGGCGGGAAGGCCATGAAGGGCACAAAGGGGAAGCAAGGGAAGGGGTATGAACACTGGGGGCCCCAAAGCTTTTCTGGGGGCCCCATGATCTGTATTTACGCCACTGCACTTTAGGTTCACTTTAATAAAAAGAGGAGGTGACCAGTTCCTCTGCTACGTGCAGCAAATCTTAGGATGCTGGATCCCATTCTGTAAGCACTCGGGAAAATGAAGCTAAAATCTGACTTGTTGCCATAGACAACAAAACACTAAACACTTAGACACAAGAACACTATGCAGTGAGGTATGAATATGTATTTTACCTACAGCAATACAGCATCTAAACATACTCCTAGAGAAGGGAAGAGACCACATTGGTTGAATGGAATGCATAGGTTTTGGAATGTGCCTCAGTACTGTTTGAGTCACTACACATGAACTGTGATTGAATGAAAATGTCTGCTACTTGTGTTGTGACAACAGTACTGCATCTCTGTCAAGTAATTAGCAAGCAGAGACATTATTTATTTAAGTCAGCAGCAGCCTTTACAGTGTTTGCCAATTTGGCAGGACAGCAACGTTCGTGGATCAAACCCCCACGTATCAAACTACAGAAGAACACAGCTTAACCTAAAATACAGACATTAAGTGTCTTGCTATAATCTGTGCTTTGAATTAACCAAGTATTCATTGTGAAAATCTTCCTACGCAATTCTACATAAATCCACTGTTCTAGGAAGTGTATCAAAGCACCGTGAATTCATTGTCGAACGCATACAATTTATTTTTCTCTGCTATTTATTACATTTTAGAACGCAAAGTGCCTGTATTGTAAAGCATTGATCATAGCTTGAGCGAACACCAGAGGGCAATAACTGTATGAACATTTTACACCCAAACATAATTTAGTGCATGTACAAAGTGTTGTCACTTTTACTGACTTGATGAAGCAAAATCTTGCATCACCTACTAAAACTACACACCAGAAGTTCTAGACATATTTGAAAATGAAGTCTAGAATCTGCAATACAGCAGCATATTTCATGTAGCTGTGTCTACTAGCAGCTCTAAAAACATTAGCCTGATGAATGAAAATGGGACATAGGTGCCGTTTTAAAAAACTCTTCTGCTTTAAAAGCAAAGGCAGAGTTTATACTGTAAGTTTTGGTTTCCAACAATTAGAGGACTGTAAAGATTTTACACACAAGACAAAACGGGTCTGATTTATCAAAGCAGGATCAAAGAAAAGAGCAGAAGTTGAGCAGTTGCCTAGAGCAACCAGCATCCTTGTATGTAATTTCACTGCCATGGATATAAAGCTCCACGTTTGCTAGTTTTCTTTCCACTTATAAACACATTTTCATCAGCCCTCGTTCACAGGTAGTAATCCTGAGGTTACTGTATGGTTTAGCCATCCAGGATCCCGGCATCAACAATTACCTAGATTGCTGGGATAAGCATACTGAAATGTGTCAGCCACATGTGCAGACTGGGTCAGTGGTTAATGAGAGTGAGTGAGTGAGTGTGTGTGTGTGTGTAACGCAGCCTTGAAAAAGCCGGTGTGCTCAGCAGAACTGACTGGCTTCAAACAGAAAATGCCGCTGGGAGAACTACCTACTAGGAAGCATTAGCTATGTTGTGGTGTGTATATATATCAAATTTTGATTGGCCAATTTTAATACTAAAGCCTGGTACACACTTTCTATTATGATTGGCCAATCACTGATCAATTTTCCAGCCTCCTTGTATGTGCGCACACCCACCCTTACTTTAGTATAAGAGCTTACCTACACAATTTGTTGGCTCTCATACTATATAGAAGTGGTAACATTTGCCAAACATTGGCCAATCAAAATTAAATGTGTATGCACCCTTAGATTAACAACTTTGCAGGCATGTAACTAGCATTTTTTTGAAATTCACCAAGATGTAGCTTGCATATTTTTCTAACACCACATACTGTACTTTGTAGTAAGAAAAAAAAAAGGTTGCAGTCGTATCTGTAAGCTTATTTTTACCCTTAAATTGCATTGATGCAAATATGAAGAGGAAAAAGCACTTGCACAAAATGCAGCAGGGGTGGATACTGCCACACTGGGCTTACCTGCAGCGTGCTCCAATGGTAGTCCATAATTTTAAACAGAAGAGAAGAAGGAAATGGGCACAGCTGCTAAAATACCCTTTATTGTGGCTGGGTTAACACAAAAAGCTTACAGCAGTGGGGGAAAGGACAAGTGACAGCTGTTTCGCAGGGACTAGCCTTGCTACATAGCAGGGCTCGTCCCTGCGAAACAGCTGTCAGACTTGTCCTTTCCCCCACTGCTGTAAGCTTTTTGTGTCAACCCAGCCACAATAAAGGGTATTTTAGCAGCTGTGCCCATTTCCTTCCTCTCTTCTGTTTAAAATTGCATTGATGTTTGGCATACATAACTGACTGTGAAACTGCTAAATTACCTCCCATCTTTTGTTCACATGGTGGCTCCTCCTTTCGGGACTGATGGCATCAAAGTGGCCAGTGGTATTACTACCTAGGGAGTGGTGCTTTTTTGGCACCATTTGAAAAGCAGTATCCCAGCCCTGAGGAGCATGTGGGCTGGTACTAAGGGGACAACTATTACAAAAATGTGTGCAATTTAAAATACATGTGTATTGATTGCACGTTTGTCCGAAAGTAAAATGCACTATAAATGTATTTCTTCCAATGTTGCGGTCACCTACAGTAGCTAGTACAAATTGACAGATTTTGGACAAGCCCATTTCCTTATGGGGGAACTTTTAGTATTTTCTTTTCAAAACCACTTCCTGGAAAGGTCTTGCTGGAAAGCCAGTCTGCTCCTGTGCACATTATTCTGGCAGATGTACCACAGCCATCCAGAGAGTGCCTTTGAAAATAAAGGAATTCCTGAGAACCCCAGTGAGACGTTAAAGTCGCACGTTATAAAATATTTTAACGCGGAGTAACGCACAGCAATGGAAAGTCTATGCGACATTTACAGTGCACACGTTGCGTTAGTGTGTAACGTGTAGCGTTAGTAGAAAGTGCTGCATGCTGTACGTTTAGCAATGAATATGCTGCGTGACTTGTGTTGCACATGCTCAGTAATTTTTTTTTTCTTTTTAAAAAATATTCCGCATGCGCCGTTTTCGTTCCATAGTGAATACATTTTCTAACGTGCGACTTTAACGTCGTACTGTGAAAGTGTATATGCTTAGCGTTACAGCTGCGTTGTATGACCTTAACGTTGCATCAAATGCAACGTCCTATTGTGAAAGTAGCCTAAGTGACAGGAACATAGGCAAAAAAAAGTAATGTACAGTGTATTCTACTCTGGGGCAAATGTACAATAAATACACACATTTTCAATATTACACTTTTTGCCACAGTGGTCTTTCAAAGAGTAACTGTCGGGCATAAACTCAAAAATCAATTCTTTATTTTTATCTAGTAAACAAGTAATAAGGTGGCTAACCTGGCAATCCAAAAGTTAAAATCTCTATTACTTTTCTTGTTGATAAATGATCATACCTAAGTTTACCTGACTCATACACAAAAAGGAAGTTGCAGGGCATGTTGGGTTGTCCTTTTTTGCTTCTGTACTTCCCCTGAGGGTTCATTTCCACTATAGAGAATCTGCATGCGTTGTCCGCATGCGGATTCGCACAGCCAATACAAATGGATGGGCCTGTTTCCACTTGTGCGTTGTGCGGAGCGTTTTTGTGTGCGGGGAAAATCTGCACGGCAGAGCTGTCAGAATTCTCTACCCGCACACCGCTAAGCGAATCGCATACAATGCATCTAATAGGGAAATCGCATGCGGTTTTGCCATGCGGTTTTCCCCGCGATTTCGCATAGGAGGTAATGTTAATTTACACAGGCAGTTACATAGTTAGTTACATTGTTATTTTGGTTGAAAAAAGACATACGTCCATCGAGTTCAACTAGTACAAAGTACATCTCCAGCCCGTCCCCCACATACCCCTGTTGATCCAGAGGAAGGCGAAAAAACCCCCACAGTGACATGGTTAAAAATCGCCCACCTACTACCCTATGCGAAATCGCATGCGAAATCGCGGGAAAAAACGCATGCAAAATCGCACCCGCATGCGATTTCGTCTGCGGTGATTTCCCGGCAATTTCGCACCACACAAGTGGAAATGCAGCCTCAGACTTAACTAATGCAGCCTGATTGGCTGAGGCCTCTTTTCCTCCTGTTTTTCCATCCCACACCTCTGTTCCTCTCTGATTGGCCAATATTTCTCATGCTGAGACAATTAACTTTATATAGTGAAGGGCGGGCAAATCAGGCAGAGGAGAGTAAAGGAGGACATTGCATCAGAATTGGCTTCAAAATAGCCACACTTAAAATGAGAAATGCTAAGACGGTATGGTAGACAGCTCCTCTTTAACACAACAGTGGGCTGACTACACACACACACACACACACACACACACACACACACACACACACACACACACACACACACACACACACACACACACAATATAAGCTGGCATGCCTATTGTGTCTAAATGGAGAAACATGTTTTCAGACGAAGAAAAAAAAAACAATTAAATAATTCGCTCAATACATAGTAAAAAAAACTATATATATTTTCATCAGAGTGATATGAAAATATTGCCAGTTACAAATATGTAAAATCTGAATTTCTTGCATTTCCAGGCAAAGCAAAGTTTTAATGTGAATGCCAATTTAGGTTTGCACAATATGCTTCACTAAACACTAACTTTGTGAAGATCTAACAGCTCATTAAAGCCCACTGGCTTCACATTACGTCAACTATTTTTCTTTACACAATGCCAATTTAGTTTGCTAAAGGAAAATATCCTCCTATTTAGAAAGCTATCATGCTTCTGTCCTTGAACTATTTTAAAATGTTAATTGCACAGGTCTATGAGTAATGATAATTTCTTCCTATGCGGAAATGAAAGCCAGAATTGCAGAATGATGGGAACACCAAGGTCTGCAACTTTATTGCAACAATATTACTAGAAGAATTATGCGGTTCCTAAAATACAAAATAGTGTATTTTTTATGTAGTTCCTCAATAATTATGTAAATATGGATCGACCTTGTGATCTAGTAAAGGGCACAAACTCCGTGACACCCATACCCTGCAAACCTTTATCTCAGCATCAGCCCTCTCAGTCTGTCCAATCATTAACCATGCTTTTGGTATTCTTCATGAGTGCCAACCCTTAATTATATCCAAGTTAGGCTGGTAAACTGATACTGGAAGCTGGACTCAGGGTGATTTTATGCTCATGTACAGTAATTCTATCAGCAGAGATGTTTTATTCATATGCTCAAAAATAAGTTCTTAGGTGCCCTCACATCAATTACACATGGAATAGCAGGATTACAACCAAACAGAGCCTTAGGCCCAGGGCAGCACTGCAGCCACCTACACAGCACATCACTCTCCGTGAGTGGATAGGGAGAATGTCATCCCTACTGCTTTTTATGGGGCTTTTTTTGCAAGTACAAGCGGCAGACAGATTCTTGCCTTGAGCAGACTTTGCCTTGAAAAAGGGACCCTGTGAGGTCCTGAAACATTGGCGATTTCTATGAAGGGGGCAATCATTGGCGGCGGGGCGATCAACGCATTAACCACTTGCCGACCGCACACTCATACCGTGCGGCAGCAAAGTGGTAGCTGTAGGTGCCTCCCTAATTAATCAGGAAAGGCCGCTCGCGCGAGCGGCCGTTTCCTGTTAGATCACGGAGCGGGTCTCCATGAATAGCCTGCGAGCCGCTGATCGCGGCTCGCACACTAAATGTAAACGCAGGAGACATTTGTCTCCTTTGTTTACATTGAACAGCGCTGCTGCGCAGCAGCGCCATAAGGCAGATCGGCGATCCCCGGCCAATCAGCGGCCGGGGATTGCCGCCATGTGACAGAAAGCGTCCTGTGCAGCCCCGATCACTAGGGGGGACAGGTAGGAGAGGGAGGGGAGGAATTTTGCTGCGGAGGGGGGCTTTGAGGTGCCCCCCCCCCGCAAACCTCAGGCAGGCAGGAGCGATCAGACCCCCCCCCCCCTGCACATCATCCCCATAGGGGGGAAAAAGGGGGGGCGATCTGATCGCTCTGCATGCACCCTGATCTGTGCTGGGGGCTGCAGAGCCCACCCAGCACAGATCACAAAAAACAGCGCTGGTCCCTAAGGGGGGGTAAATGGCTGGGTCATCAAGTGGTTAAAACATCCTTGCACCGTTAAGAGGCTCAAATGGGATGTTTTAAAGCGGCAGCATGTCGATAACAGAATTAAGCAGCAGTGTGCAATCAGAGTCAAATCACTTCTGAAGAGAGGGGATATGGTGGCTGACATAGCTGTCCAGTTGATCCTCTGTCTCTAAACCTTTTAACCGTAGACCGTAAACACGCATGCATATGATGCTAGGTTCACAGTGGTCAGTTGCATAATGTGCACGTTATAATTACTGAACTGCAATGGAGACTGGCCATAGAGTTTCATACAAAGCCTGCATGCAGCGAGTTAGAATAACGTGATGTTACTGTGGACAGCCCCATAGAATTGTATGGGCAGTGAGTTCACATGCAGAATTTTTCTGCAATGCAGCTGACCACTGTGCACAGGGCCTCAGGCATTTTTGACTGAAGTCTGATTGGATTAGCGGCTTGCTTGTTTCAGGTAAGTAATGCAGACCACACTGAAGCCAGGAAGATCAGCATCATGCCAGACCTTGTTTAAGAGGAAATAATGTATTTGATAAACACATTGGAGAGGGTGTGGAAGGAAAATACTTCATTACATACTCAGCAATGAGCAAGTAGACAAAAAATGATAATACCCTGCAAATCTATAGATGATGTGCTGATCACAAAGCTCTACCAGGTTTACCCTCAGGCTCCTCCCTGACTTCCAAATATGGGTGATGATGGGATGAAGCAGTAGCTCAGTCTATCAAAGAAGCTAATTTTTGAAACCAAGTAAGCAAGGTAATAAAAATAATGCATTACATTTTTTGCATTACAAATGAAAAAAACAATTGTGCTAAAAAATGAGGATTAATCCTCAAGCGTGCTTCTACATTTAACATATTAAAACAAGCACTTAAAACCCACCTCTGCAAACTCCCCTCTTTTACTCTCTAAATTGTAAGCTTCCCTGGGCAAGGTACTAGGGATGATCAAAGATATGCACATTCTTCGAGTTGATGCAAATTTATGCAATGTTTATGCACATGTGTGCAAGTTTGAAAATGGGCCAATCAATTTAAATCTAGGTTTAAATTGATTGGTCCTTTTTCAAACTGCATACATTTGCATAAACATTTGCATAATTTTGGAAGTATTTGCATCTCATTGATCATCCCTACAAGGTACATGTCCGTTCCCACTTGTTATGTATATAGATTTGCCACCTGCACCCACTAATCATGCCAGCTTTAAAGTGGACATGTGCCCACATTATGGACACTCCCTATACTTTTATACTAGTAGGTATAACATGACATGACTTTCACAGGAGCCTATCATGTACTGCATGGGACCAGCCATTGAGGTCTCCCACCTGAAAAATCAATTTGCTTAGCAATAATTGTGGTATCTCTGAGTACAATACAGTCACTCCTATGGAACAAGTATTGCGTGTAAGGAATGCCAGAACACATGATCTTCAAACACATTTTACGTGAGAAATTTATTTAAAAAAACATTGCCAAATAAAGATCACAGCCAGAAAACTATCACTGCTTTCAAGGCCAGCAATGACCACTTCCTAATCTCACTCATGACAAGTGGTACATTAAAGGGACCCCGAGGTGGGCTCATAAAATAAAAATTGTAGGCTACCTGACCCGGGGGGCCTGAGCGGGGGAGCGGCAGGGGGTGTGGTCAGGGAGAGAGAGCTGCCCAATGGCAGCTCTGGAAACCCTGCAGGAACGCCCACACCCCTGTGTTTACCTCCATGGCGACAATCACGGGAGGGGGGGAGGGGCTATAGCACGAAGGTGGGGGTGGCAGAGAGGGACACAGAAGCATGTCATAAGGAAGAGAACATGCCTTTGTGTCCCATCTGCGCCCCACAAACCACCTGGGGTTCTCTTTAAAGAGGAACTGTAGTGAAAATAACAATGAAGTCATTTATTATTTAGTCAGTGTCTTTCCACAGTAAAATCTTTCCTCACCACGATTTACATTCTGAAATGATCGCAGGCAGCAACATCTTTAGTTATTGCAGGTGATGTCTGTGGAATGTTTAGTTATGGAGAGTTCCAAAGCCCATTGGAAAGGGGGGGGGGGGTCCCACTTGGCTAATCAGCCTATCAGTCTATGCTAATTATCACTGGGAGAGAAGGGCTACATGCAATATATAGGTATAGGAAATGTTTCTAATACTGAAGCCAGGGAAAGAACTGTTAAAGTGAGTTTCCTGAATCATTTACAGAGTTTTACTATATGTTGTTACAGTGCGTCCTTAAGTTGTTCCAATGGCAGACTCTCTGGCACTTGACTGCTGTTTGCCAGGGCTCCCAGCTGTAAGATAGTCCTTTTTACAACTGTCATATAGGCTTCTAGACATTAAAGCTCTTGTACTCTTAGAGCACTGTTATCTTTCTTACATTCCATAACCTGACAAGTACACTTCATTGCTTATTAGCCATGAAAATGACACTGGTAATAAAAAAACATTGTTCATGCTAATCCAGAAATGCCCAGCTGATTCCTTTGTAGACCAGGGGATTAGCAAAATCACTTTTTAAATGTTAGTTTTACAGTTTTCTGCTTTTTTTTGAAACAAATGAATCAACAGTTAGTCAACCACACTTCAAGCAATATGGGAAACTGTTATTTGCTGCCTCAGGCATCATCAGAATACTTAGTCATAGCCTTGGTTTTGCGCACCACTGTGTGTAAGTCATAGCCTTGGTTCCCATTGGTCAACAAAGCTTATGCATTGTTCTTCCCCTTGGTAAACCAAAATATACAGGTTTCCAGGGTTAATACTGCAAAGTAAGGAGAATAAAGTGACACAAGCAAAAAATATTGTAGTAGCTAAAGAACATTATATCGCTTCATTTAGGAAAACAAAACAGAAAGCTATAACAAAATGACAACAAGATGAATGGTTCAAGAAGCAATAAAACGTGATTTAGGATTATTAATAAAAGACTGCAAGAACTAGCATGTTGCTATTAAAGTAATTAATAGGTCATAAAGACTGGGAAATGAAAAGAGAAGAGTGCCCCAGTTAGAACATCTTTCCAGATCAGCTTTGACCTTAAGTTTCAGTGAAGCAGATGATTGGCTTTTTATGTCTGGCTATAATGCTGACCCAGTGTCCACGGGAGCCATGATGATGTCATGACAAATATGTTATTAGCGCAACTGCAGCTAACACTCTGTTTCTGATTATCTTTTCATCTGCAAAAACAATAAAGGCAGAGGAGGAAAAAAATGATGGCATTATCAGTAGCAAGGAACTCATTTAGTCCACAGTAAACCTAATTGAAATATTTATTGGCTGTAAAGTGCTGTGGGATTTAAAGTATGCTTATATTATCCAGATAGGGCTTAAAAGTTTTAATGTAGTCAGACTCCACACCTCCTGACTGGAGTTCTGAAATATGTCTTGGGTGGTCTCAGAAGATTATGCTAAAATGCAAACTAAGCTGTCAGGAGTTCCTGTACTGCAGTTAGGGGGTGCACAAAAGCAACCCTGAAAACACTAACCAAAACTCCTAACCTTATATCTAAAAGTAATGGAAAAATTATGTCTGGAGTTTGGCTTTAATGTCTTTGCTGCTTGTATTTAAACTGGTTCATACTTAATGAATTGGAAGTGAGTTAAGAAAGTGTTCAGGCAGTCTCAGAGTTTAGAAAGACTCGCTGAGGCAGCTTTATAAAGACTTACAAAGAAAACTTGAGCCAAAATATGCTAAGGAGGTGAAGTATGGTTGTGAAGCTGAAATGCAGACATCAAATCAACAAATGTTGATTCAGGTAACAACTTTAATGACAAACTGTACGCGGTTCATTGCAAGCTTTTGAATTGTTAAGTTTCTTATTCAAGAATTATACAGAACTGGATCAGGTCTGTACAATAGTAAAATGCAGAGACTTGTATATGATTCTGTATGCTCAATCTGACATAACGTCACAGAGTTTTACCTCCTTTGAAATGTAAAAGACTTCCTAAGGGCCCTTTTCCACTAGCGGCTATTGTGATACTGAATCGCAAAATCGCAAACCGCTAGTGATTTTTAAATCGCTACGGTTCGCCAAATAACACAGGAATCACGGTAGGCAATTTCCACTACCGCAAATCGTTTTTTATTTAACCGCGATCGCGCCGCGGAACGATTTTTGTCATGATTTGGCTATGCAGTGCACTGCATAGCAAAATAGCGATCACAATAGTTAGGAGAATTTTGAACTTTGCTGAATCGCAATCGCTAACATTTAGCGCGATTGCTAGTGGAAAAGGGCCCTTAGTTTTCATATCTATTAAACCCTGGGGCAGCATTTGTCAATACAGGTTAACAGAAACCATAATCAACTTAGCTCTCAGTCAGAGAGCAGCAACAGGCAGAGGTGTTACATAGTCAGTCAGTCTGTGTAAGGCTGTGTGTCCACTTGAGCTGAGAACTGACATTTTTTGGTCCAGTCCGTTCTCGCTCACTGCTAAACTAACAGTGAACGGCTCCTATTTTATAAATAGGAGCTGTTCACACTTGCCACTCTGCAATGGATCTGTGAGATTTGTTGCAGTAAGTGGCCTGCACTCAATTATCGCGGACTGTGCAGTAATACTGGGCAGGTGGATGTGTTCCCCCTTATAGCCTATGGGGGTAACACATCTGCCCAAGGCTACAGCTGGACCACAGCGAACCATCAGAGTGGACACTACACTGTCGCTCCCAATGATAGCACATAGTCCGGCTCAGGATGGAACAGAGTCTAAAGGCTCAAACCCACTAGCAGCCTTTTTATAAGCCCTAGTGATTTGAAAAAGCTAATGCAATGCTGTGGGGGATTTTTATAAAATCACATCGCTCAAGTGCGATCGTACCCAAAGCATTACATTAGCAAGAGCTTTTCAAATCTCAAAGCGTTTAGAAAAGCGCTCCTAGTGAGTTCCAGGCCTAAGTCTGCAAGGACACAGACCAAATGGTGTTAAGATCATACATAATCATGAACTCAGGTCTTGCGTTCAAGCCTTTGTTTAGAGTGGGAAACAATTTCATAAACTTTTATTCAAATGTTTGCCATTCTTTTCTGGATTTGAAATTTCCCCTTAGGATGGTAATTTTAAGTTTCCTAATGATTAGTTTGTTAAAATGTAGTCCTATTGAGGAGCCCTTCCTTTTGTGTTTCACTGTGTAGCACTGCATATTTCGCCGCCTGTTTACTGTTTGATTAGTTTCCCCAATGTATTGAACTCTGTCCGGGCATTTTATGCACTGAATCACATACAACTCAAAATGGTCAAAAGCCAATAATTACACTTACCGGTAATTGGATTTCTGTGAAGTCTTTCTTCACGAGGGATAGGAACCTGGAGATTGCCCCGCCTGCCTGGGGACAGGAATTTAAATAGCCACATCCTCCTACCTACCCTCAGTGCATTGACTAGTACCTTGATGCAGTAGGACACTTACCGATACATTTGGGTGGGAAAGTTCATCCCTCATGAAGGCTTCACAGAAATCCAATTACCTGTAAGTGTAATGATTGGCTTCTGTTTGCCTTCACTCGGAATAGGAACCTGGAGAGTTAGAATATTACCTTTCTTAGGGTGGGACAACCGCAGATAACACTTTACAACCAAACCCCAAGTCATGGTGACTCGGTAAATCCAAGCGGTCGTGCTTTATGAAAGTATCATAAGAGGACCATGTGGCAGCCTTACAAATTTGGAGTACTAAGGCAGAATTACTTTCTGCCCAGGAAGAGGAGACAGCCCTAGTGGAGCGTGCTTTGACATTAACAGGGGCTGGCTTACCTGATATTTCATAAGCTTTGCTCATACATAACTTTAACCAGTTACTTAAAGCACTCTTGGATGCTCTAGTCTAAACCCTTTACAAGCACCCTGAAACTGAACATGTACATGTAAATCTTATCTCCTTTCTCCATTCTGTAGTTTTATTTAATTAAAGCAAAATCATTTTTCGGACATCCAGGAAAGTGAACTTTTCCTCTTTTCTGTTAGAAGGATTCAGACAAAAGGAAGGGATAAAAGATTTCCTGCTCTCTGTGGCAATCTGTCACAACTTTTGGAGAAAAATTGGGAGGTAACTTAAAAGTGATTCTATGCGATTTGATAGTCATGAACGGTGGCTTAGTGCATAAGGCTTGTATTTCCTCTATACGCCTGGCTGTAGTCACTGCTACTAGCAAACATGTTTTTAGCGTTAAGTCCCTAATGGAGATTTGGTCCATTGACTCAAAGGGGAATGTGATAAGAGAATTTAGAACTAAAGTCCCAAGGTGGAACAGTCGGTTTCTTCACCACTGTTTTTCTTTTGACCGCCTTAATAAAACTTTTAATCTGAGAATTTGAGGTAAAAGGAAAATCAAAGTATGCACCCAGGGCTGCTAACTGCACCTTAAGGGTGTTTAATTTTAGACCCATATCTAGCCCTTTCTGCAGGAACTCTAGAATATTGGGGATTGAAAATCTTTCAAGATTTTCTGGAGTGTCTTTGTTAAAATCACAAAACACTTTCCAGACTAAGATAAATAGTGGAAGTGACAGGTTTTCTTGCTTGAAGCAAGGTAGAAACCACTTTCTCAGAAAGGCCTTGATTCAACAACAGGCGGCGCTCAAAAGCCATGCCTTCAGGTTCAGACTGGCCACTGAAGGATGGTATACTTGTCCCTGATACAGTAGATCTTCCCTGATAGGCAGGACCATGGGTTTCTCTACTGCTAGGGAGAGTAACAGAAGATACCAGGGCCTTCTTGGCCAGTCTGGGGCAATCAGGATTACCGATGCCTGGTCTTTGATCACTTTTTGAAGTACCCTGCCGATTAACTTCAAGGGAGGGTGTACAAATGCTTTCTCCAGACCCCAGTGAAGCAGAAATGCGTCTAGACATATTGGAGAGCCTCTGGGATTGAGGGAGCAGAATCTGGGAAGAAGTGCATTGTTCCATGCGGCAAACAGGTCTATGGATGGAAGACCCCACTTGCTGCAAATTGTCAGAAAGACCTCTTTGTTCAGACACCACTTGTTCTGGCGGCTTAGCCAATCCTCTAGAACATTGTCCTTTCCCTTGAGGCGAATGGCAACACGTACGAAAATACGCGTTGCCGCATTCCGCACGCGTAGATATGCGGCAACGCGTATTTTTGTATGCGTTGCGGTCCGCAACAGCGCTAATTGCAGTAGAGAATGCGTCCGATAATACGCATGGCGGCCGGCCGACTGGTGAGTCGTCAAAAATGAAACTAAGTGACAGCGGGGGACCGGAGGAATCCAGAGCGGCTCCGAGGGCACAGGACTGCTGCAGGGTCTGGTAATAGCCCCAGGTGATTGAAACGCTTTACCCCCGGTTCAGTTAAGGTTCCCTTTAAGGTAGCAACTGACAGGGAAATGCTTTCAAGTGGAGCACCATCTTTCAAACGAGCCTGCACCTCCTGCAGCCAGAGACTTAAACAACGAGCAGTGCAGGTGGCTGCTAAATTAGGAGATAAGGAGGCAGAGACTGCCTCCCAGGCTTTTTTGAGCAGAGTCTCCATTTTCCTGTCTGACATATCCTTTAACAAACCTGTATCCTCAAAAGGAATGGCTGAATCTTTGGATAATTTTGAAATAGCAGAATCAACTTTAGGACATTTTGACCACCTAAATACCTCTTCCTCATCAAAAGGATATGGCCTCTTAAATGACTTTGTAATAAACAGCCTCTTATCAGGTTGTTTCCATTCACACACAACTAAATCAATCATTGTTTTATGCACAGGAAACACCACTTGTTTCTGAACAAGCTGTTCTGAATACATATTCTCAATAAAAGCAGGTTCAGGCTTTTCAATAGGAATATTTAAAGCCGTGCAAATGTACTCTAACAATTCAATAGACTGTTCAGGTAGCAGTTTAAACTTTCCTCTATTAGAGCTTCTGGGAGTCTAGCGGAATATTCCACAACATGCTCTATATCCTCCGAGGAGGAATCCGCAACCCTCTGTGCCCCACATACTCCAGGTAGGTCCGTATCCAACATAGAAGGGACTACCTCAAGAGTGGCCGGTAAAGTAGGAGCTTCCTTTGCAGTCAAAAACCTTTCTGCTAAACGCTCCTAAAAATCTAGATAACATATCATTAAACTTGTCACCACTTTCATGTTTTACCACTTGTAGAATACAAGCATTGCACAGAGGTTTAGTATAAATGGGTGCAAGTCTTTTCTGGCAAATACCACATTCCCTAGTGAATTTACATGGTGTGGGGTACTGAAAAACGCAAACAGAAACAATGTCCAAAGTTAGAGTACATCACAAAAAAAACCTCTGCCCCCATAAGTTCTGACAGAAACAAGCCCTTACCTGGTCAGTGTCAGTTTGCGCCATAGTGTCCCTGCCCTGAGAGGTATGCTCCATTGTGGATGGCAGAGGGAACGCTGATCCAGCACACTATGCTGCTGTGTCTATACGCCCATGCGCCTAAATAGATGCGTGCAGCGTTACCACGAGGCGTGTGGTCCGCCTCCCCACCGACGGAAGTTCCGGGCCACCAATAGATTGCTTCTGCCAGAGCCTCAAGCAGAAACGCCGCAACTTGCTCAGTGCTACCATCGGGTAGTCGAACGCGAGAAGTATGTAGAGCCTGCAGAGGTGCATCTGTTAGCAAAGAATCCTTTACTTCCTGAACTAAAATTTTATGCTGATATTTTCAGCTCTTCACGCTCCAAGTCTAGTCAAGTAAAACTCCATCCTTAAAGGGACTCCGAGCAGTGCAGAAACTATGGAAAGATGCATATCATTTTAAAGCTCTCTTTCTCCTCTTTCCAATGATATATAAACCACCACCCTACGCCTTTTAGTTTTCGCTATTTTTGCGATCGAAATTGCTGCGGCCGCGACTTCGATCGCGAAAATAGAGAAAACTAAAAGGCGTAGGGCGACGATTTAGGTGTCGCCAGAAAGAGGAGAAAGAGAGCTTTAAAATGATATCCATCTTTCCATAGTTACATTGTATTACACAGGGCGACTTTTTCTGCTGAATGGAGCTGCTGACTTTGAGAAAAAGTCGCCCTGTGTAATACAATATAACTATGGAAAGATGGATATCATTTTAAAGCTCTCTTTCTCCTCTTTCTGGCGACACCTAAATCGTCGCCCTACGCCTTTTAGTTTTCTCTATTTTCGTGATCGAAGTTGTGGCCGCGGCAATTTCGATCATGAAAATGGCGAACACTCAAAGGCGTAGGGCGTTGGTTTATATATCATTGGAAAGAGGAGAAAAAGAGCTTTAAAATGATATGCATCTTTCCATAGTTTCTGCACTGCTCGGAGTCCCTTTAAAAAGAAATCTTGTGGAATCAACCTTATGAGTATAAACACCTAGTGCATTCTTGCACCTAGTAGATTTAGAGAAAAAAAAGTGCTGTTCTGCTTTTTATACACACCTCCGGTTATCCCATTTGAGTTTTATATAAATGAAAGCTCCTAGAGACCACATTGTGCGGGATACTGATACTGTGAGGGAATTTGCTATGCCACTGAGAGATCAACGCAATGCTGTCAAGGGTAGAAGTTATTCTGCCATCTCTAAAATTTTCAGAGGTAGCTTTAGGGAAATCTTGTTACTTTTTGTTTGTTAATATAAGCAACTCCTGTGTCCTTAATCCTTATCTAAAGGTAACAACCCTCAACATATTTTATAGTTGTCTGTAATACTTCATTCAGTGCTAACAACTGCCTGGAATTAAATGACTGAGCTCTGACTTGGTTTGATCATACCTCCTGGAAGGAAATCTCTTTCATGTGAGCACCTCATCCTATTAGAGTTTAATCCATAGTTAGTATCTTGCTGACAGGATATCTTCACAGTCTCCCCTGATGCAAGCTGTGTTCTATCAACTATCAATTCATTTATTCCTGCCTATCACTTGGTACATCTAAAATGATTTCCAATAATGCTGTTGATTTTTACCAGGTTTTTAGAAGCGATACCTGCAGCATTCTTATTCTTCTGTACTGCTGGATATGTCCAACTTAAGAAGCCCCGAAACATCAAATTCCTTCTTGCTTTCTCTAGATTTTCCATAACAATCCACTAGCGATCATAAAACAATTAATGGCTGACTGCTAACTGATTGTTCAAATAAGGACAAGCATGAGAACTGGAAATGTGTCTGAGCATCCCGCAATTTAACTGCAGATGTCGGAATCCTTTGAAATAAAATACAGATCTGGTCATGCCAGAAAACATCTTAGATCTGCTGTGATCATCAAACTCTGAAACTTCTTATTAATAGCCTAGATGCTGCATTTCCAAGATTTTATGAATGGTTTTACTGGTTTAAATTTGAGAATGAACCTAAACTCAAAATTAAAGCATGATTGTCAGCCACAAAATTCTGTTCTATTTACCCACTGTTCTGTGATTATCATGCAGCCTGACCAATTGTATGGACATGTTCACGTCACTACATCACACAGAGATGTGTGCACGGTCATACAATTACATGGGCAGTGAGTTCATGTACAGTATTGCACCCCACAATGCGCATAGTGTAAGTGCAACTTTAGGGCTAGATCAAATTAAGAATGTAAGAAGTAGTGGTACATTTTTGTTAAGCATGGGTGGCATAGGGCAGCTTCTACACAATTTCTATTACATTGAAAGTAACCTCAGCAGGTTTTTTTTTTTTTGCTAAAGTTGGATTGAGTTTAAGTGGTCAGTTATTGCCCTATGGCTATGTTTGATCGGGGAGCACTTGAACGATTAAAGAACTGGACTCTGCATCATCTTTCTCCCTAAAGCTTTCCTTTAAAGTGGTCTGAAAGCCAGTATTTCTACTTTGCTCTAAAAGATTCCTCACAGCTTGAAAGCCACTATCCCATTTTTTTTTTGTATCAGAACATCACTGAAATGGTTAAACAAAGCACCTTGTCCTGCCATTCACCTTCAAATCTGCATCCAAACTGGAGATAACAGTATATTTGTTTACATCCCAATGTTGATACATGTGTGTAAACAGTGTAACAAGTGAAAAGGAGCTCTCTGTGAAGCTCTCTGTGCTTCAGACACACACAGCTCACAATAGCTCATTAGAAGATGTTGATATATAATAAAAAGCAGTTTGATTAAAATGCAATGGCAGGTTTCAGGGCACGATAAAATACACTTTGGAAACTTGTAATTTGTAAACAAACAATACTACCTATGCACAAAAGCAAATATGATAACTGTATGAGTAATAAAAAGTAGGAAAACACATTTTTACTGAGTGTTATGTCAGAGTTTTAGAGCACATTGATGCTTGGTGTTAAAGTTTTGTTACTTGATCATTAACTCCCTCTTCATCATCAAAATTTTAAATGGGAAAAAAAAAAAAAAAAAAAAAAAAAAAAAGAGACTACGCTGGTATATTGTATTATTTCAAGCTTTAGTAAATTATTAAAATATGTCACGTGTATTTAAAAACATTCACACGCTTAACAGTAAGGGCCCCTTTCTACTAGCAATAGGCTGCGATGATCGCATCGCGGGTACTTTTGGTTTTGTTCCGGATTTGTCCATCCATTATTGCCTATGAGAATTAGATGTGTGCTATGAGAATCTGCAGCATCCATCCATTTTTTTTATACTCGAGTCGCATTGTGCATTGGTTCCGTTCAGGCTCAATGAGATGATCGCATCGCACCATGGCTAGTGAAAACCCTTAGCTGTGCTTGGTATTACCAGAAAGAACAGTCTGATACTACACAAGATGGCAATTGTGATGCTAATGCAGTGTTGCTCTATTTTATTCAGTCATATTTAGAAAAAAAATCTGCAAGTTTAAAGCAAGTACTCCTTCGATATCTCTTGCAAGGGTTAAAAACACACACACACACACACACACACACAACAGATTTCATGTATTTCTTGCCACGAGTTGTGTACAATAGGACAATTCTGCTCCAATATTCATGACTTTTTTAAACTTGCCGTTCAAACAGAAAGTACTCAGAAATCCTGCATAATGGTCTTAATGATACCATTGAGCAGTTTAAATTAAAATTACAGAGTGCTTGAAATAACACACTGACAGCACTTCTCATAAATTACTCTATCAACACATTGCATAAAGAGGACATTTTCATGATATTTTTTGTGACCAAAATCTCTAAATTACAGTTTCCCTTAATTTGGCCAAAACTGTTATTAAGCTAATTTTAAAACTAATTGTCTGACCTCTTTTTTAAAACAAAATCACTATGTAGACATCTGATTGGGTCCAGTTACTTTGTTGCAAAGCGTGCTTTATCCGGATACACTTCACATGGATACAAATCTGAAGTTAGACAAAATAGCCATTTAAATATCATTACTGCGTATTTATATAGTGACGACATATTCTACAGCGCTTCACTCATGCCACTAACTATGCTCACATCTCTAACTGTACCTCAGAAGGGCTCATAAATAATTAGAATAAAAACTCCTCCAAATCATAGTTTTGATGCCAGGAGACACACTGTGACAATAATATTGTTTGCCCACTCTCCCCCCCCCCCCCCCCACCCCCAAAAAAAGCTTTAATATGAAAAAATAATTAAAATGTTTATTTGAGCACCTTAAAATTTTAACCTGGTATGCCGAAGGATACAAATCAGAATAAAGTGGCATGTTGCTTTTGATCCTCACCATAGGTAATGGAAAAAAACATTAAAGAGACTCACAAAATTTTGAGCCTTATTTTTTCTATCCTATAAGTTCCTATGCCTGTTCTAATGTGGTCTGTCTTACTGCAGCCTTTCCTACTTGCACTGTCTCAGTAATAAATCTTATCTCCTTTCCTCTGTCGTGTTTGTCGGGCTGAGGCTGGAACGTGTGGAATGTGCAGCACTGCTTGTCATTGGCAGAAACTTTACACACCCCCTCCAAGCTCTGCATGAGTCACACAGTAAGCTAGTTCTTAGCCTATGATACTCTGGTTAGAAGCTAGTCTTGTTTGTAAACACTGCCTAAAACTGTTAATTACTAGCCAGGATTGCAGCAGGGAGTGGCAGAAACAGCACAGAGGGGTCCAGGAGAATATAATGAATATAATGGTATGCTTTTTATTGTAAGAATATTAGAGTACAAATTCTCTTTAATAACCAGGCAGGCCATTAGCACTGTGTTGCTTGCTGCATACAGCGGGTAGTAGTAGTAGTAGTATATACTATAGACCCTAAATAATAGTCTATAAACCTTCTATGGGAAGTGCTACACTCTGCACCCATCTGAACTACAATTATACCACAGATCTCACATGAGCACACTTATTTACATATCTGTAGCTTGATTAGTTCACTTGTGCTGTGTACTAATATATATATATATATATATATATATATATATATATATATATATATATATATATATATATATATATATATATATATATATATATTATATATATATATATATATATATTTTACATTGACATGCGAGTCCGATAATTAAAACGTTAATCATTTTAAGGCACTGGCAATTCCACAGGGCCAAACCAGGAGAATTCGCTAACATGACAGCAAAACTGAATGTTTGGAAGAAAAGTACTATCTTATCCAGTCCAATGGCACCAAGTCCTAATCATGCAAAGTTAAAATAAAAGTATATCTTGTTTAAGGCACCGAACACGTGTGTTTTTCAGCATCATTTTTCACTATATCAGCAACATCATCAAACTGCACATATTACAACAGCAATGCTTCGAGTGCTAAGTGGCTTTCCTGCAGTCCAAACTAGTCACCTACTAAAAGCATATGATGCATCATTAAATAAATAATATGACAAGGCAGAAAGTATACCGATGAGCTGTGGAAACCCCAGTTAGGGCAAGACTGGCACAACATTTCCTTTTTTTTTTTTTTTTTTTACAATATTTAAGTACTATATTAATTGCCCTCCCAGTTTACAGAGTGTAGAAAGAAGAGCTGATTCAACACAGCAGTTAATATTCCTGATATTCCTGCTACACCTTTTAAAAAATGTGTTGCTGCCAGAAGTTTTAAAATGAGCAAATTTTCCCCCCAAAACCGCCAGTATTTTTTTTTTTTTTTACAAATCTCTTTGATGAACAGTGCTATAATTTTGCTGGTAAAACACACTGGTTTTTAACGTAAAACGTAAGTGAAAATAAACTGATGAGATAAACAATCGTATCTGTCCTACTCCTAAAATTACCGTTTAGATATCCCACAGTTTTGGGTCACATATAAAAACTTGTAAAGGATACCCGAGGTGACATGATAAGAGAGACATGGGTATGTACAGTGCCTAGCACACAAATCACTATGCTGTGTTCTTTTTTTCTTTCTCTGTCTGAAGAGTTAAATATCAGGTATGTAAGTGGCTGACTCAGTCCTGACTACAGTGTGACCCTCACTGATAAGAAATTCCAACTATAGAACACTTTCCTAGCAGAAAATGGCTTCTGAGAGCAGGAAAGAGATATAATGGGTCAATACATTTTAGCTCTGGCATACTTCAATTAATGTGTCATTGAGCAAAAACAATAACAAGGTAAACTTAAAAAGTAGATTTAAACATAAAATAAAACTGGAATAGCTAAAAAGTAAATTTTAGGAGAAAGAAGATAGATACAAAAGTTTATTTCATTAGTTTATTTGTGCCTCGGGTGTCCTTAAAAACAGTAGATTTACTGTTTTGCCCACCATGAATATAGTATTTTTACAAGATTTGCAACTCATCATAGGTTTTTAATTGTATTGGAGATGGAGTTGCAGATATACAGTAGTTGTAGTAACTACTACTACTACTAGGATCAAAAGCAATGGTTGAGGCCAGTGATGAAAGGACAGTAAATAAAAACACAAAAAAGTTACACAAGGGGATGTATTGTCTGCATTGCTTTTCATGTTGGTGCTGGAAGCTGCTCTTAGGGAAACTTGATATGAATGTTAACATCACAGTTTAAATGGTTCAGCTGGCAGATGACCTGACAAATATAGCTTGAACTTACGGTTCATATGAAAGAAAAAAAAACAGAGGTGAAACTTGACAGATAAAATGGGATTGGACTATGACCAGGAGAAACCCAATTATCTGAGCATGAATAAAGGGGTTTAGGAACACAGAGCAGCAGAGATCAGACATTTTTAACATAAGCATGTTGAAGTGAACCCGAAGCAAATGAAAAAAAAAATGGTTAGATGCGTAGCTTGATAGCCCAGAGGCTTTCAGAGTCCCCCTTGCCACCACTGTTGCCACGTGTGGACCCTATTGGATATGATTTTGTTGGATATGTTCTCATGACTGCACTTCCCGCTGTGTACTAGCGTGCCATACAGTGCCTGTGCGAGAGTATGGCCTTGCCTGTGCAGTAGGCCTAACCAGATTGTCCATGATATCAGCATGATAGGACAAACATGTCTCAAGCTATTTTATAGCTGAAACTTACACCCCAAGTCACCAGTGCAAAAGGAGTGAATTTGGTACAGTGGTGTTGCCTACTCTGTAGCTGAATAATTTAAGTCTGGCCACTAAAGAGGATAAACAGTATCAGTACGTCAATAGGGTTTAGCGGTTAGTGTTGTTGGCTAGGGTTAGGCACCAGTAGTAGAAGGGTTAGCATAAGGGTAATAGTGTCAAGGGACATTCGTCATCACCTGTAAAGTTAGGATAGATTTGGATATCAGGAATAGGATGACATTAGGCATGGTGGTTAGGGTTAGGCATTATGATAGAGATGACGTTTGAGGGAAGGTTTAAATGAATTATGAAGGGGATTATCTTAGGCAGGTAGGTTTGGTTAGGCGTCTAATTGGATTTTACATTAGGGGCATTGGTTAGGTTATCAAACAGGGATAAACGCTGAATATTCATCAAAAACAGCATTGCATCTTAACTTTGGCTTTCTTTTTGCAAAAAAAACATCAAGGTGGTTTCATATGTACCTATTCACATGTTTTTTTGTTAGCAATCCAAATCCTGGCTTGTGCACCAAAAGAGCCTTCACAAACCAGAGGCCCACACAAAAGAGGTATTGACCTCTCACTTGGTTCTCTGTCCTATGCTTTGCTGCTTGAAGGCAAGATGGAGCAAAGCAAGAAGCAGCAGAGCTTCAGGTCAGAAATCAAGGCTTTTATTTAAGGTAGGCTTGAAATTTGAGGTACACCGTAAAAGCTCTGGAGAATCCCAAATCCCAAAATGTAGTTTCTGCCATCTTGTAATATCCACACTTGCAGCAGTGTCAAACTGTCAAGTTCACTTTAAAGCTTTACCACCTCTGTAGAACTAGCTGCTGTCACCAAGAAGATTTTTTTTTAGTCTTAATGGGCCTAGTGGGTCTCTGATTTAGCTGGGCCTCTTAGTATGGAACCTCACCTGTGCCACTTTCATCCCTAACCATTGCACTCAATCAAAGGCATGCTGCAGGTCCTGTGGACTGGGGAGAAAGCAGTTAGGTTTAGCATTAGATTTTTATCATGTGGCCAGTTGGTGGGAGATGAGACTAAAGAAGTAAAGCTGTATAGTATGCAGCCTTTCCAACCTCTTCATTTGCAACCATGACAAGATTGCTTTAAGGAAAAAAATGAATCTCAAGGCTATCATTTTAACCTTGTACTCATCTTCTCATAATGCTGTTTTTGGAAACAGGACAACTGGCTTCAGTCTGCACTTTTAATCTTCTAGAAGAAGACTGAACTTGTACCATTCACAATTTTATGTGCCAGGTATTTTAAAGCCTAAATGTACTAGAAGAAATTAAAAAATGCAGCTAAATGAAAAGTCATAATGAAAGTCATTTGAGAGAAGTTTGCGGTCTCGGTAAGCTTTTCTCTTTTAGGAGACCAAGAACAGTAATTTGTGCACTTTATATGAAAACTGAAAGGCTTTTTTTACTTAAATATTCCAGCACAGTAGCATATTATAAGGATGGAAGCCACATAATACACTGGAAGTGCCAGGTGAAGCCGAAAAAAAGGCACCAGCTAGTACCTTTGCCATACTAGAATGGAGGACTTCATTATAAGACCTGAAAGGGCCAGTACAAAAAAAGTAAAAAGTAACATGAAATGTAATGCTAGAGGACTGTGTACCGAGCTTCTAACTGTATTTCCCAACAACATATAGCATGAGTGGCAAACAGGAAGTTAAGATCACAGCAGTGCTCCAAGTGTCACACAAAGGAAAAGAAGCAGCAAAACTCCATCTTAACACAGCTAAAAACTCATAGTATAAAGTGTGAGCATGAATCAAATTTTAAGTAATCCTGAACCGAGCCCCCCCCCCCCCCTTACCTTATATAAGTAAGTATAAACTTACTTACCTCATATAGGTAAGTATATACTTACCTAAATAAAGGAAAGGCTCTGAATGCCACAGAGCACAGGTGTCAAACTCCAGTCCTTGAGCGCCATATCCATACTAGTATTTAGGATGGACTGAGAAATGGAGAAATGTGTTCTACTTGAACCACACCTTTCCTGATTCAGCCCTGTTAATCAATTTGAACTGTGCTAAAAATTTGTGAAGACATCAGCCCCTGAAGACTGGAGTTGAATATCCCTGCCATAGAGCCTTCCCGATCCTTGATCCATCCCGTTGTTCCAGCCCTGATAAATTTATTCAACCTGTCAGTCCTCCTCCGCCAACCTTCTGAAGTTCTTGCACCTCTGAGTACTTCTGAAGGCGAACAAATTTGTACTGTATACTGTGAACACGCGAGTCTGGGCTCGCACAAGAAAAGTGCAGATGTGTTCGTCTTTTGAAGCACTCAGGGGCGCGAGTACTTCCGAAGGCAGCCAAGGAGGGCGAATAGGTATTCAATCTAGAGCCTTCCCTCTGCATATGCATGTATCTAACCTGAACTTAGTTTCCTCAGTTCAGGTTTACTTTATAAGGAAAATTAATTTGTGTAAAAAGAAAAAATATTTTACATTTGGCTATACATATTACAAAATATTACAAGGCTAATTAGCAAATATTTTTATCAGATGAATAACTATTTATGCCCATATATAACCCAGTCATTCCAGTGATCTCTGGGAACATCAGACATGGAGAAGGACGTGGGGATACAGGTTGATAAGAAACTATATACAATGCCAATCAGCAGCAGCTAAAGTTTTGGGCACCACACTATAGAAAGGACAAAGACTGACAACTAGAACAGCCAGATGGAAGGTCTTTCTTGCCAAGAAAGGTTAGACAAACTGGGCTTATTTAGCTTGGGAGAAAGATAAACAGAAGTGAATTAACATGTATAATACACACATGTGACTTTGAACGGAACTGTGGAGGTGTTGAGTAGATGGGCTTCAGCACACACTTGTTACTGGCTTCATATTGAAGGCTAAGATGCTGACAACAGTTCTCTGGGGTATTCTAGCAACAAAAGAGCAGATGGTCTTGTGGTGGAGAGGTTTATGCACTACTGTGCTCCCTCAGAGATGGGTCCCCGAGGTGTGCCATTGCTGCATATTAAGCCTTGGAAGGTGTTCATAGGACTGATAAACTGAGCTATGCTTTGTACATGAGCTGTTGTAGATTTTATTTATGGCTGGTATAATAACCTGGAAACTTTGCCAACACAATTGTTACAGATAAGTCACACAGGTGCATAACAGGGAATCCCCAGGTGATTGTGATGCAGCCTGTGGAATGTGCAGTGTGCAGGTGTGATTATTAAAACAAAAAGAGTGCTCTTCCCATAGCCGGGGAAGTTTTTTTTTTGTTTTTGTTTTTTTTTTGGGGGGGGGGGGGGTTATTTAGTTTAAGTTTGATTACTTTGCTTGTATGTATACATAAAACACAAACATTCCACAGACCCCCTGAAGGAAGTTTGGTGCATCATATTGGCAGCAAAAAAAACCTTATTGCTGCCACCAACAGGATGCACCCAGCCCCAAAGTGACAAACTACCAGCTCATTTCCTCCGCTCACCTGACTACACACTGGTGCTTTGGGTGGGGCGAAAGCGCCAATCAACCTGCCAGTCCATTTGAGCAATGATTTACTCAGACAAGTGCACATGGAGGAAGGCACAATGGGATCCTGTGATAGGAGAGAGGGGGTTGCAGCAGTGTGGGGCATGAAGTAAGAATACTGGATGGAATGGAAGGAATACCACCAAACATAGGTGAACCAAAGACAATAGCAAAGATTTGTAAATGTCTTTCTCACCCAGCTTAAAATGAACCCGAGGTGAGAGTTGTATGGAGGCTGCCATATTCATTTCCATTTAAACAATACCAGTGACCTGGCTGTCCTGCTGATCCCCTGTCTCAAATACTTTCAGCCATAAACCCTGAACAAGCATGCAGCAAATCAGTTGTTTCTGATATTGTCAGAACTGACAAGATTAGCTGCATGCTTGTTTCTGATGAACTTCAGACATTACTGCAGCCAAATAGACCAGCAGGACTGCCAGACAACTGGTATGGTTAAAAAGGGAACAAATATGGCAGCCTCCAGATCACTCTCACCTCAGGTTCACTTTAAACAAAACCAAGCGGAGTGCCCCCTTCATTGCTATTTATCTTGGTGATTTTCCCTTAAAGAGAACCCGAGGTGTGTTTAAAGAATGTTATCTGCATACAGAGGCTGGATCTGCCTATACAGCCCAGCCTCTGTTGCTATCCCAAACCCCACTAAGGTCCCCCTGCACTCTGCAATCCCTCATAAATCACAGCCATGCTGTGAGGCTGTGTTTACATCTGTAGTGTCAGTCTCAGCTGCTCCCCCGCCTCCTGCATAGCTCCGGTCCCTGCCCCCGTCCCTTCCCTCCAATCAGCAGGGAGGGAAGGGATGCAGGCGGGGTCTGGAGTTCTGCAGGAGGCGGGGAGAGCAGCAGACTGACACTATAGAGATAAACACAGCCAGCTCTGACAAGCTGTTTGTCAGCAGCTTGGCTGTGATTTATGAGGGATTGCAGAGTGCAGGGGGACCTTAGGGGGGTTTGGGATAGCAACAGAGGCTGGGCTGTATAGGCAGATCCAGCCTATGTATGCAGATAATATTCTTCAAACCCACCTCAGGTTCTCTTTAAATGCCAGCATAACATGGTCACTGGTCATGACATGAATTAAGAAAGGAATTTAATCTTAGATTGTTTTCTCACAGCACACAGGCCTGTTAGGAGTTGCCAAGAATTTACTTGGTGTAATGAAATGGCTACGTAAGACTCCTAAAATAAAGTGGAGCTGTGACAGTGGAGGAGCGCTGAAGGTCATCCAAAGCAAGAAGAAAATGGATAACATCAAGAGCAAACCGGTTCAACAATAAATTTCCTTCTGACAATCTGAGAAAGTAAAAAAAAACAACAAAAAAAAACTCTTCCTTAGACAGCAAGCAGCTACAAATTCCTGTGAAGACATGTAAAACATTCCACTGGACACAGCAGGACATAACTCACTAAAATGCTGATTTGTAGATACAGCATTGCCTTCTTAAAATGTAAGGCATTCACGTTTAATCACTTCCAGGACATATATAAAAACAAGGCCTAGATGTCTGAGTTCAGGATTGTGGGTGGATCTATACAAATACATTCTTTTATTGCCTGTGGTTATCTTCAGTAGCAATGCTGTACTTTACAGTACTTCCAACTAGCGGGTTTTGGTTCCTTTTGGCCTACCACAAAAATCCTTGTGTGGCTCTCCATAGCCCGACTTTGGCTGTGCCTGATCTGTAGGCATGGAACATGTGCACAATAATAGCCAGAACATGAACTTGGTAAAAATAACTACTTACAATGTAGCAAGGCTCACAAAAAGCTTTCTTGTCCACAGCATAAAAGGGTTGCCCACGCAGTTTGCTGTTGCAGGTCATACAGGTGAAACACTCAACATGAAACACTTGGTCCATGGCGGTACATCCAGTACCCTCTCCAACAACATTTTCTCCACAGCGAGCACAACGCCCTGAAATCAACAAACATTATACTAGTATTGGTAAGAGATTTGGCATCAACCTCACAGTAACAATAGGCTAACACATACTAGGTTAAGGTTCAACTTGCATGAATCAATTCTAAACTCACATTTATTATAATAGTGTAATGTGTGATATAACAACCAAATAAAATTAAAGTTAAAGGAACAGTCACATGTATGCATGCATGTGCGCGCACGCACGCAACACACACACACACACACACACACACACACACACACACACACACACACACACACACACACACACACACACACACACACCTTTGTACGCTGTCTTTTCTCACTGAGGGCCACTATGGCATTGCAGCAGCCAGACCATCCATGACATTGCAGAGGCCCGGCTACTTGCTCTGCCACCTGGGTACAGATATGCTTCATTGCCACTCACTTTCGCTTTGGTGAGATGCCACAAATGCCACATGGCAGTTTTCCAAAAGTCCAGCCAATCACCCTTCTTCCTCTTACATGGCACTGAGATGGCACACTAAAATACATACATTCATACACTCTAGCCGTGTGATACTTACCTAAAGGATACTGTGCAGCTTTCTATGCCTCAATGGTCTCCAGCTATTTCACCCACATATTGACAAACCTACGTCTTCCCCAATACTAATTCAGTGACCAATTTTGGTCTGCGATCTACATTGACATATGCTTGAACCAGACAAAGGACGCTTGGTGCACACTACACTGCATCTACAATTGATCACGTACACGGTTTTTAAATACCGGTTTTCACAGCTGCTGAAATTTCAACATTTTGCCCCTGAAAAGAAGGCTGCTCCTGAAGCAGCGAAATGTGCGTCAGGCCAATTTTGATATGGACTATGTTGACAAATGGACTGTTATGATGTTTGTTATACCTGCTGGCTATTTTAGGCTTATAATGAAAAGCTACATTTTCTAAATCCCCTGCTGTTAATTTGCTACAGGCCTGGAATACCTCAGCCCCTTTTTCTTTTTTCCTATTTATGTATTGATCAACAAAGGGAGCCTTAATGCCACTTTAGGGGCTCCATTGTAGCTCAAACTGGTGCTGGATGCAGAGAAGGCCTGCAATAGAATTGACAGAACTTTTCTACTTCAAGCTCTAAGCTTTGGTATAATTTTTATTAAGAGATTTCATAAAAATCTATTTTAACCACTTTAAGACCTCGGTGGCTCCTCCAGGACCGTCTAACGCCGATCAGCGTAAGGTCCTGGAGGAGTGTTTTGCAGGGGATCGTGTGCATCCCCGTTTGGATGACTGAGCTCCGCCTTCAGTCTCTAAGTGGCAATCGTCGCTCGGAGACTGTTAGACAGCGAAACCTCCATCTTTTATCCCTGTATAGCGCTGCGATCTACAGCAGCGCTGTACTGGGGACAGCTGTGAGACACAGTTTATAAAACAATTAAGACCTTTCCTCTACTCACTGTCAGGCCGTAAAACCTAACATTTCAACTGCACATGATTTTATGCCATCAAACTTCACCTTGCCTCTTCTCTTCCATTTTAGCAACAACTGAAAGCTTGGTTTACCATTAGTCTGATCTGTAATGCTGGGAATACACGGTTCATTTCTGACGTGCGTTTCTGCTCTCGATCGTTTTTGCCGCTCAATTTCAGCTCTCGATTCTTATCTTTCTCTCGTTTTTCTAATCTTTTTTCCATTCACTTCCATCAGAAATCGAGCGGCAAAAGAATCGAAAGGGAGATCGGCCGGGGGTCGTATCGTGTAGATTGGGTTTCAGATGGGATTAGTACCCATACAGAATATAAGTAATACTGGCTGACGAGGAGTTCGGTCAATGGGGTGAATGTTTGGTTGTCAGAGGGGAATGACTTGGTCAGTATGTTTGAATGTGGGTATATGAGCTTGTATTTATGGGTGTATGAAGGTATAGATGGGTTTGTATGTGTAGTAGGATGTATGGGGGGGGGTGGGAGGGGTGGGTGTATGTGTCGGTGTGAACAAGTGGGTTGGGTTGTATAAGAATATCTGTGTTTGGTTTGTATATATTTTGTAACTTTAATATGCATTTACTTTATTTGGACAAACTAAAAGAAAGTATATAAAGAGTGTCGAACTATGATGCAAACTGATTTACCAGACATAAAGAGGTTTGCGATGAAGCCTATTTGCTGAGTCTGGTAGCACAGATACAGAGCGGAGTTCAAAAAAAAAAGTAAAAAAAAAAAAAAAAAGAAAAAAGGGAGATTGGACATGTCGGAAATTATCTATCGAACCATCTAATGAGCTACAAAACGAACCGTGTATTCCCAGCATAACAAGGAAAGAAGAATTACAGGTAATTCCAGTAGAAAACAATAGGGTCTCAGCCAACATGTAACCCAATCTAGTAAAATGAGGTTTAATAAATGTGCATGTAGTTCTCCTTTAAGAACACAAACTATACAGTAATGCATAGACATATCTAGTATTGCAAAACATATGGCGATATATATATATATATATATATATATATATATATATATATATATATATTTTTATTTTTATTTTTTTTACCTGAAAAAGACAGAGGTTAAAAGGTAGCACTCAAGGACAATGACCTCATTTAACCCACGGGACTTACATTTAATTAGCAGTAAACATTTTCTCCTTGACTTCCCACAAAGCCTGGGAGCCCGCTAGCATGTTTAATTAAATCCCCCTATTCAAAGCCTATCTGCGCCAATAGAACTTTTAATACGCTAAGATCCGGCTTTCCATATTCTGACTAATATAGTTATTAGCTGACAGCTATGTGGATGCAGCAATTACCATGCTACATGCACCCAGGGCTGGGAATATTTCATGCAAATCACAGGCGCTGCCGCTGCCGATTTGCCCTTTTCCAATTACTTGATCAATGGGCCATAATAACAGTGGATAAGCTGTCGGCTCCATACTAAATGAAATGGATGAATAGGAGATAAGAACGTGAAGACGATAAATTGGCAAAGACACAGCCAGTGTTAAGAAGAAAATAAAAAAGGTTTGATACATAAAGCTGGAGGAAATGATTAGCATTACAAGTGATAGAACAATTTGCTTTAATGACAGAAACGACTTAAGTTCACAATGGTGCTCGGGGGAGTTTAACATCGCTTTTCCAGATCAGCTGCATTCATGGCAGCTAAACATAACTGAACTCCAAATATAAAATACAAATGGTGATGGTCTCAGGCCAGTAAACAAGCTGACATCTGACCAGAATTATTGGTTGGCAGAAGGTAATAAAGAGCTAGCACCAGAGCAGAGTAAGGCCTGGTGCACACCAGAGGAGTTTTTCTGAGCGCTTTGAGTTTTTAAATCTGCTGCTAATGTTATCCTATGTGTCTGTGCACACTGGAGCAATGAGGTTTTGTAAAAAACCCCATAGCACTACATTGGGAAGAGCTTTTAGAGGTTTCAAAAGCTCTTCCCAATGTAATGCTATGGTTTTTTTTTTTACAAAACCTCATTGCTCCAGTGTGCACAGACACATAGGATAACATTAGCAGCAAATTTAAAAACGCAAAACGCTCAGAAAAACTCCTCTGGTGTGCACCAGGCCTAACTGTAGACACAGAAGATCAAGCAGAATTGTGTGATATGTGTGTGTGATATGTGTGTGTGTGTGTGTGTGTGTGTGTGTGGTGTGTGTGTGTGTGTTGTGTGTGTGTGTGTGTTGTGTGTGTGTGTGGTGTGTGTGGTGTGTGTGTGGTGTGTGGTGTGTGGTGTGTGGTGTGTGGTGTGTGGTGTGTGTGTGTGTGTGTGTGTGTGTGTTTTGGAATTAAGAAAAATTGATCAGCTAATTAGTCTTTTAAATAACTTTAGGAAAACAGCAGAACCTCAGAGGTTGGGTCTGCATGTGCTACTCCCCCTCTTAAAGAGGAACTGTAACGACAAAACGGCCCCTGGGGGGTAC
Source organism: Hyperolius riggenbachi (assembly GCF_040937935.1). Classification (NCBI taxonomy): domain Eukaryota; kingdom Metazoa; phylum Chordata; class Amphibia; order Anura; family Hyperoliidae; genus Hyperolius; species Hyperolius riggenbachi. Next base: position 199,198,302 of record NC_090649.1, read on the forward strand.
TCACCTCGGGTGGGGGAAGCCTCAGGATCCTAATGAGGCTTCCCACGCCGTCCTGCGTCCCTCGGGGGTCTCGCTGTAGCCCTCCGTACAGCCGTGACGCAATATTTACCTTCCTGGCTCCTGCGCAGGCGCTCTGGCGGCTCCGAAGTAGGCGGAAATACCCGATCACCGTCGGGTCTGCTCTACTGCGCAGGCGCAAGTTTCCGGCGCCTGCGCAGTAGAGCGGACCCGACGGAGATCGGGTATTTCCGTCTATTTCCGTGCCGAAAGTCACCACAGCGCCCCCGCTGGAGCCAGCAAAGGTAACTATTGAACTGACAGTCGGCACAGTCGCCGGCTGTTCGGAGGGCTGCGGCGAGACCCCCGTGGGACAGAGGACGGCGTGGGAAGCCTCATTAGGATCCGGAGGCTTCCCCCACCCGAGGTGAGTACCCCCCAGGGGAGGTTTTTGTTGTTACAGAGTCTCTTTAAAGCGGAACTGTAAATACTTTTTAAATACACTGTTTCACTTACCTGAGGCTTTCTTCAAGCGCCCAGCAGCTGTCCTGTCCCGCTTCTCCACGAGCCTCCGTTCCCCCGCCGCAGGTACTTTCGGTTTCGCCGCCGGGCAACTGCGCCTGCGTGGCTCTGGCCACGCATATCCTTTCTTCACATTCCCCGCTTTTGCAGAGGGGAACGCGAAGAAAAGATACACTTGGCAGGGCTGCGCTGGCCTCGACTTACAAGTCGAGGTACAGAACGGAGCGGCGGCGGGAGAATGGAGGCTCGTGGAGGACCGGCGCGGGACAGGACGGCTGCTGAGGGCTTACAGAAGCACCAGGTAAGTGAAACAGAGTATTTAAAAAGCATTTACACTTCCGCTTTAGGTAAATCATTACCATAAATGGTGGAGGCACACAAGGCACGCTACTCCAAGAGAACTTAAAGGGACACTTAAAGTGGTATGAAACCCAGCATTTCTTCTTTGCTCTAAAAGATTATTTACAGCATATTATATACTACCACCATTTTTTTTTTTTTTACTAGAACAGCATTCAACTAATTAAACACGGGATTTACAAGCTCCCTGCAGGGAAGGCTATATGCATTCGTACTGGAGATAACATTATCTTGTGTTTGTTTACATTCCTCTATTGAAACAATTAAGTATTCTTTGGCAATTCAGACACTCCAGGAAACAGACAGACACTCAGAAAGCCTTTCTGGGTACATTACAATATGAATACATCAGTTATGAATAAAATGCAAAGTCAGCTCTCAGAGCAAAACACTTTGGGAAGTTGTAATTTCTAAATGAATAATAATACTTATGATCAAATGCAAATATGATAACTGTATGGGATATCAAAAGTAGGAAAACATGTTTTTATTGAATATTAGGTCAGCGTTTTATACCGCTTTAAGCCACGAATAAAAAAAAAAAAAAGAGTTTTACTTGTCTAGGGCTTCTACCAGCCCCCTGCAGCCATCTCAAGATACAAGAAAGATTTATTCACCAAGTGCGGGGTTACCGTACTCGGAATTGCTTGTGGTACACATGGCTTAGGCAAAGTACACGACAACAGTTGTCTATATTACATATATGGCTACGATTAATAATCCGAACATTTGTATAGCGCTTTTCTCCTGTCGGACTCAAAGCGCTCAAGAGCTGCAGCCACTGGGACGCGCTCAAGAGGCCACTCTGCAGTGTTAGGGAGTCTTGCCTTGAACTCCTTACTGAATAGGTACTTGACCTAGCCAGGATTCGAACCCTGGTCTCCAATGTCAAAGGCAGAGCCCTTAACCAGTACACTATCCAGCCACTACACAAACTAACATTAACAATACATTTTATGTCTGCAATTACTACCATTATACATGCTACCAGCATTAGCACGATTACCTTGACGCAGTCCAAGCAGCATTAACAGTACGATGACATCATTGTGATAGTGAGTTAGATGCAGATGATGAAGCAGAAGAGCAGCACCTAAGGCAGGCATGCTGATTGCAGACTCGGAGGGAATAGTCAGGCGTCTGTGTTGTTGAGCAGTAGAACTGCCCTAGCAGCCACTCACAGAGCCTCCGGTCCCCCGCCACCAGCTACATTTTGTTTTCATTGACGAGTCAGCAGGCTTTCTGCGCATGCACAGGCCTCCGGTCCCCCGCCGCCAGCTAGATTTGTTTTTGCAGACATGCCCCGACAGGGAGTCAGCCGGCTTTCTGCGCCTGTGCAGGCCTCACCACGCATACACTTCTTCATTTACCCATCCTCAATAGCGCCCTGCACAGGCACAGGATGCTATTGCGGACGGGAACGCGAAGAAAAATATGCGTGGCCAGGCCTAATGGGCCTGTAGAGGCTCAGTGAGTGACTGTGAGGGCACGGGACAGCTGGAGGGGGCTAATAGATGCCCCGGGAAAATAAAACAGATTTTTTATTCCTGGTTTAAGTGCCCCCTTAAATCATTTAAGGCACATTTCATAGTGAATGAATGCAGCAAAAGAGTAGAGAGAAAATGTATTTTGGAAGTTTTCCCAGTTTCAGAAACTGAGCCAAGAAATAATCTGCTATGCTGCAATAGAATAATTTCTGTTTAGGCTGGAGCTTTAATTATTTCAAAAGGACAACGTAAACCACAGGGCTAAAAATGATCAATTACATATATGCTACCATATACATTCTTGGGTCACCCTGAGCTGCTTGGTTACTCTGTTGTACTCGTCCAAGCCCTATTTCATACAGCCTTATCAATCCCTGCCATGTACTGATGAGGACCAAAAGTCCGAAACAGGCTGTCTACATGTGGGTTTGATATGGCTGTGTAAAACTTAGAGCTATAGGCTTGCTATACACCAGCGGTTCTGGATGCCTGCTTGGCTTAACAAGGGGCGAAAAGGGATAATTTGCATATTTAGTAGTAGTGCATTGTGGGTAACCACAAATGTTCATTTATAACTGAATTATTGCAAATTTCGTTCCGTTTTAAGAAGGCAATTACACCAAGCTTTACATATATAAAGAACACTTATTTAAAAAAAAAAAAAAACAGCACCAAATACTTGAATCAAATAAAATCATGTTAAAATGCAATAAAAATAACCCCCCCTCCCCAACACAAGTGAATAGCGGTGTAAGGCCCCTTTCACATCAGGGATGATTTTGACGCAATGGCTATTGTGTGCGTTTTCAAAGATAAAATGTAAGTCTATAGACTTTCATTTTACCTTTCACATCTGACGCTGCATTGTTGTGCATTGCGGTTCAATGTTTCTTATAAGTAAATGTAAAACGCAAGCTCCGAAAAGAGCGTGCATTTTTAAAATGTTTCAAAGCAACCAGTAACAGCTGAAAATAAAAAAAATAATAAAATCTTCTGCATTTTCTGATGTGCTGTGATGGCTTGGAAATGCATTAAAAACATACTCTTGGTACATCACAGAGCACTACAACGCATATAAAAAATGCAAGAAAATGCATACATCAAAATGTATGTGTTGATCTGTTACCAACACCATTTTAGATGTGAAAGGGCCCTACGTTCTTGAGGAGCATGGAATTTACATAGATAAATAAATGGTATCATCCTGATTCAGAACGTCTTGGAATTTACATAGGAACTAGTTCTAAACATCTTTGGCGTGTGGCTACAATTACTTCATTAATCCTTTGTCAGTTTAAAATGGGAATTATTAAGGGCCCGTTTCCATTGAGCTGCAAGCGTCTGCGAAACGCACAGCGGCACTTCCGACTCTGCGGCTACGCAGAGGAAACCCATCAGCTCTGCCATGCATGGCTATGGGATTCACAGCCTTCCGCACCATTTTGGATGGCAATGTCGGCCGAATTGCTAGCGAAAGCGATTCGGCTGGTGGCGCAATTGTACCCTATAGCAGAGCTTTTCGCGCAATTTGCCTGCAGGGAAACTCTGCGAATTCAGCAATAGAATTAAAAAATTCAACTCATGTACTGACGATTTAGTGACTAAAACAGGAGGATCCTCCTGTGTGGAAATATGATAACCTTTCAATGATCATAGTGACCTAAAAATCAGCGTGATTTGTACTCAAGACCATACCTTCTGTTATTGTTAAGTTCTTGAATTGTTTGTTATTAAGTTATGTTAACGCAAGTCAGCCTTTGCAATAAACAGTAAAACAAATATTCTTTTACAGCCAAAAGTCTGCAATAGTCACTCTGGACTAGTAGAAGTGGTGAAATTGCTTTTGCTTTGGAAGCAGTGTATGTTTTGTGGCTTGCATTTATATTTTACTGTTTCTGTGACTGATTGTTTACGACTTGACAAAGCCAACATTTTTTTCCTTTTTGCTGTATTGAATGCTCATTTTTGGATGCATTTTGAAAATCCTTAATAAAACATTTTCAAAGAATATTGCTCAAATTATCAAAACATCCTAAACACAAGCACTGTGACAGTACTAGTAAAAGAACTTGTAAAGTATATCTAGGACAACGCTGAAACCTAGAATGTATATTTATTGTTAAGACCTGGCAGTGTATTTTTAAAAGCGATGGCATCAAAGAAATTAAATCAAAAGGTCCTATGTAATGTTTTGAACAGACATGACAATTTTCTGTGTGCCTGCATGAAAGAGCTTTAATTCCCAAAAGCCTGATGTTATCTGCTCACTGCACAGTCAGAAAATTCTTTCCAAAGACATTTTAGCAGTGCCAGAACATGAAATAAATGCTTGGGAAATGCTGACCTACTTAATCTACAGTAATTCTAATACTTCAGGGAGACCCAGGTTTCGGAAATCGTGTACATCTCACACATGGATCTCACAGCATTCCTACTTGATGTACATGTCTGTTATTTCAGTCGGTTCCCCCAAAACATGGTGTAATTTATGTATGACAGTATCCTGTGAGAAACTTTATGTGGTGCACTGAGATGAAGAGTAAGAACACAACCCGAGAAACTCCTAATTTTGATGGCAACTGCTTATAATGAATGGGTTGCTGCAGGTAAGTAGCAGATCTTGACAGTGAAAAAATGAGTTCCTACTAAACAGAGCTGAACCTGTGCAAGCAAAATCTATGAGAGGGATAAGGTTTGTGAGGGGAGTTCTTAAAAAATGCTATTACCAAGTATATAGGTACTGTGAGGTTTGAATACTTCTCAAAATAATGTTTCCACTAATCCACAGACTTGGTTCGCACTACGACAAATTAAAAATTGATACACTGCCTACAATTGTTTCCCTTTTGAACCGATCCTGTTTCCAACATGTTCTACACATTTTTCACACACTTTTTATCAGTTGCAAATGGGACTTAGCATATATATTTTTGTTTTTGTGGGGACAGGTTGACATACAGATACAGTATGTAAAAAAAAAAAAGTCTTCTGGACATTAGTATGCAATAGTATGGATTATGGTGAAATGGGACCCTAGGCAAGTAACAACTTTACATCTTTGGGTCCACCTTTAATAGACACCTGGCTTTTTTGGTAAGATTTGGTGGGGGCAGGGCCGTAGCAATAGGGGTTGCAGAGGTTGCGACCGCATCGGGACCCTTGGGTCAGAGGGGCCCCGGAGGGCCCTCCCTCAACTACAGTATTAGCTCTCTATTATTATTATTATTTAGTATTTATATAGCGCCGACATATTACGCAGCGCTGTACAATGTATATAAATATCTTGTCAATAACTGTCCCTCAAAGGAGCTCACAATCTAATCCCTACCATTGCCATATGTCTATATTATGTAGTGTAAGTACAGTGGTCTAGGGCCAATTTTAGGGGGAGCCAATTAACTTATCCGTATGTTTTTGGAATGTGGGAGGAAACCGGAGTGCCCGGAGGAAACCCACGCAGACACGGAGAGAACATACAAACTCTGCAGATAGTGCCCTGGCTGGGATACGAACCGGGGACCCAGTGCTGCAAGGCGAGAGAGCTAACCACTACGCCACCGTGCTGCTCTATTGGTCCTGTGCTCATAACAATCACTTCTATAGATACTTTGAATAATTGTAATCATTAACAAACTGTTCCCCATTCCCTTCTTGCACCTCTGACACTGTAGTTACCATTGGCAGGTTTTGGTGTACTGTATCAATTGTTATGTATAGAGTGCTTGGGGGGCCCCATTGTAAATGTTGCATCGGGGCCCACAGGTCCTTAGCTACGCCACTGGGTGGGGGTTAGCTTCAACTAGGCCCCTAGTCTCTCTACAAGCCCTAGGCAACTGCCTTAATGCCTTATGGACAATCCAGCTCTGTAAGTATGGTCTGGGTACCCTTATCATAAAGTGGGCATGAGTTACAAAGCTTTTCCACCTTATCTATGTTATATTTTTAAGCTCCCACAGGACGAAAATATAATATAATTAAGGCGAGAAAAGCAATATTGAAACAAAGTTAATCAGGAAAAACTTACTTTGAGTGATTATTCTGCTTGTAAATGCACTGAAAGGTTATTTTTATCAACTAAGTGATTAAAGGGAACCTTAAAGCAAAAAAAAAAAAAAAAAAAAAAAAAAAAAAAAGTGTTTCACTTACCTGGGGCGCTGCAGCCATCCTGTGACCTCGTAGTCACTCATGGCTCCTCCGGTACCCCGCCGCCAGCTAGTTTCATTTTTGCTGACTGAGTTGGTGGGCCGCCATGTGTACCTTTGCACGCATTTCCGCTGGTGCAGGAAGCCATCACAGACTTTTAACACATACATTTTTACGCATTACAGGTGCAATGCACCATGAGTGACTGTGAGGGCACAGGATGGCTGCAGGGGACTGGTAGATGCCCCAGGTAAGTGAAACACTTTTTTTTTTTATATAGAGGTAAGGTCCCCCTTCAAGTGATTTATGAGAAGTTTTGTGAATAGAGCCCATTGCAGCTTGGCTTCTGCACTGCAAATATTAGGCCCTCTACATTAAAATAACTATAGTTGTCATTGTGTGTTAAATGATCTTCCCTGGTATGTTCCTCTCCAAGATGGTGCTGTCCAGGAAACGAGAAACAGGAAATTATTGTATTATATTACTATCAGTGATGATCACCGGTTGAAATCCATCCAGGTAATCAAAGCACCTGTGCGGGTGGGCGAGGGGGGGGTCATGGTGAAATTTGCCCGGCAGGCGTCTTCTTTAATCCGTCCCACGGCGCCTTCCAGGCTGTGTTCCAAGCCGTGGTCATATGATTACAAACACTTCCTCCTTTTGGGTTTAAGGAGGAAGTGTTTGTAGTCACGTGACGCGCTTGGAATGCAGTGTGGGAGGCGCCGTGGGATGGATTAAAGAAGACGCCTGCTGGGTCAATTTAACCCCCCCTCGCCCACCTGCACAGGTGCTTTAATTACCTGGATGAAATCTGAATAAAATCTATTCGGCTTTCATCCTGTGATCATCACTGATCACTATGGTAGCGTGTTACCCCAAATTATATGTGGCACTAATCGGTTAATTGGTGGTACTCCCTGTTTCAGTACCTGTAGAATTGTTGTGCGTTACCTACAATACAGACTAGAAAGTCACAAATGGTCACCACAGAGGAGTTTGGTCAAACGTGTTTAGCAAAAAAGAAAAGAATAGGATTTAGAGATCAGATATATAACTAGGGGAACATGCTTATCTAACAAATCCTGTAGTTCTTTTTTAACCATGTCACCTCTATGGGTTTTTCCCCTTGAACACCAGAGCAATTTTCACATTTCAACACTGTGTCCATTCATTAGCCAATAAGCTTATCACTACTTATCACACTGAAATAATCCATACATTTGTTTCTCGCCACAAATTAGGCTTTCTTTGGGTGGTACTTTTTGCTAAGAATTATTATATTTCATATGCATTTTAAAGTGAATAGGGAGGGGGAAAAAAATCTCAGTTTTCAGCTAATATAGTTTTAAAATGAAACATGATACTGAAATGAAAGCTCATACTTTTTATTTGGCTATTTGTCCCGTTTATTACACCATATAAATTATGTCCTTAGTGCAATGTATGGTGACAATATTCTATTTGGAAATGTGTATTTTTTCCATTATGCGGTTATGGGTACTCTAACAATAATGTAAGCCCTAATTTGCAAAACAACAACAATACACCCTTTATAGCACACATATTTTAAAAGCGAAGTCACTAATATAACAATTTATGTATTGTCTTTTAAATTGTCACTTTAATTTTTTTTTTTTTTTTTTTTTTTTTTACACAATTGTGTTAGATGGGGGCAGGGAGGGAGCATAATGAATTATGGGCTTGTTATAGGGAATGTATCTTTTTTATTGTAATATTTGTGGCCACTAGATGCCACCACACATTTCACTGTTTGGTAAGAACATAGCTCGAGATGCTTCCAGTCAACAGGAAATGCACAGGGACTGTCATTTTTACAAGGAAATTATTGTGTTGTTCATTGCAACAGCAATCATTTTAATGTAAACACTTTGATTGGGTTTAAGTACATATGTTCCTATTCCCCAACCTGTGCACAACCGCGAAGGTGTGTGTGTGTGTGTGTGTGTGTGTGTGTGTGTGTGTGTGTGTGTGTGTGTGTGTGTGTGTGTGTGTGTGTGTGTGTGTGTGTGTGTGTGTGTGTGTGTGTGTGTGTGTGTGTGTGTGTGTGTGTGGGGGGGGGGGGGGGGGGGGTGCGCATAGACAGGGATGAGCATCTGCTGTCTGGGAGCTCAGGTGAGATTTTCAGGGACCAACCACGTATGTGATGCCAAGGAAATAGCTGCTCAGGTGTATAAAACATGATAAGCCGGTTGCCAGGCTTCGACCGGATTGCTCATTACGGTCCTGGACCAAACCACATCAAAGAAGAGACGGCACCATCACTGGCTGCAAAAACATTGCTGTGTATTGCAGAACAGGAACTCCTGTTCCGCAATACACAGCAATGTTTTTGCAGCCAGTGATGGTGCCGTCTCTTCTTTGATGAGATTTTCAGGGACGTAGATCCTCGTCCTGCGGGAGGGGAAGTGGTTAATGTAGAACACTGATATTGCCATAACATAAGGTGTCATCAAGACCAGCACCATGAAAATGAACAGTAAAGAGAGGCTGGTGCCTTTAGCAATCATTAAAAATCCTAGTCCTGTTACCAGATAAAGACTGATTAGCTGATTTGGGCATCTGCCCTACTTTTGCTCCACATGTTTCCACATTTGCATGTATAAATTGGCATACTGTATCTACATCAGTGAAATTGGAGGTCTTCAAATTGTTTTTTATTGTAAGATATGGCTTCTGATGGCTCACCTGCGGAACATAAAAATTACATGTATAGGCCACTTATTCAGGCACAAAATATTGACCTGGATAACCCATAAGGCTGATTGCGCACATGGGGCTTGATTCACTAAAACAAATAGCACGCCTTATCATAGTGAGCGCTACGAACTTGCAGGGACTCAGGGCAGGACGAGTGGAGGCATAATTTTGCTATGCTACTCTGATAAGGCATGTTAACTTTGATAAGGCATGCTATTTGTCTTAGAGAATGAAGCCCGCGGTGCGACTGTCCTGCAGCAGGAGAGCCCGCCACAGGACAATCACACTGCACCATTTCGTATTTTAAACACCCTGCTGCAGAGTGCGCCAACAGGGTAACTTATTTAACTGCGGCGCCAACTCTGGGATGTGCTCCATGTTGGACAGAAAGTAGGTCACTAGATTTTTAAAGATCGCTGAATGCACGCCGCACTGCTAATGCAACAATCTAAATAGATGGTAGTGGTGACATTGACCCCAATGCAATCACATGCCAAGCGCTACCACTCGTACCACAACATGGCTACTGTGACGTGATGCGATAGTGTGCAAGGGGCCTACGTTTCTCTGGTTCAAATGTAATCATTTTTCATATGCATCCCTACAAGGGTCCTGAAATGTATGAAGGCCAGTTGAAAGTTACATTTCATTTGGCAATTTAAATTTTCTTTAAATAGAGGATTCGTACCAAAATATTCTTCAGAGGGAGGGTTTTCCATGTCATACAGCATCTTCTTAGTGAGTCTATCCAATTCATCCTCAGGTCTAAGAACAGGACCTGTAGAGTACTGTGCCTGGAACGGAAGATTAAAAATATGAACATAGAATAAAATCTCTCTAGGTGCAAACATTAATGCTAATGTTATGCCATTATCTCTGCCATTGTGCTGTACAGTGTTAAAGGGACTCCGAGCAGTGCAGAAACTATGGAAAGATGCATATCATTTTAAAGCTCTCTTTCTCCTCTTTCCAATGATATATAAACCGCCGCCCAACGCCTTTTAGTTTTCGCTATTTTCGCGATTGAAATTGCCGCGGCCGCGATTTCAATCGCGAAAATAAAGAAAACTAAAAGGCGTAGAGCGACGATTTAGGTGTCGCCAGAAAGAGGAGAAAGAGAGCTTTAAAATGATATCCATGTTTCCATAGTTACTTGTATTACACAGGACGACACTTTCCCCAGTGTCAGCAGCTCCATTCAGCAGAAAAAGTCGCCCTGTGTAATACAATGTAACTATGGAAAGATGGATATCATTTTAAAGCTCTCTTTCTCCTCTTTTTGGCGACACCTAAATCGTTGCTCTACGCCTTTTAGTTTTCTTTATTTTCGCAATTGAAATCGCGGCCGCGGCAATTTCAATAGCGAAAATAGCGAAAACTAAAAGGCGTAGGGCAGCAGTTTATATATCATTGGAAAGAGGAGAAAGAGAGCTTTAAAATTATATGCATCTTTCCATAGTTTCTGCACTGCTCGGAGTCCCTTTAAGGCCTGGTTTATATCTTAGAACATCTGCAGCCAACATTCTGGGTGAATGATCTTGCAGATCAGTAAACGGTCAGACAGAAATGCCACACAAACATACACACATCTACCATGGTTCTCCAGTCTAATCATTTGTTCCCTGAAGTTTGGTTGGGTTTTCTGCTGTATTGATTGGGCATTTTATGTGCAACATCAATAAATACTGTTACATCCAATCATTTCTCAGTAATTTATGCTTGGTAGGTGTCACATTCTTTTAAACGGTCAACCTGATCATTTTGATTGGATTGTTTGCCAATGTTCAGCAAATATTTTGTCATGCACTAGCGCTAGCAGCTATACTGGAGTCAGATCGGAAAATGTACAATAGCTCTTCCTCAAATATTAACCCACAGCAATTATAAACAACAAGTTTCCGGTTTCCCTGTGCAATGCCTTAAAGCGATTGTTTACACATGTAGAGCATTTTGACAATTAACATCAAATTCTGTTCTAGATGAGCTAAAGTCCCTGTACAGCAAAGATAGCCGGCAGGTAAATATAGCCTGTCTGTGTGACTCATGCTGAAGGGAACAAAACTACTGAACAGCAATTTATATACGTTTTCAAATCTTACTGCTCTAAAAACTGATAATCTGGGAGAAACATACTGGTAATTGACAGAGTAAAGTTTAAGTTATTTCACAGTATAGGATAGTCTCTCCTAGCAGGTATTATTTCACTTTTTATTATCACAAGTACATAGTAATGGCATTCCCCTTAAAATGTGAATATTTTAGGGTACATTTTGTCTAATACATGAAGCAAAAAAAGCGTTTAAGTAATATGCATACTATACCAAATCATTATTTCAAATCCTATTGACTGAATCATTTCTGAAGATGTCCATGAGCACAAGGAAAAGGGGGGGGGGGGGGGGCGTGGTTGCCAGGTTACCTGCTGCTACCCAATCAAATATGTCCTGTGGACACTGCCCTACGTACAGTGTAGGCGTTAATATTGTGGGAGTGGACAAAAAATCGACTTAAAGGAATACTATCGATACCCAAGTGTTCTAAAATGACAGTGTGCAAATAATGTCTAAGTAGCTGTGTAAACATTTTCCTACTTTTCATGTTAAATATCAGAGGCAAAAGCTGTAATTTATTGAGGGTAGGATTTAGCTATTTTGGGACAAATCAATTGCAGAAGGGGTGTCTGCTTCAATGCACAGCCAGAGTTGCATATCAGACTTCAGTCAGAAATACAGGATACAGGATCTGCAGCTGTTGGGAGCTCTCTCTCTCTGTCATACACAGAGCTACACATGGAGTTAACTGATCAAGTGTGAGAGGAATTTCCCCTCTCCTCATGGTTCAGTCAGCCGTCAGTTTTAGCGTCAGTAAAGTTTGAATGTATTTTGATAACAGTAATCAAAGAAGTTGCTACTAAAATGTATACACCAGTACTTCGCAGCACTTCCCAAACAATTCCTGTGTCAATTGAAAAAAATATGTGAATCGATAGTATTCCTTTAAATCAGAAAAATCTGTGTCTTTCCTTTTTAGGCAGAGCTCCCAACTGCTAAACTGAAAGTCAATTAATTATGAAACAAATCTCTGCACTTTCTTCTGATGTCCATCTTTTAAGAGGTGAATAGTACCTGCATAAACAGAAGGATTAAAGAACAAGCGACACCCATGCTAACCTAGGAATAAAAACCACATATATAAGTAGATAAATACTATCTCTACTTACATAACAGATGTATTGTGCTACCCACGTAATTATTACTGTGAATTTTACAAAGGAAAAGCAGAAAATCCTATTCTAGGCAGTGGCCATCTTGCCAAGCTAATGCTGACATCATATCCTCCCTGACTCTTTCCCTCCTCCCTTCTCTTGCTCATTGTGTATTCATTAGCTGCCCTCCTCCCAGAGTCTTTTTTTTTTATTTACACATCCAATCACTGAGTCACCTCAGCCTTGCTTGTAAACACAAATGATCAGCTAAGCAGTGAAATAAATGGAAGAGGAGGAATAAATTATAGATAAAAAGAACTCCCAGCATTCAACTTTTTGGGCACTGTTTGGCACTAGGGCCAGTGCTCCTAAAGTATGTAATAACTCCAAACCATAACAGCAGAAAAAGTTTTGAATGCAGGATTAGCATCTTTATCACTTAATACATTCAGACCACTTGCTGTTGAAATTAGATTTTTATGGTGACAATACCGCTTTAAAAAGTAGCTGTCAAATATTTTTATGTGGAGGGCCCTAAGCTCTACAATGAGATGGTGGATGATACCACAGTTTCCTGATATCTGTGCTTTTTCAGATAATGTTAACAGTTTTCTAGACTGCTTTGCTAGCCAGCTTTGCTACATGTAGAATGAAAAAGATCTAACTACTGAGGGATTACACAAGGTGTTCATAACCCTTCTCTCCTTTTTCTATGACAGCACAAATATACCAGGGCTAGGAGTAGTCCTCTTCACACTATGGCCAACTGCAGCTTCCTGTTGCTCTGAGCAGAATATGTAAGCCTTGCTTTCATTCCCCTAATATGTACAGCAGATTGTAAGCAATACTCGCTTCTTTTGTAATTAGATTCACAGAAAACATAGTAAGCGAGGCAAAAAGAACACAATGTTCAGAACTGCCAGTCATGGTTAAATAATTAGTCACCATTACATGAAACTGCTCATGATGCTCTGTAAAAGGAGGAATTGCTCCAGTTATTATAGAAGCAGCATAATTTAGCAATTTGTACCATGCCAATGTTCTCAGATGTCGGCAAATGCATAAATATATGTGTAATGTACATTTTCCATGAGACAAAACTATTATACAATCGTAACTCACAGCTGAGGGTTGTTTGTAGGCAGTGATGTAGCTCTTAGGTTAAGAGTTCTGGGATTCGTTATCTGGTAGGAAGTGCTCAGGTTCATACTACTTTCTGCCTATTTTTCATGTGATCAGCTAAAAAAATCCAAGGACAAAGAATAATACTGTATATAAAGTGGCTTTGTTACATTACTCAGGTTTACCTTGGAGCCCTATTTGTCTGACAAAGTAACCTATGTTTCCTAATGTCTTAACCACTTTAGTACTGGACAGCTCTGGCCCCTTAAAGGGGGTACGCGAGATAACGGCGCTGGGGACTTGGGCGCAGGATTCAGCCGGTATATTGCTGATCCTGCTGCCGCACAAGTCCCGGCCGTATTAAATACTATTCCCCCTCCAGGCCACCATGGATGGTGGGGAATGAAATAATTCGGCTTCCAGCTATTGCTGGAAGACGAATTACAGTGTTTTAAAATTAACTTCAGCTCCGTCTTCTAATGGCGCCGGAGTTACTCCCTGTGCCTGCTATAGCCGTAATTCCTATTACGGCCTATGGTGGCGCCGGCTGCGCCCAAATCTCCTGCGCTGGTTTCAGCGTGTTCGCCTTAAAGGACCACTATCACGGAAATTGTAAAAAAGTTTATATGTAAACACATACAAATAAGACGTACGTTTCTTTCAAAGTAAAATAAGCCATACATTACCTTTCTCCTATGTTACTGTCACTTACAGTAGGTAGTAGAAATCACAACATGGGAGAAAAGTAATTTATAGTTCATTTTACTCTGCAAGAAATATACTTATTTGTATAGGTTTACACAACTTTAACATTTTACAATTTTCGCGATAGTGGTCCTTTAAAGCACCACTCCAGCGAAAGGTATGCAGTTAAAATCTGACAGAACCAACCACTTCTGGACTAGTCCATCATGGAGGGTTCTCTGTTCTAAAGCATTTCCTGAATGGCAGTTGCAAAGTCTAACTGACAAAATAGTGTGCAAGTGAGTAGGAAGGCTGGCTGGTATCTTACTATTTTGGCAGTTAAACTGCTATTCAGAAAATGCTTTTGAAAACAAAGAAAACCCTGAGAGGCCCCCATGAGGAGATGGACTAGTCCAAAACCTGTTGGTTCTGTCAAGATTTTAACTGCTTACTTTTTTCCTTGAGTGGTCCTTTAAAGAGAAACTCCGACCAAGAATTGAACTTTATCCCAATCAGTAGCTGATACCCCCTTTTACATGAGAAATCTATTCCTTTTCACAAAAAGACCATCAGGGGCGCTGTATGACTGATATTGTGGTGAAACCCCTCCCACAAAGAAATTCTGAGTACGTACTCTTGGCAGTTTCCTGTCTGTGAACCCTGTTGCATTGTGGGAAGTAGCTGTTTACAGCAGTTTCCAATTGCAAAAACAGGAAGCAGCAGCTACATCACTTGCCAGCAGTAAAATGTCACCATGTGATAAATGTCAGAACATAAATCAGGGATTTAAAATATTTTACAATGGGCAAACACTGACTAAATCATTTATACATAATTATTGTAAAAATGAAGCACTTTTTTATTACATTATTTTCACTGGAGCTCCTCTTTAAGGACCAGAGCCATCATCTCCCTATTTCCTACTTTGATATGCAGAAGCTCTGCTGTCAGTGTGACAGCAGAGCGAGCGCAGCGTCGCAAATGACGGCATGAGTGGCAAGAGTGTCGAGGCCGCGCGGTAGGGATGATTGAAGTTCACACCCTGGCAGGTATAACAGGACATAAACAGGGCATAGATGTCAATCAATGCACACACAGATTAATTTGAAAACACAAACTATATGATCTGATTAGTAAAGACCCCCCTCAAACTTTTTCCTCTCTTTGGTTCTTTATTTATGTACTCTGTAATTTCTAGAACCCCCCGTGCAAGACCTATTCCACTTTATCTTGTTACTGCATCGGTGTAGGCTCTTGTCATTTCAGAATCAGAATCAGTATCTTTTATTTCGCCAAGCACGGCTGGGCCGTGCCCGGAATTGGGTTTGGCAAGTACAGGGCTAGTGTGAGAACGAGCAGGACATAACGATACATATATGTAAGCAGACAGACAATATAAAGGGTACAGTTACAGCATTTGGACACATTTGAACACGTGTATATGAAGTGTGCACCCGTGCGGTCAGGCTGGGTGCTACCAGACACCACTTGTCGTGGTAGGATGAGGAGGGATCTAAGAGTTCTAAGAGTTCAGATAATTTACAGCTGAGGGGAAGAAACTGTTCCTGTGCCTTGTGGTCCTGGTGTAGATGGATCGAAATCTCCGGCCTAGGGGGAGCCTACTAAAGAAGCGGAAACCTGGGTGGGACGGGTCATTAGCGATTTTTTGAGCTCTGGAGCGCAGTCTAGAGTTGAAAATCTGGTCAAGAGAGGGGAGTGGTTTCCCGATGATTCTCTCCGCTGATCTGATGACCCTCTGCAGTTTGTGTCTGTCGCTGGCGGCGGCGGCGGATTTCAAATGCATGTTTTATGAAATGATCATAGGAATAAATGTTTACATGTCAGACGGTCTGACAATTTTTGGGGGGACAAGGTACAGTGGCGGTAACATGTCTAGAGCTTAATTAAGGAATTTACAGGTATTTTAACACTTGTCAACTGAAACTTGATAGACTAGTGGGGGAGCGGCCAAAGTAAATAGATAAAAAAAAAAAATTTTTTTTTACACTGGATTAACTGATGTCCAGCTTGTGGGACTTTAACATCTCTTACCAGACTTGCATGCATCTGTCTATAACATTAGCTTTAGATGACTCTATTGATGCATTTTTGAAGATAGCACACACTTCAACAGCGGATATCTTACTAGATACATACTGTCTGAGTTTTACAGTAAATAGCACATGTTACTCCAACATGCTCGCTAACCATGTGCATCTAATCTGGTGTACCTTGTATAGCCAACAAAAAGCAAAAGATGCAAGATAGTATGACCTTTACCCCACAACATTGTTGAATTGAAGATAGTAGCAGTAGGGTATTGTACCGTGTTAGCCATCAGTAAAAGCAAGAAGTTTTAAATCAGGATGATACCATTTATTAATTTTTAGTTAGCCAATAAATGGTATCATCCTGATTTAAGGGCTCGTTTCCACTATAGCGAATCCGCATGCGGGCACTGCATGCGGATTTGCATACTTAATGTTAGTGGATGGGGCTGTTTCCACGTGTGCGGCGGCGTTTTTCGATGCGGGGAAAATCTGCACGACAGGGTTGTGCAGATTCGCGTGCGGGAGGAATGCGGGCGAATCGCCGCTAATGTATTCATTAGGGAAATCACATGCGGCTTTGTCATGCGGATTTCCCCGGGATTTCGCATGCGATTTCGCATGAAAGCCAATGGAACTTAACACCGGCAGTGACATGGTTAAATTCGCATGGCTCCTTGCCATGCGAAATCGCATGCGAAATCGCGGGTAAATCTGCATGCGGAAACGCAGCCGCATGCGATTTCTTCAGCGGTGGAATCCAGGCGATTCCGCACCGCTACAGTGGAAACGAGCCCTAAAACTTCTTGCTTGAATTGAAGATGTTTGAGATTTTTCAACTTGAGTGAACCTGAGGTGAGAGTTTTATGGAAGCTGCCTTATTTATTTTTCCTTTTCAGCAATACCAATTGCCTGACTTGTCCTGCTTATCCTCTGCCTTTAATACTTTCAGCCATAGACCCTGAACAAGCATATGCAGATCAAGTGTTTTTGACATTGTTGTCAGATCTGACATGATCAGCTGCATGCTTGTTTCTGGTGTGATTCAGACACCACTGCAGCCAAATAGATCAGCAGGAATGCCAGACAACTGGCACTGTTTAAAAGGAAATAAATATGGCAGATTCCATAAACCACTCACCTCGTGTTCACTTTAACTGTATGAATTAATGGCAAAAATTAAATGTAACATCCAGATACAAGAGGTTTTTTTTTATTGGTCACTGGATCAAATACATTTCTGAATAATGAAATTCTAAGGAAGCAAACTGTATTCAGATATGAGCTTCCATTATTAAAGAGGAACTTCAGCCTTAACAAAACATACTGTCATTAAGTTACATTAGTTATGTTAATTAAAATAGATAGGCAATATAATCTCTTACCCACCCTTTTTTTAAAAGAACAGGCAAATGTTTGATTTCATGAGGGCAGCCATCTTTTTGGTTGAAAGGAGGCGACAGGGAGCATGAGACAGTTCCAACTGTCCTGTGTGCTGATTACCCCTCCCAGTTGCCAGGCAACGTGAACAACATAGGAAATCCCATCATGCTTTGCACAGCATCAGGGAAAAAAAGCTCGAGCAGATTTTAGTCCAGAGGTTCACTTTAAGTATATAGTCAAATAAAAATCAAGGCTGCAGAGAGTGTCGTTTTATTAATCAGGGCTTCCTACCTGCAATACTATGATCATCTTAAAAGGAGATTCCACCATTGCAGTTCAGCTTTACATATTGTTGGGATAAATGGCAAACATTATTTCAAGCTGCATACCTTTTATATCTGGACCCAAATGTAGCTGCTCTCTTTTCTGTTCAGTTAATGAGTGACCCATTATGCCTCTGTCTGATAATTAAAAGTGCTTTTTAAAGTGAACCTCCAAACTAAAAATCTACTCCGCAGCACTGAAAAGGCTTGGTGTTTCTTTAAAGAGACTCTGTAACAAATTGTTTATCTTTATTTCTTCTATGCTATAAGTTCCTATGCCTTTTCTAATGTGGTCTGGCTTACTGCAGCTTTTCCTAATTGCACAGTAGCTGTGTTATCTCTGTTA
Organism: Hyperolius riggenbachi; assembly: GCF_040937935.1. Lineage (NCBI taxonomy): Eukaryota > Metazoa > Chordata > Amphibia > Anura > Hyperoliidae > Hyperolius > Hyperolius riggenbachi. The sequence goes on from NC_090649.1 coordinate 199,216,640, forward strand.
TATGATCTAATCTTCTCTCTATAGTCGGCACAGTCAGGCTGAGGCAGTCAGACTGGAATGTGCAGGGCTGCTTGTGATTAGCTAGAAGCTGTACACACCCCCTGCAGGCTCTGTGTGACTAACACACTCTGCTTAGCTGAGCCTATTAGAAGCTGGTTAGTTTGTTTGTAAACACTGCCTAAAACTGGCAATTACAAGCCAGGTTTGCAGCAGAGAATGGCAGAAACAGCACAGAGGGGACCAGGAGCACATAATGAATAGAATGGTATGCTTTTTATTGTAAGAATTTCAGAGTACAGATTCTCTTTAACAGTTTCACAGAACTTTGTTTTTCTTACCCAAGCCTCATTTTCAGCTGCACAGAAGAAAATTGCCTGTATGTTTGTTTACGCTGAAGTTCCCCTTTCAGTTTTAAAGGAAACCTGACAAAAATTCACACATACATGGTGCTTCCTCCCGCCCCCTCTGGCCTGATTGCCCCCTCCGTGCTGTCCTCCACCTCCTGGATCTTCCGTAAGAGCTCCCGGTATCGGGGTTTACTGCGCATGCCCGCCCCACTCCCATCGCCGGGAGCTTACTGCGTAGACGCAGAACTCTCCTAGCAGAGGAAGCATGCGCAGCTGCACTGCACATGCGCCGGCTGGCCAAGATACCGGGACCCCTTACGGAAGATACAGGAGGCGGAGGACGGCGGACAGGCTGGAGGGGGCTGGAGGAAGCCCCAGGTATGTAGGTTTTCTTTTTTCTTTTCATCTCAGGTACACTTTAATGTGCATGAAATAACTTAAAATGTAAATTGGCTGAATAATGTCTTTTTATTACTACTTTTGCTGGTTATAAAGTACAATCTTATCCCATGCCACATTTACATAAAAGGCTCCACCCACTCTCCACAGTGGACAAATAGGTTGCAGGAGAGGGGGAAGATTGATGAGTAGATTGCATGGGAGGTAAGTATGATGTATGCATGTTTATCTTGACTTTTCATTTGCAGTTCAGGTTTGCTTTAAACTGTGTGCCTGAAAGATGGCTTTAACAACTGAACTTCATCATGTAACCCTGTTCCAATTGCTATCATCTCCCAGGAAACAAGTCAAATAATATCAGCTACCTGTACCTAGCCCTCCTCTCTACCTAGTAAATTACGTAAATGTTTGGCCACAAGCTAACTAAACTTTTTGAAAGTGTAAGCCGATGAGTAATATGAACTTCTCTCCTTTTTTAGATAAGTAGTGTGAGCTTATATTTCCCATATACACCACAGGAAATAAGTCACACTCCGAAATCTTTCCTCTTCACACCCTGAATTTACAATACTTTGACAAGGACATAAAGTAAGTGGCTGTGTGGGTTTTGGATAATTATGTAAATTGTCCAGCTGCTTGGTACAGAGAGAGGTGCAGAAACACTGATAATAGCTACTGAAGTGAGTCATTTAATCTGTGTTTTACTTCATCTACAGCAGTGCTAATTTATCGATTCATTCCCATTAAGATTATAAGCTTTTTATGTTTGCAACAGGCAAGATGATGACTAGTTCTTCTTGAGGACAAGACTCTCCATCTTGCTTTATCAAGGATCTCACAGGCAATCACATTTGGGTAATTATGCCTTTCAATTTAAGCAAAACCCACTCACTTTATCAGTTGGCTTACTGGCAAAAAGAAAAAAAAATATCAAAAAGGATACAGCACAATGCAGCACGGCATTCCAATTGGGGACAGACAATATAGATTCAGAAAATGACAAGGAAATCCAAGATTCAAGCAATTTATGGTCATTGTGTAACACACCAAAAATACTATTCATGACAAAATATTTAAAACATCCCTTTTTCTAAGGAGTTTAAAGCTCCTTGGAGACCAGCACAATCCAAACATGCTTGGTCTTAGTCTGTAGGCTGTGTCACACAAAGGAATGCTCAGCTTAATAAAAATGTTACATCATGAAATAAGAGGGGCAGACCAATAGCTTATTAAAGCCCAGCTCTGCAAAGTTTATCATCAATGTGTTCAAATGTTAACATTCTGTTTAAAATTTTTGATCACAAGCTGGTTAGTTGAGGGAGTTGCTTGCAATCTCCGTGGATGTGTCTTGTATTGCGCCTATAGCAAGGGCAATCTATGCTTCCAAACATGACCAGTGTCTGGGCTCTTGACCAGGTACTTAAGTGAAAGAAACTTTAGTTAATTTATATAATCTCTCTCTAAGATTCATTGTTTTGCTAGTAGGCAGTTATCTGACCTTGCTGGACAGAGAGTTAGCATGTGCAGTCTGAATACGCCTTTAGCAGCCAATTTATTTCCTTATTTGTTACATTTCCCTGCTTCTAATTAGTACTGCTGTAATGTGTATTTATGGCCACTTGTCACTAGAGGGCAGTGCGAGACAATAGCAGAGCAGTTCTGTTTTCATTTTCTATATTTTCAGCTAGTAGAGATAGATCAAAGCATTCCAAGAATTTACAGCAAGAGTTTTGCAGACTGAGGTCAAAAGCAGTGCACTTATCTCAAACAGCAAAACACTATTGAAGCTTCTAATGGGTTAATGGGAGCTCCAAACTTTTGTGCAAATTATAAAACATAGCTTGAGATTTTAACATGGCGTTTCCTTCAGAAACTGAAAGAGTCATCTGTCAATCTTAAAAGTAGCAAGGAGAAAGTTTTAAAGTAAAGATATTTCCATGTTGGCCACTGGCTATACTTACAGTCAGTGTGATCAGTTACAAAATTCACTTTAGTATAGTGTAGCTTTATTTATTGGATTTATATAGCGCTAACATATTATGCAGGGCAGTACAATAAATAAGGTTACAGTCAATGATAATGGGGATGACAAACACCACAATACAGTTAATACGCAGAAAGACACATTGCCAGATCATACACTAGAGAAGTAGTTCCAGCTCTTCAAATTAACGATATTCTGTGGGCTATATGCACAATCCAGTAGGATACACAAGGGGGGAGCGATCTGACAAAGGGAAGGGGTTGTGAAATAGGTTAGGCTGCATTAAGAAATTCTAGGGAGAGTTAGGACATCAGCGAGGTGGAGTAAGCCTTCTTGAACAGGTGAGTTTTGAGGGCTTGTTTGAAGGTGCTGAAGGAGGAGGCAAGCCCGATGGGCAGTGGGAGAGAGTTCCACAAGATGGGGGCCGCTCTACTGAAGTCCTATAGTCACACATGGGAGTGTGAGATGCATGGGATGTTAGGAGGAGGTCGTTGGAGGAGAGGAGTGGGCAGCCGGGTATGTATCTCCTGACCAGGAGCTGTACAACAAAGAACAATAGGAAGCATAGATGCACAGGTGCCTGCTAACAACTTGTAACCACTTATTCCTGTCAATTGCCTGAAGAAGTGGGTGAAATATCTTCAAAACGCATCACATTGCTTTGTGGAGTATACATTCAAATTTTGCCTGAATCAAACAATTTGAGTCTTCAATGGGGAGGTATGTCCACCACTACCTCCAATTTTAAACAGTTTTTAGTGTATTTTATGCTGCCAGGATACAGCAGTCATGGGAATATCAGGAAGCACAAATACGCTGAACGTACTGTACAGCTCTAAATAGCTACGTCAAGCTAATACCATCCTACCTATAAACTACGGCTACAGCTTATATATGTTACGGCCAGAAACCGAAGTTTGGCCACTTCGGGTTCAGGGCAGCCAATGTGCGAAGTGGCCGCTGTGCTGCAGCCAATGTGAGAAATGGAATGATTTCTGTAACATTAATGTATCTTCTGGCCGCAGCACAGCGGCCAAATTTATCACAACTTAGTTAATTTAATGAAATTAAGCCGGCGGCAACAGATGAAGCCACCGGCTTTTGCTCTCCCTCTCTCTCCTCCCTCCGCCTCTCTCTCTCATGGGCAGCCGGCGGGGACATGCGTGTCCCCCAGAGTCGTTCATCGCGCCAGGAAAGCAGAGCGGGGAGGCTGCAGACATTGCTTCTGCCAGCACCCGCTCTGCAAGAACGGCAGGATTCCCTGCCGCAACGAACGACTCTGGGGGGACACGCGTGTCTGCTGCCCATAAGAGAGAGAGAAGCGTGGGGGAGGAGAGAGAGAGAGGCAGAGAAAAAGCCGGTGGCTTCATCTGTTACATTGCCGCCGGCTTCATTTCGTGAAATTAACTAAGTTGTGATAAATTTGGTCGCTGCACTGCGGCCAGAAGATACATTAATGTTACAGGAATCATTCCATTTCTCACATTGGCTGCAGCGCAGCGGCCACTTCGCACATTGGCCAGCCAGAACCCGAAGTGGCTGGCCAGAACGAGAAGTGGTCAAACTTCGGGTTCTTGCCGTAACATATACATAAAACTCTCCAGCTTAACAATTGTTATGTAGGCACACTATTTGGGGTGCGAGAGCTGTCCACCACATTAGGAGCTTTCTATTGGCTTCCAGGTCTGAGTAATTGACAGCACACACACTGCGCAGCTGCGGATGCTCCAGATCACACTCGAAGCTTTCTGTGATCTGTACTCAAATTTCCCGGAATTCAGGTTTGGAAACTCAGATTGTTTATAGCTTCTTGCGCCTGGGAATCTGGTAGATCTGCTAGATTAGAAACTAAATGGCCTTCCACAAAGCAGGATGTACCACTAAATTATGTTACTCTAGAATATGTCTTAAGGGAGAACTCTGCATATAGTCTTCTGCTGAAACAGTGGTTCTTACAGTAAATGAGGGCTTTAGATTGCAAGAACCCAGGGGCGTAGCAATAGGCCCTGCAGCGCCTGCGCCCGCGGGGGGGCCCGGCCCCCCCCCTGGGGCCCGCTCGGGGCCGTTTTTTGGGGGCTGGAGGGGTGGCAGCATGAGGGGAAAGCCTTGCCCACAGTCGGCGGGGAGAGGGGAAGTTCCCCCCTCTCCCTCACCTCGGGGCTCTCCCTTCTGCGCTCCCCTCCAGCTAGTCAATGTGTGTGGGCAGCGGGCAGCGGCGGCGGGATACATACCTTCTTCCTTGCGTTCCATCGCCGCCTTCTCGCTCTAGTGGCTGACGTCACTTCCGGAAGCGGAAGTGACGTCAGCCGCTAGAGCGAGAAGGCGGCGATGTACCGCAAGGAAGAAGGTATGTATCCCGCTGCTGCCCGCTGCCCACACACATTGACTAGCTGGAGGGGGATTTTCAGGTGTCTGCTGCCCACATTACGATTTTCAGGTGTCTGCTGCCCACATTACGATTTTCAGGTGTCTGCTGCCCATATTACGATTTTCAGGTGTCTGCTGCCCACATTGTGATTTTCAGGTGCCTGCTGCCCACATTACGATTTTCTGGTCACTGCTGCCCACATTACGATTTTCAGGTGCCTGCTGCCCACATTACGATTATCAGGTGCTGCTGCCCACATTACGATTTTCAGGTGTCTGCTGCCCACATTACGATTTTCTGGTGACTGCTGCCCACATTACGATTTTCTGGTCACTGCTGCCCACATTACGATTTTCTGGTCACTGCTGCCCACATTGCGATTTTCTGGTCACTGCTGCCCACATTGCGATTTTCTGGTCACTGCTGCCCACATTACGATTTTCAGGTGTCTGCTGCCCACATTACGATTTTCAGGTGTCTGCTGCCCACATTACGATTTTCTGGTCACTGCTGCCCACATTGCGATTTTCTGGTCACTGCTGCCCACATTGCGATTTTCAGGTGTCTGCTGCCCACATTGCGATTTTCAGGTGTCTGCTGCCCACATTACGATTTTCAGGTGTCTGCTGCCCACATTATGATTTTCAGGTGTCTGCTGCCCACATTACGATTTTCTGGTGTCTGCTGCCCACATTACGATTTTCTGGTGTCTGCTGCCCACATTACGATTTTCAGGTGTCTGCTGCCCACATTACGATTTTCAGGTGTCTGCTGCCCACATTGCGATTTTCTGGTGTCTGCTGCCCACATTACGATTTTCTGGTGTATGCTGCCCACATTAGGATTTTCTGGTGACTGCTGCCCACATTGCGATTTTCTGGTGACTGCTGCCCACATTAGGATTTTCTGGTGACTGCTGCCCACATTGCGATTTTCTGGTGACTGCTGCCCACATTAGGATTTTCTGGTGACTGATGCCCACATTGCGATTTTCTGGTGACTGCTGCCCACATGGCGATTTTCTGGTGACTGCTGCCCACATTGCGATTTTCTGGTGAACTCTGCCCACATTACGATTTTCTGTCCCACATTACGATATTCTGGTGAACGCTGCCCACATTACGATTGTCTGGTGAATGCTGTCCACGTTACAATTTTCTGGTGACTGCTGCTCACGTTACGATTTTCTGGTGAACTCTGCCCACATTATGATTTTCTGGTGAACGCTGCCCACATTACGATTGTCTGGTGAATGCTGTCCACGTTACAATTTTCTGGTGACTGGTGCCCACATTACGATTTTCTGGTGAACTCTGCCCACATTATGATTTTCTAAAGGCCCACATTACGATTTTCTGGTGAACTCTGCCCACATTACGATTTTCTGGCCCACATTACGATTGTCTGGTAAAATGCTGCCCACTTTACAATTAATTTACAGTGAAACGCTGCCCCATTACGATTATTTGGCACCTATGGGGGGGGGGGCCCATCCAAATATTCGCAGGGGGGCCCAGTGATTTCTAGTTACGCCCCTGCAAGAACCTAGCAGATTCTTACACAAGGATTTGAGCTGCAAGCACAAAAAGCTGCAAAATCACTGTATATCTGTTATTTTAAGCCCTAGTTCAAGCTTGTGTTTTTTTTATGCATAGTATGTGGAACATATCATAATTTGCATAGTTTGTCACTAAAATTTGCCAGAAAAATTGTGTTGTGGGTATGGACCATTAGTTAGACTAAGCAGAAGTTTGAACTGTCTAAACTCTTTATGACTTCACAGAGATGCATGGCTCTTCTACTGACCACATATGCTATTGCTCCGTTATTGCTTGATGAAGGGGGATCAAACCTGCGAAACGCGTTGCATTGTCCCCCTGGAGTATGTAAAACTTCTTGTATTTGACAAACACAGTGGCGATTTTTGTGTTTGCTTGGAGGAGGTAAGTCCACTACTGCCTCCTCGTGTTTTAAAATTTTAAGATACTTTTATCGCCTCTGCATCCATACTACTCTTTAAGACTTATTCTAAATTTTCACTCACACGTGTGCTTCTATATACAGTAGTTGAATCGTATAAAAATTAGTTTATATTTTCAATATTTGGCACACAGTATAAATAATTTGTGCTATGACTGACAGCACAAGGAAAACACCAGACAGTACATATCTGCTAGCCACTTTGTTCAAAGCCTTTATAACTGTAGAACAGATTCAACACATCCACCATTGTCTTGTATTGTTTATATTGTTATACTGTACTCTATTTTGTTGTACAGTACTATAGAAGATGCTAGCGCTATATAAATCAAATATCTAAATGTATGCATTGTATCTATAGATCAAAAAAGCTAGGTTTGTTCCTTTATATATGTGAACATTTCATATATAAAGAAATGAGATTCTTCACCTTTAATAGCCCTGTGACTTATACTTTTCACCCTGGCAGTGTGCCTCTCTTAGCACCTTGGAAGAGAAAAGTGTGCATCCTTCACCCATTAAGATTCCTTCTACGGAAAGGCAGCGTAGCAGATTGTCAATAAGCTGTTACTAGACAGAGGGAGTCTGGCGCGACAGATGTCCTCAAGTGCCCTTTCATCCTTCCTATTATCCGAGAATTAAACTTTGCAGAAGAAGAGACAGACAGATCGAGCATTATCTAAATGACTGATTTATATATTGCAATCATATGAACCTCTACAGAGCCATTACTCCCAAAACATCAAAATCACTGCTAAGCACTACATTAATACACAAGCTGCTCCAGATATCTAAAACAGGGCATAAGCTGCCCTTATTTTAAATGATGAGCATAAAATGTATTTTCTCTTTCATTTGGATGATGCTGTAGGGTAGCTCACAATACTAGGTGGTTAGCACATTTGTCTTCGAGATGTACCAAACTTGGTTTGAATCCAATTTGTATAAGCTTCTCACATTTCTGTGGATTTCCTCCGACATCCCTGATGCCGTGTGTCATGGGAACATCAGATTGGGGACTTCAACTCTAGACTAATCCGAACCTCATTCATAGAATGTATAAAGCAAGGGATGGTCAATGAGATGCTAGTCATTTAGCACAAGTACAGATTTATGCAGCTTGGAATTGGACCAATCCAATGCAGCAATTGTTGCAATTTCCAAGCTGCATACATTTGCACAAAATTAAAATATTTGCATCATCTGTTAATAGCATCTCATTGGGAATCCCTACATAATACTTATAGCGTATTATGTATGTCCTTTCTCATTATTTGATAACTACAACCCTCTTCCTTCCGACTAGTGTTGGGGCATTTGGCATATTCAAATTTGGAACCTTGTTTTGAATTCTGCCAATCTGAATCTTCGTGCAGCCTCAAGGGTCAGACAACAACCCTGCGTTCTGCCCAGGCTCTTTTAGCTGGGTGCTCCACCTGGCTAATTTTGTTGTTCCCCAGGCTATCATTGGCTCACCTCCTTAGCCGCCTCCTATGCTGTAAGAGTTGAGCACAGAAGCACCAGCCTTGCATTCTCCCGTCCCACCCGGCTTTTTTTTCATGCCACCCAGCTTGAAAAAAATTCTGGGGCCAACACTGCAACCCCTGCCACAGTGTGCATGCACAGATATTCATATTGGCAGAATTATGCAGGTTCTGAATTCAAATAGGCTGACTATACCAACAACTTCTGACACTCCTAACTTTAACTCTGTGGCTATTCTTAGGGCCAGTTTCCACTTAAATTTGTGTTTTCTGGATACCATGCACATGCGTGTATGAAATGTGCATGTTTCACTGCAGTTTCACTGAATTTAACAGGGAAAAGTATGCTGTGTGTAGAAAACAACAATGTGCTGTTCACGTTTTTTCATACATAAAAAGGTTACTATATTACGCATCGCTGAGGCGATCAACATGAGCTGCCTGATCTAATGTGTTTCCACATGCAAAAAAATAAAACAATGCTGACAGCCACAATACCTTACCAGCACAAAGTAGATGCACACTTCTTAGGCGGTTCGTGGACTCAGCTGTACTTAAAGACTGCTTTCTTTGTCTCCCCCAAAGTTTATATACTTTTAATTACTGTATTTAAACATTTAATACAAAGTACATTGTACGTATAAAAGTGGGGTATTGGGGCACATTTATCAAGTGTTTAACCACTTTACCCCCCCCCCCCCCCCCCAGTGCTAAATTTCTCCGTCCCTCTGCGCACCACTTCACCCCCAGGGACGGAGAAAGGCGCACTTGTTTGTTTACTGGCTGGGAGTGGGCGGGGAACTCGCGCGCACACCCCAGCCAGCCCGCACAGCAGGTGACTAATTGGACGTTAGGAACAAGCGTTCCTAAATCCAATTAGACTCGCCGATTGCGAATAGAATGAAGACTGCTTCAAACAGAAGCAGTCTTCTTTCATAACAATGTAAAATAAACAAACGTGCAGCGCACGATCGCGCGCGCACACACACACACCCCCCAGCTCTGCAGTCCAATGATTGGTTATGGGGACCCCAGTCCCCAATAACCAATCATATTACAGAAATAAAGGAACGGAAGCAGCGCTGAAAGGTAAAAATCGCACTGGTGTTTCAGGGGTAAAACCCCTCAGTTGTGAAGTGGTTAAGACAAAATATTGGTAGGTTTTTAGAAATCTTTGCAGAACGGTCTCAGACATCTTAAGAAATCATTAAAAAGTGCAGTTTCCTTCTGAACTGCTCTGCGACCGGCTAACGCCGATGGGTGGTCGCAGAGTAGACCCCCCAGGAGGGCCTAACGCCAGCTGGAGTGGTGGGCATCCCAGCTGAGTTTTGGAGCTCTGTAAACAGCCTGCCAGCTGTGATCGGAGCTGGCAGGCTGTTAGGCAAAAAAACCCTGTCGTTTTCATTTGTACAGCGCTCCGATCTAGTGCAGCCCTGTCACTTGACTGTCCCCTGGAGTGGCTCACAATCTGATCCCTCTCATAGGCTGATGCTTATGAGAGGTGATCACAGTTATTGACTCTCGGGCGTGGGGGGGGGGGGGGGAGGAGGGAGGGAAGGTGGGAGAAATTTAAAAAAAAAACATTTTTAATTTAAGAAAATAGCAGTAAAATAAAAAAAAATGGCAGCAGCAATCAGATCCCACCAAGAGAAAGCTCTGTTCGTAAGCAGAAAAGGAGGCAAGATTCATTTAGGTGGTAAGTTGTATGGCCGAGCAATGAACTGTTAAAGCGGCAGAGTACAGAATTGTAAAAAAAAAAATAGCCTGGTCCCTGGGGTGGAGGGGGTGTGGTCCTCAAGTGGGTTAACTGTTAGAGATAGGAGGAGTTAGGAAGGTTTCTCAGACAGTTCAGTGTTTAGGGACATTTCTGCCAATACATTTTCTGTATTGCATCAATGCCCAGCACTGGAAGGGTTAAGCACAGAACACCTGAGTAAGGGCAAATCGCACCCTTACAAACTCCAGCTACTGCAGCATCTCAACGAGGATGACCCAGATCGGCGCACTGAATTTGCAGAATGGGAAAAAATAAAATTGGAACAGGACCCTCAGTTTACGCAGAAGATTTTGTTCAGTGATGAGGCAAACTTTTATGTGAATTGTGAAGTTAATAAACAAAACCACCGCTATTGGTCTGACACTAAGCCACATTGGATAGATGCCTCCAAGACTGTTGGAACAAAAAAATTGATGGTGTGGTATATGGGGTACAAAGATAGTGGGGCCATTCTTCATCAATGGACACCTCAAGGCCACTGGATATGCGAGAATTACTACAGGATGTTGTGTTTCCCTCTTTATGCACTGAAGCTGGCACATTCCCTGAGTTTTTCTAGCAAGATGGTGCACCACCATATTATGGGTGTCAGGTCCAAGCATTCCTACTTAGATGAACAGTTTCCTGGAAAGTGGATTGGTCGTCGTAGGCCAGTTGAATGTCCCCCCAAGGTCTCCCGATCTGACCCCCTTAGAGACTTATCTTTGGGGTCATCTGAAGGCAATTGTCTATGCTGTGAAGATAAGAGATGTGCAGCACCTGAAACTACGGATACTGGAAGCCTGTGCTAGCATTTCTCCTGCGGTGCTGCTAACACAATGGGCAGCACATTTAACACATTTTATAGGTGGTCAGAAACTTGTAAATAACTCATGAAAGAATAAAGTTACGTTAAAACCAAGCACACCATTGTTTTTCTTGTGAAATTTTGTGAAAGTTTGATATGTCACATGACCCTCTTCCTAGTGAAAAAACAAAAGTTGTATTCAAAATGGCCAACTTCAAACTGGCCGCCATGGTCACCACCCATCTTGAAAAGTTTTCCCCCTCACATATACTAATGTGCTACAAACAGGAAGTTAACCGCTTCACAACTGAGGGGTTTTACCCCTTCAGCATCGAGCAATTTTCACCTTTCAGCGCTCCTTACATTCATTAGCCTATAACTTTATTATTACTTATCGCAATGAACTATATCCTGCTTTTTTCACCACCAATTAGGCTTTCTTTAGGTGGGACATTATGCCAAGAATTATTTTATTCTAAATGTGTTTTAATGGGAAAATAGGAAAACATTTGGAAAAAAAATCATTTTTCAGTTTTCGGCCATTATAGTTTTTAAATAATGCATGCTACTGTAATTAAAATCCATGTAACTTATTTGCCCATTTGTCCCGGTTATTACACCATTTAAATTATCTCCCTAACGCAATGTTTGGCGCCAATATTTTATTTGCAAATAAAAGGTGCATTTTTTTTCAGTTTTGCGTCCATCCCTAATTACAAGCCCATAATTTATAAAGTAACAGTGTTATACCCTCTTGATATAAATATTTAAAGATTTCAGTCCCTAAGGTAACTATTTATGTTTTTTTTAATGTAATTTTTTTTTTTTTTTTATCAAAAAAAAAAAAATTGGTAACAATTGGGGAGTGTGGGAGTTAATGAGTTAATTTTATATTGTAAAATAATGTATTTGTATGTGAAAAATGTTTTTGGGTGTAGTTTTACTTTTTGGCCACAAGATGGCCACAGTCCTTTATTGTAAATGCGTCCTGCAAGCGTAGGAAGTACGCTTGCAGGAAGTTCAGCGAGGCTGGGAAACTTTTTTTCACAATGATTGTGCTGCTTCTCATAGAAGCAGCATAGAAGCAGCCGATCATTGCTGGGGGGCAGAGATCAACAAACGGGAATGGTTTTTCCCATTCATTGATCTCCGGACGAGCGGGTGGCGGCGTGCACGATCGAGGGCGCATGTGCGAGCGGGGGTGCGGACAGCGGCGGGGGGTGCGTATATCTACTCTCCGGGCGGGGAACTGAAGTCCGAAGGAGTGTAGATATACTGTTCCTGGGTGGTTAAGTGGTTAATATCACGAACCATTCCCATTTTATTAAGGTGTATCCATATAAATGGCCCACCCTGTATATATGCTATAATTCTATATGCTATAATTCTTATTTCAGATGTCTGTTTCTCTGCCTAGATTAGATAACAAATATGAGGGGTGGAGTTATGACATCAATCTCCCAGCATCCTTTGGAAAGAAAAAATTTCACACTGAGGGTGGGGATTTCAAGACCATGGGCCTGATTTACAAAGCAGTGATAACTCCGTTATCACGCCTAAAAGACTTTAGGCGTGATAACCTTTGCACTAGCAAAGTTATCACCGCTTTGTGCTCTAACTCGCGCGAAGCTCCCGCGCACATAGTTTTGCAAAGTCCCATAGGGCTTAATGGGCACTTCGCGCGAAGCACGGTGCGCACCACGCTACGCGCGCAAAACTTTGCGCGCGGGAGTTTGCGCGAATTCCTTCAGATCACGCCTAAACTAAGTTTAGGCGTGATAAAGGGCTTTTCACAGGCGTGCAAAGTGTTTGCACCGCTTTGTGAATCAGGCCCCATATGTGGAATACGGACCCTGGGGGTGCGAAAATCACACTTTATCATGTGTGAGCTTATATATCTTCGTAATTTATTAGGTTTAAAGCAAACTGTACTTTATAATTTAGGTACTCTTTAATCTGTGACACTTTAGGGATGGATTTGCACTTTTTTTTTTTTTTTTTAAAGAAAACACATCAGGGAAAAGTAACAAAATGAGCTTTACTTACCCTGGGTTTCCTCCAGCCCCTGGCAGCAGACATGTCCCTTGCCGCAGCTCTGGTGTCCCGGGATCCGCTCCGCTGCATGATTGACAGTGGCGCTCATGCAGGCGCAATGGATGCCAACCTGGCGAGGTCGGCATCCGCAATGGAGGGGATCCCAGGACACCAGAGCTGTGGCAAGGGAAATGTCGGCTTGCCAGGGGCTGGAGGAAACCCCGGGTAAGTAAAGCTCATTTTGTTAATTTTCCCGGATGTTTCCTTTAACTGTAGTGCAGCTCTAGAAATTCACACTAAACGGTCGCTATTAACTAGGGATTAAGAATTTTCTTATTACTATGCAGAACATTTCCCTCTGCTGGTTAGAACGGTTTAAGAAAAAAAAAAAAACAAAAAAAAAAAAACTGTCTGTAATGCTTTCATAAATCTGCCCCATTGAGTCGCAAGAAACCAGAAAGCACACTTATCCAGCATCAGTCGATCACCGGTGGTGCTGGATAACCCGAGACTACTGTAATGAAAAAAAAAAAAAAAATCATTTATAAAAACTTTCCTGCTTGACCATACAGCCTTAAAATCATATTGTCAGTATTTATTTTTCTAAATGCTCTTTAAAATATATCTTTGACTTGTTGGTGAACGACAACTCATCTAATTTCACATACATTGCAGACTGGGAAGCATATTTGGGTACAAAATGTTTCAAAGAAGACATTTTAATATATCATTTCATGACCTTTTTTTCTGATGACAGATAAAGTTCTGAAAATGTTCACAAAATAATCCAATTGACATACTCATATGGAGGTTCAAGGTAGAGTCAGGTTAACATATGCATATGCATAACATATAGTTAGGTCTTCTGTGACAGAATCACTCCTTACCGAAAGGAAATTGCTCATTTTGATAAATAGGATTAGAAAGAGAAATATATCAGTATTACTCCTGAAATCTTATTACTTGTGATGAAACATAACGTTTTCTGAGACCAGTTTTTAGATTTCATACTGTTAAAATGCTTAGTCCTAAATACCGGAAAATGAGAATGCTTAAATAACTTAATCAGTGGCTTATTTTAATTACACGTTTATGATGGAAAAAAAAAGAGAAATTATCATGATCTTCCCTTACGGGAGCCAGCGCCGCGGCTCTCGCCGCTGAAACTCCATTGCACGCTGTCACTTCTCGGTTGACACGCTCACTGCAGGCCTGGCGGCCTTAGGAACAGGCGTACGCGTTCTGTCACAAAGAAAGGACGGACGCGGCTAAGTAAGCGTCCATCCTATGTTACTAGGAGACGGGTGGTTCGTGTCAGCTGACATGTCTGGTCAGCTGACACATAGGCAGGGCTCTGTTTGACGCTCAATGACTGGATGCTGTATGTGTGGCCGCCAACTGATTGGGGGAGGCTTGCTATTTAAACCTGCTGCGCGTTCTGATAAATTGCCTGCTATAGCGTTGGTTTTCCAACTGCTGAGTGTTATCTTGCTACGGTTTGGATTTTCTGGAATTGACCTTGCCTGTTCACTGGACTTCTCTTGCCTGCCACCTACATTGACCTTACCTTGTTACTGGACCTCTCTTGATCGCCGTCTGGACTGACCTATGGAATTACCTTGACCTGTGTTTGCCTAATCCTTATCTGTACTGCGATATATCGGACTTCAGTGTATGACCTCGGACTGTTTCTGGACTATTTCTCAGTGGCTTTGCCGAGTTATTATTCTGCTCTACGATCAGCATTTATACCTTGCACCATTAAGGAAAGGCCTGGGTGTAACCGTAGTCAGGCAGGTGTTATTTCCTCACCTCCTGTTCAAACGGGGACTCACCATATAAGGTGAAGACGGTGGAGATAGATTGGGGCATAGGTGCTGATGTGCAGTTGAATAGCTTGGCAAGCCTCACAGAAATATTGTAAATAACATCGCAAATTACAGGTTCTGGCATCTGATTCTGTTAACCAGAAGCTAATTTAACCATTCAGTGATTTACTAGCTCCAACATATCCCTCTTGGGCAAAGCTAGTCCCTAGCGCATTTATGAGCTTATCTGCAAATATGAACGGCTAGTGAGATCTGAGGAAAATGAACATAGATAATAGCTGCTCATTTCCCTCTCCTAGTCCGTTACCTCCCAAAATGCAAGCAGCAGGTAATGGCCATGACAAAAAGTTTAAAAGTGGAAATAAAATTACGTTCACAGCATTAGCGTCTCGTCTGTGAGCATACTGAGCTAATTACTACTGAAGAGGATCTTGTGTCACACAAGAGCCTTCCTGTGTCAAGATGGAAGATGTAAATACACTGGCTTATTTTATGTAAACAATATGCCTGCTGAATGATTAGGCCATAATTAGAAAACAACAATATTTATGACTTGCCACACTGAGAAATAGAAATGACAAGGAATAAAGCAATGTTACACAGCAGGCACTGTGCAACGGAGGCAACATTATTGTACAATACGAACAAACACCTCATGCCTTTACACAGCATGACAGCAATGTAATAGAATGTGTTTGTGCTACATATTGATTCACACAATGGAAAGATCCCTCTGAACAGCAGTCACTGCCTGCTCCCACAAAGGAATCAATAGCCGCTGAAGACTTCCAATTTTGTGAGCAATGGTGGCTTCTAGGGCTGCAGATCCTATATTTACAGCAATCTGTCAATGGCCTTAATCTCTATTAATCAAATAGAGTCCCAATAATTGTCTAATTAGACAATGCAGTCCTGTAGGTAACCAGATCTAGCATACCTGTGCGCTCAGTTTCTGGAACTGTATTCTAGAGAAAGATGGTATTTTCTCAGCTAACCTCGTACTGGGCTCCTTGAAAGTTATCAGCCTACTCTGAACACTGATTCTTTCTTATCTAATTCTGAATTGTGGCCTTAAAGTGTACTAGAGCTGAACAGATAGAGAATCAATCCTTACCCGGGGCTTCCTCCAGCCCCATAAACACATTGAGTCCCTCGCCGTCCTCCCGTGGTCTGCTGTTCAGCTGTGATTAGTCCCGGTAACTTGCTCAGTGATTTCAGTCCAGGTCTACTGTGCATGCGTAGAAGACCCAGAATGAACGCTACTGAGCATGTTACCAGGGCTCACACGTGCTTATGGGGCTGGAGGAAGCCCCGGGTAAGTATAAATTCTTTAGATGGTTTCATCTCTGGTTTTCTTTAACTACATAATGGCAGTTTTATATTGACCTAGAAATTTTATTTTTTGTTAACGGTGGCTACATTTTACACAGACCCTCCCGCCACCCACTCACTTTCTGCCTGTACTGCGCAAGGCCGGTGTCATGTCCCGGTTTATGGCATGCTGTCACGGCCTGTAACTGAGCTGCATGATATTTGGCAAACTAGACCAATAGCACGAGCGGTGAGAAACAGCCAAACTCAATGTTGTAATCCAAGATTTCCTCAACAGCCACTTTCATGGCCAAATATTTCAAACTGTGACTAATGACCATATTACCAAACCACTATGACTGTAATGATAAAACCGCAGCAACATTGAGGCAAGGAACACACTTGACCGTGTGCTTTTTTGTGCCTGTCCTGTGCAAAAAAAAAACAGAAGGCGGCCCGATTTAAAATTGCATGGGAAATGCAATTAGCCGTGCGATTGCAGAATAGGCCATTGACCAGAATGGCCAGTGCGGCAGTGTGCATCTTGCCATGTGCGTCAAAGCAAACACAAATCTTCATGTGGTTCCTGCCCAAGTGTACAATAGTTCCATCTGAACAAAATAAACACCCTGGTACTAACTTCTGACGACAATGGGGCCTACTCCCCCCCCCCCCCCCCCCCCCATCTCCACTGTGTTATAAACAGGAGTCCAGATTACATGAGCCCAACTTTCTAGAGTACCATCCAACAAACAGCTGCATAATAAACTCTTCCTGGCATAGTCTTGGGATGCTGGAAGATAAATAAAACAGCAGTATTTAACTGCAGTAGCCCTATTTCATCAGGTCTGCTTTTGTTTCTCACTGTACCATGATTTTGCTTGGAAGCGGTTTCTCTTCTGCTTGTTACATTAACAGAATATCAGAAGTGACACTGGAGTGATTCATTCCAGTCACAATGAAGCTCTTTCCAATGATTTATTTTAATCAGATAGCTGCCAGTCTTTTCTCATTAGAGATCCAGTGTCTAACGGAATCTGACAATAGTACATTCAGTGTCAAGAGAGGTCTTGGCATTTTTATGTGACTTTCTGCAGCAAATTAAGATAATCAATTCAATGAAGGATTAAATATTCCTACTTTACAAAATTAAGGTCACCAATGATCCTCTGTCAACAGCACTGCCACTGAGACCCTAATCGCAATTCTAAAGCATTTGTTCCTTGCAGAGGAAGTACTATACTGTGAGGAAGCAAAATCAGTCACCTATGCAGAAATATTCTATTATAAGCTCTGATGCAATGTAAAGTACAAACGTATGAAGAACAAGCTGTACCTGCCAAGCTATATTTCATTCTAATATCCTTTCATGGTAAATCTCCAGGACCTGATTTAAGAACTGGTAATTGCAAGCACTAGGAATATATTTAAACAAGAATTTTAAAGGCTTAATCTCTACAATGAAGTGACCATTAGTAAAGTGGAATGTCAGGGAAAGGATTAAGCAATGGATGTTGATTTGAAGAGAACCTGTAATATTGATGATGTAGGAATGTAAAAAAGTTACTGGAAGTTTATTACAGTTTGTAGGCTTACTTGAAGACATTATAAAAAATAATGCTTGCAGATGCCTTTAGTTTTGAATATACGGATTACGTTTTTATCCTAGCAAATGCTCTAACAGTAAGACTAAGGGAAGAAGTTTCTTGTGCCAACACAAAATCAAACATTTTGGCAGTGACACCAATGTTTTCTTTTTTCACATTTTGCTGCTTCAGCATTTTTAGATTTTTTTTTAAAACACAATATATCGTTTCTCATTAGTGCTTAGACTTGATCCTAATTTGTGGGCTTCTGCTTGTCCCACCCAATTTTTGAAAACTGACCAGAGATTTTCAAAAGGATTACATTTTGAGGCACTTCATGGCCACAGGTCCAAACTTTAATGTCACGATCTCTGTGCCAACGTTTGCCTTGTGACATGGGACTAAACCATGCTGGAAAATGCAAAAATCGCCACCCCAATCGGTACTGGATTGGTGGGAGTACTTATTGTAGAAGAACATTTTAATACCATTCTTTACTCATGGCAGAATTCATAGGCAGAACTGTGAATGTGTCCTTTCCATTAGATAAGAAGCAACCCACAAAACGTATAGTAGCCTTCTTTATTTGTCTGGATAACCAAGACGTAAGGTTCATGAGAGAAATAACTTGACACCCGCCTTCTGTGGTTTGATCACTGTACCTCCTGCAGAACTTGTGATTGTCAATGGTTTTCTTGGAAAAAAGTGACTTGTTTGCTGCCCTTCCTGACAAGGCTATCATATGAAAGTTGTCACCAGATGCAGTCACACTCACCTGCAGGAGCATACCTAAGCTGCATGGGGCCCTCACATGAAAACCTAGTGGGGCCACATGCTAAAGAAAAAAAATGTGATGGTTCCACCCCCCATATATAGCGTAGCTCACCAGAGACCCCCAGGGCCCTAATGAGAGCAGCAACGCAGGGTCAAGTGACATGCAACCGTCCTTATGGAGGAAAGCTGGTGCATGCTGCCGCACTGCTGAGTGAGAGGAAAGAGTGAAGCCACAGCAACATTTGTGCATGGTGCTCTGCAGTTGGGGGAGAGTGTTATGGTTCCCCTAGCCCCAGGGCATAATTGTGGGAGATTCGCAGGATTATGGTTATATTTATGCCCACATGCTTGGAAAGGTTGTAGTTCACTCCTCAGGAGGAACCAGACATTGAATGTACTGGACATCACTGGATATCCTGAACAACCTTCACTGCAACTGAACCTATCTTGTTGGAGTTCACAATGATCCTGTCAAAAATGTGTTAAGTGCTAAAATATTAATCTCAGCAGCAATTTCCTAGCATGAGAGGCAAATTCGATACAAAAGATGGTGGCTGCACGTGTTTATTTGAAACTAACAGTTGCAAACCTAAAAAGACAAAAACTTAAATCACACCTGCCCCTCTCTTATAGTTTTAATTTGGTCATAATAGAGTACTGCACTGTACTGCACACATTCACCCATGCAGAAGATATGACTATACTAAAACAAAGTTAGAGGATTATTATTTGCCAAGGCCAAAACACAGTGAAAATGTTTTGGTAATTGCTAATAAATTTACTTGATGAGGATCAACCAATCCGAAATAGTCTATATGCATGTAGGATTCTTGTTGCTCTGTATATTTAACAAGCTGACACATCAATGCATTCCAGCAGTTTTGGAGGCGTGTATAGCTTTCAGGGACAACAAAGGGGCAATTTGCATATTCAGTAGTGATGCACTGTGGGAGTCATATGCTCACTCCAATCTGAATAATCACAAATACCTTCCGTTTTAAGAAGGCGAAATTCTGTTCTACACAATAATCTATACACAAAAACAAAAAAAAAAAAAAAAAAAAAAAAAAGACACCCCAGAACAAAACAAAAAAAAAATCCATGAAAATGAAAATTTTGCTAAACACAACACACTACCAAAACCTTTGACCATGACTTAACCCTTCTAATGACTACTAGCAGTCACTATAAACTGCCAATATCATTACTGGCCATCATGTGATAATGTAGGAGTAATTCACACTAACTAAATGTCGCTGTAATGCCAAAATGGGAGGTAACATTTATTTAGCAACGTCTAAAAACAAGTAAGGAAAGTGGAGCAAAGGCAGCTCATTGCCATTGAGCATTATACGGGTATGTAGACAACATGTGCTTTTTGTCTGGAGATTCACCTGTTTGACTGAGGTTGATCGTTGAGACAACAGGTGGATCTTGTTCCTTGACTCTTAGCTGAAGGTTCACCTGCTTAACCTAATGTTTTAATCGCTAGCTCCTGAGTGTGCATAAAATAGTCTTTAGATTCTTTTGAAGTATGAGACTGTTGCTGTTGATAGCATTATGCATTCTCAGAAGCTGATAAACAGTAGCAGTTACAATGAGAACAGGCAGTTGAAGGGATAGCTGCTGCCGGACCATTTCTGTTTTCTGACACTTCTGTAGACCATATTTGCATCGATTTTTACTAGTTGATTCCCAGCAGATTTGATCATTGAGATTGTATCTGCAATACCACATCAATCAAAGTTTTGGTTTGATCGATCATGTTTTGCTGAACATTTATTGGAATTATTAATGGAACAGAATAGAAAATCTAGGTCAATTGGTGAGGGTGGCGGAGGAGCAATGGTAGATTGACGGTCAATAGTGTTGCACTGTATCAAACAGAGCAAAGCTGCGGCTAGATAGATGTTCTAAAGATTTCATGATGAAAATAACTGAAAACCTATGTGCAGCATGTGGAAAGATTTAAGCCCTCTCGGATCAGATTCAGGCCCGAGAGGGGTCGCTCAGTTTGCTACATTGGGATTTCTACGTACAGAGATTTCTGGTCATTGCTATGCTGGAAACTACAGTACAATCACTTTGTAGTAAATTCCACTGGACCAGGAACAGTAGTTTACTATATCAGTAGTTTACTATATGAGAACTGGTCATACATTGTATATTTATACAGACAAATTTGCTGGGACCTGAGGACAGAGTTTACTATATCCAGAGGTTTACTATATCAGAGCTTACTATAACAAGATTCTACTGTATTGTTTATTAAAGTGTACCTGAGGAGCAGCAGGGTGGGGTGGGGGATTTGCATTTCATGTACCCTGCCCCATGACATGCCTCTGAGTCCTCTCCGCGTCACCCTCTGCCTCCCCCTTTCCCCAAAATCTACCGACAACTAGCTTGTCAGTAGACTAACAGGGGAAGGCATGTCCCTTACAGGAGAGGCACTCCTGCAAAACACCCCCTCCCATGGAATTAGGAAAGCCAAGCCCCTTCCCAGCCTTTCAATGAACAAGCCCTGCCTCTACCCCACTTCTCTGTACTCTGTGATGAGAAGCACAGAGCCAGAGCTGCAGCCCTGTGACCCAGGGGTGACGGGCAGTTTTTTTTTTATTTTTTTTACAGAAACCAAAACTAAGGCATTGTGAGGAGAGGGAGCACTGATAATAGACATTACCTGATCCAACTCCCCCCCCCCCCCCCCACACACACACAGAATAGTATGTTTTTTTTCAAATACTGCTGGCTCGGGTTCCCTTTACACAGTTTTATAACTAATATGGACAATGTTAACATTGCCCTGGATGTAGCTGCTGTCCCCCACATGTATCGCAACTACTGTTGCTTCATCAGTAGTTGCGATACATGTGAGGGAAAGCGGGGACGGTAGCTACATCCAGGACACTTGTGATAAGCTCTTTGAATTGCTCTAACTGTACGGAGGTTTAGCGATGCTGTGCGACGCTTTGGTAGAGGAAGTGCTTTGGTATTTGGGCGAGTCTTCCTGATTTCTTATATTTGATTGTTACCTCTTGTGCTTCAGTACTACAGCTGTGATTGTTTGTACATGTTTACACAGGTCATATTAAAACCATTACTAATAATCTTATTGCTCTTGATCCTTTAGCTATTGTTCTGTATTAGTTTATTTTAATTGATTTTAATTATGATATGTCCCTTTTCAATAAAGACTTACTTTATCATGCATTATATGGTGTTTTCGGACATTTGACTTTTGCGATTTGGATATCTTCTCTTTAGAAAAACTTGAATTTTGCTCTGCAAGTCTGAATATTAGCTAATGGATCTTGTGGAGTCACCAATCATACTGACTTTATCATGGCAGGCTTGATTGAGAGCAACCACCACAACACATTTCTTAGTAAACGGCTGATAGTATATTAGACCTACTGTAATCTGTAATGTCAAGGGGAACATTGCCCCTTCTGCAAAATAGTGTTAGCAAAATAAAAAATGGATTATAAACAGCACATTTATTTTTTTATATTGTGTTTTGACTGTATTTCACATTAGCTCATTCTCCTGCCATGCAGAGTCAGCAGAAACCTGTGCGCACGTACTGTCCTACCTGACATACTAGAGAACAACGTATACCATGACTGAGACAAAAGAGAAAGCCGATCTCCTTCACTTGATATACTCCAGTTTACTGTTTTACACAGACACAAAAGCTGATGTAATTGGGATACTCGCGTGTTCATACAGCAACACTCATAGGAAGCGACACTGATGTGACACTGATGCTAATATGATGTGAATGAAACACATTGTAAGTGACTATAATATATTAAGACTGTCTTGTCACCCGAGAAGAGCCCTGTGCCTGAAGTGCTGATACTGTATCATCACTCTCTAGAACACAAGATGCCATTGAATAAAGCACTTGGTTTGCTTAATACCTGAAGGAAGGCAGCTTCTTGATGCATGGAAAGCTATAAAGTATGTGCTGGTCTTAATATTACAATATTTGTAAAAGGGAAAGAAAAAAAAGAATATATTTACAGGGCCTTGTAAATTTTGCTTCCCAGGTTATGTAACTCTACAACAAAACCTCCAAACCCTATCAGACAACATTCTAGGATTGGTAGCTTTGGAAAAGGGAAATTGCATGATTGAGGCCTCTTAAAGGATAACTGAAGTTAGAGGTATATGGAGGCTGCCATATTTACTTCTAAGCAATACCAGTTGGTCGGTCTATTTAACGCCAGTAGTGCCTGAAGCACACCAGTAACAAGCATGCAGCTAATCTTGTGAGCTCTAACAATGTCAAAAACATCTGATCAGCAGGATAGCCAGGCAACTGGTATTGCTTAAAAGGAAATAAATATGGCAGTCTCCATATCTCTCTTACTTCAGTTTTCCTTTAAACACATTTTTTTCATGTTGCAGAGATGCAATAGAACTGACAGATCATGTACATTTATTGGTTCATGCAAACTATATGGAGCTTGGAACTGGGTCAATCAAAAATGCTTCTCGACAATTACTGGGTGATAGGAATGTTACATTGGACCCAGGGCTGTGGAGTTAGAGTCGAGGAGTCGGAGTAATTTAGGGTACCTGGAGTTGGTGGTTTCAATAAACTGAGGAGTTGGATGATTTTTGAACCAAATTCACAGCCTTTGTAAAAATTAGACTAAGGAGTCGGAGTAATTTTGGGTACTTGGATTTGCAGTCGGTGGTTTCATAAACTAAGGAGTCTGAGTCGGATGATTTTTGTATCAACTCCACTGCCCTGATTGGACCAATCAATTTTCATCTTCCATTTGTCCATTTTTAATCTGCCAGGGAAGAGAGGCTGGCTGAGAGTTGCTGGGTGGCTGGTGAAAAAGGTTGAGTGAGGAGTGGTGGATAAAGGCTGGGTGACGGTTGGTAGGTAGCTCGAGTAGGGGAAAGAGGCTGGCTGAAGGATGCTTGATGGGGAAATGGCTGATTGAAGGGTGTTAGGTGGGGAAAAATTCTGGCTGAGGGGTGCTGAGTAGGAGCAGAGATGAGGCTGGCTGAGAATTGCTGGGTGAATTAGAAAACACGCTGGCTAAGGGGTGCTTGCTGGACAGAAAGGCTACCTGAGGGTTGTTAACAAGGTGGGGAAAAGGATGGCTGACAATTGCTGGGTGGATGGGGAAAAAGGATGACTGAGGGGTGCTGGGTGGGAATGGAAAAGGCTGCCTGAGGGGTTGTGGGCAGGCGAGGAGAACGACAGGCTAAGGTTGATGAGTGGGTATGTAGAAAGGCTGGTTAAGGGGTGCTAGGTGAGTAGAAAGGCTTGCCGAAGGGTGCAGGATGAGTAGGTGGGAAGAACAGCAGGCTGAGGGTGCATTAAAGAGAATGACTAGCTAAAGGTATATTAATATTATTTATCTATAAAGCGCCAACATATTCTGTGGCACTGTACAAATTAAGAAACAAACATTGGGTACATAATACCACAGAAAAATGGAATACACCAATATACAAAATACAGAATTGGTAACAAACTACAGAATCAATACAAAATACAGAATTGGTAATAACAGAGACAAAAGTAACATGATTAATAAAATGTATAATGAATTGAAAGAAACAAAAGGGGGAGAGAGCCCTGCCCTTGCAATCTTACAATGTAAAGTATATGGAAGAGAAAGGCTGGCTGAGGGCAAAATGAGGCAATCAGTTGGCTGAGGACACATTGTAGAGAAAGGCTACCTGGGGGTACAATGAGGAGAACAGCTGGCTGAGGATACATTTAGAAGAAAGACTAGCTGAGGACACGTTGAGGAGAATGGCTGGTTGAGGGCACATTGATGAGAATGGCTGGCTAAGGGTAAAATGAGAACAGCCAGATGAGGGTACATTGAGGAGAAAAGCTTTCTGAAGGTAAATTAAGGAAAATGGCAGGATGGGGGCACATTGAGGAGAAAGGCTAGCCGAGGGCACATTGAGGAGAACCGCTGTCTGAGGGTATATTGGGGAGTAAGGCTGGCTGAGGGTACAGTGAGGAGAAAAGCTTTCTGAGTGGTACACACACTGCAGTTATGGTAGAGTTAAGTACAGTTTGAACATATGCAGCCCCATTTGCTGGGGAAGATTGTAGCTCAGTTGCACAGATTCCTACCCCCATTTCATCATTGCTGCTTGGGGTACTCTGCCCACAGTTTAGGACATGGTCCGTGAAAACTAAGCCACCAGTGATGACACTAGGATGAACCTGTGCTCTCTGGCAGATCTATAGAACTAAATAGTTTACTGACTTATGTACTCCAGAAAACTGCCTTTTGCTCCTTTATTCCCTTCCTGACTGTCAATCCTCCTCAGCAAGTTATACATAGACATTTGTCCTATCACTAGGAGGGTTTTTGCACATCTTATGTTGAATTTTTTTGTTTGAGTATTTTGTATTTAACATACCGGTAAGCATTATGTTGTGATATTGTGAATGAAAAAAAAAGTGTGTAATTTAATTTTGTATACCTAGGCTTACCTGTCCATTTATTATTCACCATATGTTATATTTAACCTATAACAATTGAAATCTAAAAATATATATATTTTCCAATTGTACAGATTTTAATATAAATGCCAAATCCTCCATGAGTGCAAACTTGCAAATCTCAACCAAAAATCAAAACCTTGGTTATTCATGTTATTCAATGTTTTATACTTATTAAAGGGTCCTTGTGTAAAAGCATAAAATAGTCAGTAAAATGTGCTGCAATGCCAACAATCGTCGTCATGGTTTGGAGTTTATTTTGTAAGTTAGTGACAGTATGCTCCACTTCAGCAGCTGGGGATCACATCTCAAAGCCATGCGCATCCACACAGAATGCTCTGCAAGTTTCACATAATTAAGTGTTCTCTGTTTATTGCATCTCCCCTGTGTCCTGTTAAGTGGGACCAAATCTTTTTTCATACACGTTGTCTAGACACTAAGAAATCAATGGTCTAGATTACCGAAGTAAACAATTTCTGGCTTAAATAAAAGTAAAAGGTCAACATAACAAAAAACTGGGCAGAAGGACATGTGGTATTTTCCTATGGAAGTTGTAGGAAAGTGATTTTTTCCCTCGGCCTTGTCAGACTGAGTACCTGGTCCAAATGCCTATTTACTACAAACCATCTCTTACAAGGTTCTCAGTTAAATTATAGAGAACTAGAACCACCAAGTTTTTGCAGCGCACTTAAAAGGAACCTAAACTGAGAAGGATATGGATTTTTCATGTTAAAATAATACCAGTTGCCTGACTCTCCTGCTGATTACGTGTCTCTGAAATCATCCTATTTTCACCTGAAGAACATTGCAAAAATCAAGCACCTCATACCCCCAGAAGATCTGCCAACCTTAGTCCACGCCTTCATCACATCCCGACTGGACTACTGCAATGCTCTCTACACTGGCCTTCCAAAAAAGGTCTTGTACCGACTACAGCTGATACAGAATACTGCTGCCAGACTGCTAACCAACCAACCCCGTCACTGCCACATAATGCCAGTCCTGCACTCCCTTCACTGGCTACCTATAGAATGGAGGGTCCTATTCAAGATCGGCCTACTGACATTTAAATCCCTGAATAATTTAGGCCCTGGATACATGAAAGATATGTTGCAGCTGCGTAGCAATCCCCGCATTCTCAGATCAACAGGTTCTAATAATCTAGTCATACCCAGAGTCCACTTGGAAACTTTTGGTCCCAGAGCCTTCTGTCATGCTGCCCCTACGTTTTGGAACTCCTTACCTCAACAGATCAGGACAGCTCCATCCCTGGACGTGTTTAAATCCAGACTTAAAACCCACCTGTTCAGTTTGGCATTTGCAGAAATATAACTTTTGTTGTGTGAATACTTCATCCTACTAATTACTGAATCTGAGAGAGCCCAAGCGCTTTGAGTCCTATGGGAGAAAAGCGCTATAGAAATGTTATTGTATTGTATTTATTGTATTAATACTTTTAGCCACAGCCCCTCATCAAGCATGCAGATCAGGTGCCCTGACTGAAGACAGATTGGATTAGCTGCATGCTTGTTTCAGGTGTGCGATTCAGCCACTACTACAGCCAAATACTTCAACAGGACTGACAAGCAACTGGTATTGTTTAAAAGGAAACCTCCATATCCCTCTCAGTTAAGGTTCCCTTTAAAGGAATCCAACTGAAAAAGCTTGCCACATCCAATTCACCCTAAAATGTAAGGAATCTGCAAAGCAGTAACTCCATAATGCAACATCACTATAGGAAGGGAAAGATCAACAAGGGTTTTTTTTTTTATTGAAAATGTTGCTGCAGTTTATATGTAGCATGAAGTTGGACAAACCTGCTCCAGTTGCTGCAGATTATGATAGCAGTTTATTGATTATCTCTAGTCAGTGAGTGAATGTGTATTCATGTTCCTGAAAATCCAGGCAAATCACATGCAACTATTTTGTTATTCGGTATAACATTTACCGGTAATACAACTACATACAGTCAATTTTCTGGCAGATTCAATCAAACTTTGATTGAATCTGCCAGTGATTATTTAACCCCAACATGCTTATTCAAATATCTAACTGATTTCAGCTAGTTTATTCATCAAAAGAGTCATTGTCTGCGGTGGTAAATTTAAACTGAGTGGCCAGGAGGAAGACAGTCAGAGGATTAAAGGGAACCTAAACTGAGAAGGATTTTGATTTTTCTTTTTAAAATAATACCAGTTGCCTGACTCTCCTGCTGATTCTGTGTCTAATACTTTTAGCCACAGCCCCTCAACAAGCATGCAGATCAGGTGCTCTGACTGAAGTCAGACTGGACTAGCTGCATGCTTGTTTCAGGTATGATTCAGCCACTACTGCAGCAAAGAGATCAGTAGGACTGACAAGCAACTGGTATTGCTTAAAGAGACACTGAAGCGAAAAAATATATATGATATAATGAATTGGTTGTGTACTATGAATAATTACTAGAAGATTAGCAGCAAAGAAAATATTCTCATTTTTATTTTCAGGTATATAGTGTTTTTTCTAACATTGCATCACTCTATAATATGTGCAGATTACACAACACTCAGCATTCAAAATGAGTCTTTCAGAGCAGTCTGTGAAGTAATGAACTCTCCTCTAGCAGAGGAAAAGTAAACAGTTCAATTACAGTTGAGATAATAAAAGTCAGATAACAGCCCTCTCCACGACTAAGTTAGTCGGAGAGCTTAATAGCTTTTTTGCATAGAGATAACAACTGGAGTTTCTCAACTCTTCCTGTACTGGAAACAATTAGACTGATGTATCTGATCTTAATGTTTTTTTTCTTAGCTGTACTACACATCCAAATCATAATATCATAATTTTTTTCCGCTTCAGTGTCTCTTTAAAAGGGAACATTCATATAAGCGCGCCGCGGTGAAAAAATGGGCGTGGGCATGACCGGATGAGGGCGGGGCTAACTGTAATTTAAAGTGAACCCAGGGTGAGAGTGATATGGTGGCTGCCATATTTATTTCCTTTTAAACTATTTTAGTTGCCTGGCAGCCCTGCTGATCTATTTGGCTGTAGTAGTGAACTGCATTACACCAGAAACAAGCATGCAGCTAATCTTGTCAGTTCTGACAATATTGTCAGAAACCCCTGACCTGCTGCATGCTTGTTCAGGGTCTATGGTTGAAAGAATTAGAGGCAGAGGACCAACACGGCAGCCAGGCAGCTGGTATTACTTAAAAGAAGATAAATATGGCAGCCTCAATATTATTCTCACCTCGGGTTCCCTTTAAAAGTGCAACGCAAAGACAGAGGGCCCAAGTTTTGGTGACCCTTTTCCCAGAAAATTCACATAATTGTGCAGGTTTTCTCAAGAAAATACACGTAATGTGAGCAGATTTTAACAAAAAACACGTCCAATGACCCCAATATGCACAATCGTTATCAGATATGGCCCCAATATGCACAATCGTTATCAGATATGGCCCCAATATGCACAATCGTTATCAGATATGGCCCCAATATGCACAATCGGTAGCAGATATGACCCCAATATGCACAATCGGTAGCAGATATGACCCCAATATGCACAATCGGTAGCAGATATGGCCCCAATATGCACAATCGGTAGTAGCAGATATGGTCCCAATATGCACAATCGGTAGTAGCAGATATGGTCCCAATATGCACAATCGGTAGTAGCAGATATGGTCCCAATATGCACAATCGGTAGCAGATATGGTCCCAATATGCACAATCGGTAGCAGATATGGTCCCAATATGCACAATCGGTAGCAGATATGGTCCCAATATGCACAATCGGTAGCTGATATGGTCCCAATATGCACAATCGGTAGCAGATATGGTCCCAATATGCACAATCCGTAGCAGAAATGACCCCAATATGCACAATCGGTAGCAGATATGGTCCCAATATGCACAATCGGTAGCAGATATGACCCCAATATGCACAATCGGTAGCAGAAATGACCCCAATATGCACAATCGGTAGCAGAAATGACCCCAATATGCACAATCCGTAGCAGATATGACCCCAATATGCACAATCCGTAGCAGATATGACCCCAATATGCACAATCCGTAGCAGATATGACCCCAATATGCACAATCCGTAGCAGATATGACCCCAATATGCACAATCCGTAGCAGATATGACCCCAATATGCACAATCCGTAGCAGATATGACCCCAATATGCACAATCAGCATCACCTGAAAAAGAAAAGAAAAACCCATTTACTCACCTACAGCCAGAAGACCTTCTTTCCCGACCTCCTGTCCCGACCTCATTGTGGCGCGCAGCGCCCGGCGCGCCCACGATCCTCTTCCTTCCCGACGAGACTTCCTGCCTGCATGCAGAGAGCAGGGCTACGGGAAAATGGCCGCCCGAAGCCATGCACTGCAGACTCGAAGTCTGCAGAACAGGGCTCCGGGCGGCCATCTTACCGTAGCCCTGCCTGCTGCTCCGTGCTGCTGCTGTGTGAACTGACGTGGCGTCTTTTAGACGCCTGAAGTCAGTTCACTCCAGGGGGTGCTTTGGGGGTGCTTGGACAATTCTAGGGGGTGCTCGAGCACCCCCAAGCACCCCCCTGGCGCCGCCCCTGTATATACCTCTCAGTTAAAGTTCCCTTTAACAGCCAGAAGAGAGGCAGCAGCTCAAATCAATTATCACATTTCTGCTGATATTTAATCAAGCGGACAAGGGGAGTACAGTGATGACCACTACCCAATTGCATGCAGTCTAGGGTTGCTATCAATTTACGTATATAGTCTGTCACCAGATTAACCCAGTCTGATTAGTAACAGAGCTGGGTAAGGTAAAAGATTACTGATGTGATGGCAACCCTCCCGTGTTCTTTACTGAAGCTGGCTTCTAGTCCCATCATCTGGGTCCTAGCTTGATGAGGTCATTAAGCTGGGTCCTGGTTGATCACACTAGAGACTAGCTCCCATGCAGGACATCGATGAGGCAAACCCAGAGACCACAAGGTAATAGTAGGAGAGGGGCCACTAGACCACAAGCAAATACTGTAAGGTGTAGAGTAATATAAGAATGGGAAAACCACTGGACCACCGCTGAATGCCAGTATGCAGTCGTGGTGTGCACTAGACCACCAGGGCATACAGTAAGGTAGAGAGGAGTCCACTACACCACCAGGGAAAGTCATATGGGGATGGGGGGGCGCAATTGATTACCAGAAAATACGTAATTGGTGATGGAGAACTACTAGACCAGGGAACACACTGTAAGGGGAAGGAGGTGCTAATAGACTACTAGGGAAAGCTATAAAGAAAGGGGGGGGGGGGGGGACTACCAGAGAAAATGTCTAAGAGGCAAGGCCACTATACCACCAGGGAATACTGTAAGGCGAGGGCGGGCCAAATGGGAAAGCTATATGGGTGGTGGGTAAACCATTAAACGAGGTGGGAAATCTATATAAGAGGGGGACCACTACAACCCCAAGGAATACTATATGGGCCACAGCATAGGGATCGATAATAGGTTGGGCTGCAGACTAGAGGGCATTATGTTTGGAATTTTAAGGGAGTGTGACTCTGCCTACTTATGTTTGGTGGTTTAGGATGGGGAAATAATTACGGTATGTTTGGGGAATCCCTACCTATTATTGTGAATTGCTGCCTACATATGTTTGAGGAACATGCTACCCAATTATGTTTCTTTTACACTTGCAGGGTAATCCTGCCTTGCGTTACCCTATATTGCCGCAACGGGCCGCAAAAGCAGTGAAACTCTATGGAGACAATCACACTTATTGTGGTCCCCTGCGGTGCACCGGAAGTATCCAAGCCGATGCAAGGGCAACATCGCTTCCCACTGCAACACAAAAATCATATGTAAAACTGGCCTTAAGGAGAAACACTGACTTTTTTTGTGGGTTAAACACTGCCCAAGTATGCCGACTGGGGTTGATGCGATCTAATTATGTTTAACAGAAACACTACTTATTATGTTTATTGTACATGCAAAATATTTTGGGGGGTAAAAACTTAATTACTGTGTGCTGGATATCTTTCTGCTTAAATATCTTTGGCAACGTAGTTACTAAGGAAAAGGTCTATTTTTCGAAGTCTCACATGTCTGTTTATAACGTATTTAGAGCTTTACTTTTTTTTTAACCACTTCAGTCTAACTGGACGAGTATAAATGTTCATTATAATTGTGGAGAGTGCACCACCAGTTTGTTACTAAATGAGGCACATGTGGTATCATTTTATCCGGGACGAGTTGTAGAATACATTTTGGTGCGTTTTAAAGCTTGGACTCATGTCACATGAGATATGAGTAGGGACAAACTCAATCCAACACAACAATTTTCAAAATTATAATCAAACTTGGGAAAGTATTAGTATAGCTACAAAAGCCATATGGGGTAACATTTTTATTGTGATGAGTAGTAGAATAGATTTTATGTTTTTTTAGCGTTAAGGGCTATGTCTTGTGTATTGTTTTTAGTAACAAACTGAATCAAAAGCAATACAACACAAATTTAGTATATTCTGTACCAAAACTTGTAAAATAAAAACAAAGTGAAAGAATATAAAAGAAAATTATTATA
Organism: Hyperolius riggenbachi; assembly: GCF_040937935.1. NCBI lineage: Eukaryota > Metazoa > Chordata > Amphibia > Anura > Hyperoliidae > Hyperolius > Hyperolius riggenbachi. The sequence goes on from NC_090649.1 coordinate 199,248,343, forward strand.
TTACCTTAGGAACTTGGATTTTTAAATATGTGTGCCATGAGGGTATATTACTGTTAGTTTTGCAAATAAGGTTTTGTTATCATCGATAGTGTACAATGAGAAAGCAAAATCCACAAAACACCTTTATTTCCAAATACAACATTGTCACCATACATTGTACTAGGAACATAATCTAAATGTTGTAATAACTGGGATGGATAAGCAAATAAAATTTGTGGGTTTAACTTCTAGTTAGCGCTGTTTATTGTAAAGCTATAATGGATGCATTACTCACTAAAAGCCTAATTTGTCCTGAAAAAAACAGTACATAGATCATTTAGTTGTGGCAAGTAGTAATAAAGTTATTGGCAAATGAATGGGAGCAGCGCTGATATGTGAAAATTGCTCTCGTCCTGAAGTGGTTAATAAGAGGTTAGCACTGCTGTTAGGCTAATAAATGAATTATTCCACCAAAAATTTCTCATGACCATACTACCTTTTTTGCTTTGTGTGGCTGGAGGTTTGGCAGGGGCATGTCTTAAAGTGTTCCTCTCTTCCTGTCTCCACAATCTGGGAGGAATGCTTGTACACAGGGCCATTTCTTGGGCAGTGTGGGCAGGGCGACCGCGCTGGGTGCAGACCGGCAAATAGAAGAAGGGGGGGGCGCAGTCAGAAGGACAACCGCTAGGGATCTGGTGACGTGCAGTGCAGCCAAATGGAACAAGATTACTAGCAGTGTACAATACTGGAAGGAAAAAAAGAAAAACAAAGACAAACGGGAGCCCAAATAGTGCAGTATGTCACGAGTAACGAATATTTAAAAATACTTCTAAAAAGGGTACTCACAAAGGTGGGTTGCACAGGGGGCAACCGACCACTTCAGGCACGTGGAGGGTGATTGAACTCCACTCAGGTCTGCCAGCAATTCGGGACTCGGTCGCTCTCTTAGCAAAAGAACCTGCGCACCTTGAACAGGTGGGCAAAGGCCCCCTTATTTGTTAGGTGGGGGGGAATGGGGTACAGAAAAAGGTAAAGAGGTGCCCAGAATATATAAAACACTTTAAAATCAATTAAATGAAAAAAAAATTGAGGTGGCTGTGAAACGAGTTGCCTGTGCTTAATTTATTAAAACTTCCTTATCCAAACTTATTTTGTTGCCTATGAGGTAAGCCACCTCAATTTTTTTTCATTTTATTGATTTTAAAGTGTTTTATATATTCTGGGCACCTCTTTACCTTTTGCAAGATTAGTAGCAGGATCATTTTTTTTTTAATCCTCCTAGGCTGCCTGCATCAGTCGTCAAGTAATCATCACGTCACAACTGCGTGATGACACCCGATGTCCTGTAGCGGTGCTGCAGGCTGTCAGTGCGCAGCGCCCATGGAGGAGTTGTCTTTCCGGGCTCTCGTCACCTGTGCGTTTTCCTGGTCCCTGGTTCCTCCTGGATGAGCGGCTGGTCACTAGTAAGTAGGGAGATCTACTTGTGACTTGTTGCTGTGTGACGGTCCCTAAAGAGTAAGGGTTTGCGAGTCCACAGGGATGGGGGCGCAATTTTTACACCCTCGCCCTGGGTGCAGTTTAGCCTAGAAACTGCCCTGCTTGTACATTTGACCATTTTGTCTTGATACACCTGTAGTGTATGGCTGGCATATATATAGAAGTGTAGCTTCCAGAGAAATCTAAATGATCTATTATGAGAGTCAATGTACTGATCAAGATTGTTGGTGGAAATAAGTGTTCATTTCAGCATCAATGGAGGACAAAAGCACCCACTTTTGAAGCCTCAAGTACATATTTAAATATAGAGAGCAAAACAGTTAGGAAACACTTATGCTGGGGTTTTGGAGTTGCACAGCACCTCTGTGATCATCTATCATACCACAATAATTTATCCTTGCCATCTCTCAGCAGCCATGCTTTTCTGTAGTTTAATTCTCTCTGCCACTGCTTAGTTCACATCAGCACATTAAAACTGTAATTTACAGACACCAGCCAATCTTTTCTCATTTCCGGACACAAACACAAAAGAGACCTCTTGTCTGAAATTACACAGAGTACAATGGACTAATGTTCGCTCCTGTGTCGATGTCCCTCTTGCCATCCTCTTCCGACAGGCTTTTTCTGGCCGCAGAACATATTGTACTTGGGAGATAATTGACTTTGGAATATGTTGTTGTTTATACAAAGCAGGTCAGACTGAGCAATCTCTCTACAATGCACTTTTCTTACGCACGTCTGATTGAAGGCCGAGCTGTTCTGTATGCCTTATCAAATCATCTCCTTTATTTTGGCTTATATCAATGAAAGACTGGTGGACAGAAAAGCTATATTCATTAAAAAATAAATAAAGTTCAAAACAGTCATATCTGATCGCTTAGCAGAATCTATTAAACCTGGTCATGAAGTGAATGCCAATATTAAAAGCTTAAAATGGTTTGGTGAAAAATGTCATGTACGCTTCACAAAAGGAGACTAATGTCAGAGTTGATTATAATAATACTACTACTATAATAAGGCACAGCTAACATGCCTTCATTAAAATGACCCTGAAACAAGCATGGGTTACTGGGTACACTGTTTGGTGCAGTGCAATGCTATCTGTGATCTCTTACATCTGCGGTGATCGTCCAATTCAATCAATTTTGGACCAAACATCGATGATAATCTATCAGGATGCACACAGCATCAATTTCTAACAGATTTGATCTCATTGACCAAATCCGACTTGTATCGACAGGAAAATCAATAAGTATATTTGCCACCGTAGCGCCTGATGCAGCTCAGACTTTGCACTGCTTGCTGTAGCACAAAAATGTTGAACTTCACTCATGTGCTGCTCCTATCTGAGGCCCCCTCTCGCTTGGTCTCTGAGAGACGGCCTTTACAAATCAATGGTCACATGACAAAAGACGGAACGCCAATAAAGGGTGCTTTTTTAACCCCTTAACTATTAATGACAGTGATTGAAATCTACACCCTGTTTTGGAGCTGTTATCTTCTCCAAGGTGTAGACTCACTGCACGGGCACGCTGCTGTCGACGTTCAAGCCACTCTGTTGTCACTGCAGCCTGATCGCTTTGCTGTCCTAATGATAACAGAGCTCTGGGCACCAGTCAGGAGCCAATGTCATAGGATTCTGACCCTGTGAGCCAATCAGACAGTGGACCATGCTGCATAGCATAGCAAACTTCAAGTGCCCTTAACATGTTTTAGTATGTAGAACATGGTGGAGATTAAATCAATACAATATTTCACTAGCACACAGAGTTTTGTGTGTGTGTGTGTGTGTGTGTGTGTGTGTGTGTGTGTGTGTGTGTGTGTGTGTGTGTGTGTGTGTGTGTGTGTGTGTGTGTGTGTGTGTGTGTGTGTGTGTGTGTGTGTGTGTGTGTGTAAGTAATTCTACTGTTTATAAGTAACATGAGGCTCTTATTCAGACACCAAAAGGGTTATCACTGCGTCTACGCTCCCCTGAGAGGCATACATTTGAAAACTTTGCATGCTAGTTTAGGCGCTGCGTTAAAAAAAAGTAAATGTGCATTCTATTACGGTAGTAGTATATCGGTAAATTTGCCAATATTCTACAACCTGATTGTTGTAGTGAAATATCGGTAATATTCGCCAGTATTTCACCATAACCTAACCTCTCCCCACTCTCATACATAACGCTACCCCCTGGCAACTAATAACCTCCCTCCCTGGCAACGAATAACCTCCCTCCCTGGCAACCAATACCCCCGCCCCAGCAACTAATAAACTCCTTACGCAACTATATAACCCCTCGCAGCCAAAAACAGGCATCCCATTTTTGGCTGTGCTACTTATAACTCCTCCGCCTGAGGGGAACGTGTGTATATTTGGATCACCAAGATCAAGCAATGATTCAGTGTTGTCAGCTTTCACAGCACTTTATTCTAAAGCCTGGTTCACATTAGTGTTAAAAAGCAGACCATAAGCGCAACGGAATGGATACTGTACAAACAGAAACAGAAGCAAACGGATGCAATGTTAACCTATTGAACTGTTCACATGCATCCGTTTGTATGGATCCATTGCGTACGTTCCACTGAATGGAATGCAACTTTGCTGCAGCACCTATATTTCTGGACCGCTGAGCCCAGAGGACCAGAAACAGAAGACGAAGCCCTGCATTTGGGGCGATGGGAGAGCGGAAATTTCTCCACACTAGTGAAGAAACATTCTTTACACTAGTGAAGAAACTAACCATTCAGAGGGCTAATCCACTGGAAGTGGGGGTCTGGGGGGTATTGTGTATTTGAGCCAGCTCAAATATGAGGTGAGGTGAGGGAGGGTTTTTTTACCAGGCTTCTGTCTTCTTCCCCTATTGTCCCATGTCGCATCATGTGACTATCAAACTTCCTCCTGAGTTGAAGGAGGAAGTGTGGTAGTCATGTGACGCAACCTGAGACGCAAGAAGGAAGACAGAAGCCTGGTAAGTTAACCCTGCCTCACCCGCCCGCTCAGGTGCACGGATCAAAGTGAAAACTGATCCGATCGACGGGTGATCAGATCCTTTAGCCAGTGTGAACAAAGCCTTACGGATCCGGTGAAGCGGAAACCGGGCCTAAAGAGTTGGCAAATGATAAAGGCAGAAAATTGCATCAGATGAGCACAAAAACATTTTTGTGGAATTGATTCCGAGGAAAAAAACTCACCCACTGCTCTAGTTTGCAAAACTGTACCGAGTTCAGTTATACTTTAATCTCATGTATATGTTTTGTTTTTTTCAACCATTACCCGAAAGCAATAAATATAATTGTATGGTTATTGAACAATTCTCAATTAGTAGTACAACTACAATGCAGCCAAAACATTGCAGGGAATTTACTCATTACACAAAAATATTCACTTATGATGTAGCAGAAAATAAGTTCTCTTTTCCTGTAACAGACGGAACATAACATTTATAAGAAAGATCATAAACTATGGTTATAACAAAGATGGAATGCCCTCCCCAGCAAGGCTGTTCACTTCTGCAGCAAGAAGCTGGATGATGCATAGACCCCGTGCAAAATGATGGCAGGCGCAGACTCAATGTCTATGGGGTACATGCACACAAAAGAATGGGAAAGAAATTACAGATCTATTTTAGGATTAAAAAAGAACTACATGCCTTGCTTACTGTAATCTTTCACACTCCTCAGCAGTTATGAATCACTGGAAGTACGTCTCCAGAAAAAGAAGTATGAAAATGGCAGTATTTAGGACTACATACCATAATAACTCCCAACTGTCTTGGAGGGACAGTCCCTCTTTAACCTTCTTGCCGGTTATCCCGAGCTCAGCTCGGGGTAACCTGCGCAGGAGGATTTCTCAGGCCCCGCTGGACCGATTTGCATAATTTTATTTATTGCACGCAGCTAGCACTTTGATAGCTGTGTGCATATTACGCTCGCCGCCGATTAGCCGCTACCTGCCGCGCCGCCACCCCCCCCCCCCCCCCCCGACTCCTTGCGCAGCCTGGCCAATCAGTGCCAGGCAGCGCTGAGGGGTGGATCGGGATTCCCTCTGACGTCCCGACGGCCATGACGTCCGGGGAAGCCCGATCTGAACGGGATTTCCTGCTTACTCTGATCGCCGAAGGCGATTGGAGTGGGTGGGGGGATGCCGCTGCTCAGTGGCTATCATGTAGCGAGGCATGGGCTCACTACATGATTTAAAAAAAAAAAAAAATTTAAAAAGTGCTGCGCTTCCCCCTTGTTGCAGGAATTGGACCAGCAAGGGGGTTAAAGACCATATCCCCCTGGCCCCCTTTCTTCCTCATTTGTCCCGCTTTCAGGACTGATGTACAGATCTATGTAATTATTTGTGTTTTTCTAGTGAAAAAAAAAGTGTTATGGACTGTAAATATTTTTCCTATTCTTTGAATTGATGAATTTCTTATTTTTAAATGATATTAAGGAAAATTAACCAGGATAGAATGGCCCAGTGTGGTCTGATAAACCATGGAGAGAAGGAGACAGTAAATGGCTGGCACTCAATAGGCTGATGCACTGTACCTTGGGTAAGTACCTTGGGTCATCAGATTCACTAATCCAGCAGTAGAATGAAAAGCACTGGGCACCCAAGATGAATGCTTCAGATTTAGTCCAACAGGTACATTACAGACAGATCAGGCATCAGTGGGTAGTGACAAAAGGCCTACAGCCGTTTCACGGGCGTTAACCCGCTTCCTCAGAGACCTCTAAGTAAGCGGGTAAAAGCCTGCGAAATGGCTGTAGTTTGTCACTACCCATCGATGCCTTATCTGTCTGTAATGTACCTGTTGGAAGAAATCTGAAGCATTCATCTTGGGTGTCCAGTGCTTTTCATTCTACTGCTGCACCAGTGTGGTCTGAATTATAAAACAACATATTTTTCTTATGAAAACTTTATGGTATGCATGACTAAGGGTGTGCCTGGGGCATGGTTAGGGGTGTGGCAGAGGCGTAGCTTTAGTGTCCCTCTTTCTTATCTCAAAAAAAGTTGGGAGGTATGATAGCCGTATGGCGTAGTGACGTCATATGCATGCGCAATTCACTCCCGGCCGCAGGCTGTTGGACACGCTGGTATCCTTTAAAGGATTGTAAAATATAAAATACATGTAAAAATATGCAAATAAGACGTACGTTTCTTCCAGAGTGAAATGAGCCACGAGTTACTTTTTTACCTATGTTGCTGCTGTTATTTGCAGTAGGTCTTAGAAATCTGACAGAACTGACAGGTTTTGGAGTAGTCCATCTTTTCATGGGGGATTCTCAGCATGGCCTTTATTATTTATAAATATAGGATTTATACAAAGATGCTGACCAGCCTCCCTGCTCATTTCACACGTTTTTCGCTGTTGGATGGAGCAACTGCCATTCACTAAATGCTTTTGAAAATAAAGAAAACAATGAGAACCCCACATGAGGAGATGGGCTAATGCAAAACCTGTCTGTTCTGCCAGATTTCTACCTACTGTGACAGCAAGATGGGAGAAAAGTAATGTATGGCTCATTTTACTCTGGAAGATATGCATTTCTTATTTGTATGTGTTTAGATGTATTTTCAATTTTACAATTATCGCAAAAGTGGTCCTTTAATAATTTTCCTAGCCGAGATATGCAGATTGCTCAACTTTGTACTGATCGGTAAAAGACTGTCACTCAAAGCAATTAAGAAGCATTATTTCATGTGACAGTTATCTGAGGGATATATGTAACCAGCTTCATTACCAATTGGGATTAGTCTAAAGTTAACTGAACATCCTACTGTTGTATACTACAGGTTTCAAATTACCATAATAATGCACTGTTAAAAACAATAAAAAATATAAAGATATGAAAATTGCTGCCCAAGTCATAAGTTTGCAGCTCCTGATTTTTAATGTTTGCAGCTTTGTGTGATATATTGTATTTCCTAGTGCTGCCTTACACTTCCCAAGTGTCTTAGTCTGCTAATGTCAGCAGAGCGTGCAAAGCATAAAAGGTAACTGATTGCCATTACTGTCAATAAAGGCTCTCCCCTCTAGTGCTAGTTTATAGCTTTTGCTGCAGAAGCATTCTGGGCTTTAGTCAGGTTTAGATACGGTCTCTATACTTATAAGAAAACGCTGGAAAAAGACGTCTGCTTATATGTGTTAATAAGTAAATCTGCTCCACAATCTGGTGTGTTTCCTGGTAATGGTCTTTGCTGTAGATTATCCAACATTTAACCTAATCAAGATGTTCTTTCCTAGCATTACTGTACATTCACGGGCAGCTTTGCACAATTACTTGTCTTGGCTTCAAGTACTTTTTGACATTCTCAGCTGTTTTCATCAAGATTTATCTCTTGCACAGGGAACAGCAATAAGATCATGAATGCAGACATGGGAGCTTAGCTCTGAAGATGGCCAGCAATTTAAACAAGATTTTCTAGCTGTTGCTTGGACCTGACATGCCAGCATACTTCCTCGCTGTCATGTCAGCTTCTGGGAAAGGGTTTTATTTTGCAGTTCATGCTTTATGAAGACAACTCACATACTGAGGCCCATATGCAATTACTGGTTTCTCCTGAGTTTTCTTCATCTTCTGTTTAAAACAACATATTAGCACTTTGTAATTGAAAAAGTACAAAAAAGTGGATGAAAGAACTATCAAAATTATTTTGAGTACTTGCTTGCTGGTGGTTTAAAAGGCTTTTTATTCACAAGTTTGAAAATATCACCTAGGAGGAAACTCAAGAGAAAAAGGTTATTTGCATATGGGCCTAAGATTCTGGAAAATTGTGGCATCGATGCAAGTTTTTTGTCAGAGCACATAATCCATTCTCTAAGTCAGGGGTCTCAAACTCAATTTACCTGGGGGGCCGCAGGAGGCAAAGTCAGGATGAGGCTGGGCCGTATAAGGAATTTCACAATCGCGGCGCATCGCCGCCTCTGCCCGCCCCTCTCACTCTTCCTTCACAGAGAGGGGCGGGGAGAGGCGGGCGATTTGGGAGCTCTGCAGTCCTTGTTTAGCGACGGGGATGCGGCAGATTACTTGGGAGCACTGAATCGAATTATAAGGAAGCTTTTGCGGGCGAGGGCCACAAAATATTGTATCGAGGGCCGCAAATGGCCCGCGGGCCGCGAGTTTGAGACCCCTGCTCTAAGTATTCCGAATGAATGGGAAGAACAGAAGGGATGCTTTACAAATACTGGGTACAAAGGTAATAAAAAGCCCTCAATTTTACTAGAGTTAGCAATCTGATTGGTTACAATAACACTAGTACTTTTTTTTTTAACAAGACGTTAGGTGGCCACTAGGATTTTACTGGTTTCATATTAGAAACACATTTCAACATATGGAGGCAGTGGCAAGTATACTTACCGTATATACTCGAGTATAGGCCGAGATTTTAGGACCAAAAAAGTAGTCCAAAAGTGGGGGTCTCGGCTTATACTCGAGTCCCCCCCATGCATGGCATGAAATAAGTGTCCCCCTAAGTGCCCCCGAATTCAGGTAATCTGTGTTCCCCGGTGCGGCTGCAAGGTTTGTGAGTGACGCCTGCATCTTCCGCTCCCCCTCGAGATTCCCTCCCCCCGCACCACAGCAGAGCGCACTGTGTTCACTCACCTGTCCACGGTGACTGCAAGGATGTGGCTACAAGGTACCTGAGCGGCGGCTTCATCTCCCCCCTCCCTGTCCGAGCGTAGCGCCGTATGCCGGCTGCGGATGAAGAGCAGCGCACAGTGCCCCCCCCCCCCCTATCCGGTCCACGCCGCCTGTCCGAATCCCATCTCCATGCCGTATTTAATTATGCGCGACAGTGCATGACATCACAGAGATGAGACTCCGACAGGCGGCACGGACCAGCGAGGGAACGCTGTGCACCACTCCCCATCCGGCACCAACACAACGCTCCGCTCGGACAAGGGAGGAGAGACCCGGGGGGTGAGCAGAAGATGGAAGCGCCGCTCACATAGGTTCTAGCCACATCATTACCATCACCGTGAACCGGTGAGCGAACGATGTGCACTACTCTTCTTATTTCCGCTCTGGCAGAGGAAGGGAGCGGCAGATGCAAGTGCTTTTCACACACATTGCAGCCATATCATTACTGTATTCCACCTGCACATTACTGATGAGGCACCGGAGGGGCACAGATGCAGTGCACTCAGGAGCACCTAGGAGACATGGCTGTATGTTACGTATGATGGGGGGGCAACTCGGGGTACACGATTGTCACGTGTCGCTCATATAATACTGCCAGCATATGGTGGAGGGGGCACTTGGGAGACACAGATGTCACTTACATGCAGTCTGGCATACTGTATCTACTCATGAGGTGAAGAGGTTTTTACAGTGTGAAGTGCTCTGTAAAATGTTTGCATGGTATTTTCTGTAATGACCTGTTCTGAGGTGACTGTCGCTGTCATCAGTTGCATATGTTTACCTGCCATGGTGTTAGCCTTTATACAACAGTTAACCCATTTAGAGATTCTGAGTACGTTTGTGGTTTTATGGTTACCATTATTGCAGTCTGCTGATTTTATTCTGCTGTAAGTGGTGTTGTGGCATTTCCTACCCCGGCTTATACTCGGGTCAGTCAATTATTCCAATTATTTAGGTTGAAAGTTGGGGGGTCGGCTTATACTCGGGTCGGCTTATACTCGAGTATATACGGTACCTTCCAAAGCAACATTAACATGATTGCCATGTCTATGCTACTGATATGCTACGGTACAACAAAGTAGAAGTCTGACTTGCCCACCACTAAATCCAAAGAGGAGAGGAAAAACCTTTACTGCACTGGCAAGAGCATGAAAAGATCATTTTGTCCGCAATTTTGCTTCTCCGCATCATTTATATTCAAGGATCATCTAAACTGCTATTAAAACTTCGCTCAAGTTTACTGGTTTAGTTATGTTCTAAAGCAGTTGTCCTCAAGCTAAGGCCTGTGGGCCAGATGTGGCCCCCTGAAGCTTTTTTTACCGGCCCCCCATACACAAAATGTATTATAGATGCGGTCAGCTACATCTTTAAATAATGGCTTTCCACATATAGGGCTTGATTCACAAAGCCGTGCTAACTGTTTAGCAGGGGCGTGCTAAACAGTTAGCACGTGAAGTGGCGTTCGCGGACTTTTGCGCGTGCAAAGTGCCGTGATTCACGCAATCGCTGACTTTTGCGTGCGCAAAAGTCTGAAAACGCGTGAATCACGGCACTTTGCGTGCGCAAAAGTCCGCGAACGTCACTTCACGTGCTAACTGTTTAGCACGCCCCTGCTAAACAGTTAGCACGACTTTGTGAATCAAGCCCATAGAATGAAGCCAGACAGCAGTAGTTCGCTGGTTTCCAATCAAATTCCACATCAGGTGACACTGCTGTCCAACATCATTTTATGTATACTTCGGCCCCCCAGCAGTCTGAAGTATGTTGACCCGGCCTTCGACCCAAAACGTTTGGGGACCCCTGTTCTAAAGTGTACCTGAATTGACCTTCAAGGAACACTATCAATACCCAAGTGTTCTAAAATGACAATGTACAAATAATGTCTAAGTAGCTGTGTAAACATTTTACTTTTCATGTTAAATATCAGTGGCAAAAGCTGTAATTCATTGAGTGTAGGATTTAGCACTACTGGAACAAATCATTCGCAAAAGGGGTGTCTGCTTCAATGCACAGCCAGTGTTTTTTTTTTTTTTTTTTTGCATATTAGACTACACAGTATTTTTCTCTGAAATCAAAAAAGTATGAAAAGCTGTGGTCAGGTTTCACACACAATGTTTATAACAAGTTACATTTCCTCTGCTATCTTGCAGACAGTTAAGAGACACAGGGAGCTGCCAGTGAGAGCTTTCTCACACACAGGGTAAGCAGATGTAGTGTGAGGGAATTCCCCCCTCTCCTCATGGTTCACTCTGCCATCAGATATGGCCAGACTTGCCGTCAGTTAAGAGTGAAAGGAATTTGACACAACAAACAAAAAAGATTAGCAAGTGAAATGTATACATCATTTACCAGCACTTCAGGAACTCTATCAATCCCAGGTTAAAAAAAAACCATGGTAATCAATAGTGTTACTTTAACCTGCATAAGCTAAAGGTTTCCCCATACAGAGAAGATTGTGTATTCACCCACCACATCCCCCCCCCCCTAGCTTTCTTTGCTAGTATAAGTTCAGTAAACTAGGCTGGACATTTCCAAGTAATCCCTGGAGCAGTCACCTGAAGCTTCAGCAGGAAGAACAGCCATATGGTGCCCATCTCTACTCATGTAATACCAGTGAGGGGAAGGTGGATGGGTATTTGTACCACAGCGTGGGCTGGGTTCTGCAGCATACCAGTATGTCTCTCCTTCCTGGAGGACTGCGTAATTTGCCCAGAGCGTGATTACTGTACTACACTAACAAGATTGGAGCAGAGAATAATGTGGTGGGAGAGCTCACTGAACCCCTCTTGGTGGGGCCACGTTCAACTTATTAAACATAAAGCACCTGCAGGTACACTTTAGACTCAGAGTTATGAAAAAAGTGCATGATAAGTAACATACTCTTATTTTGATTTCTAACAAAATGTAAAGCACAGTTCAGGAAAAAATTGTATAACTAACGCTCGCACTTGGCAATATGTAAGTGTCTAAAATGTTTGTATGAAAAATGTATTTTATCTTGTCTTGCCATTACAATAACTAATAGAGAGATTGCAATCACATTGTCAACCCTTCTGGGAGGAGGAACAAGTTCCAAGCACAAGCTCAGCACATGCACAGGCATGCCTTCCCTCCCAGAAGGCACAGTGGTTCAACTTTATTCAAAACGGAGCTTCAACTTTATATTGTGTCAAATACACATACTGTTGGAAATGTGTAATAAATTCCTTGATTTCACTAATAACATTGGTGTACTATATAATATATGAGGTGAAAAAGCTTGACGTGACCCAAGAAATTATTAATGTATAATATTTAGCTGCTGTTTTACATTTGTTTCATCTTAGGCTAGACCTACCTTTGGTTGGGGTGGTGGCGGTGGGATATAGGGTTGATCAGTTATATAGGTCTTCTTACTGTTGGGAGGTGGATAGGCTCCCGGAGGCTGCTGACCTACAGCAGGTGATGCAGTATACATAGGCTCTGGCTTCCACCCTCCTTGGTGTGAATAAGGGATCTCAGAATTGTTTCGTCCTCCATATGTCTGTGTTGGTTGATAATAAGGATCTTGATACTTCACCTGGTTACCCTGGGAATAGCCATAGCCAGGGTCTACATAACGAGAAGGCTGTGGGGGAATATACTCAGGCTCACGAGGAATAGCAGATTTTTGAGGTTGATAGTACTGGTTTGGAGAAGTGTTGTAAGGCTGTCCCGGTTGTGGACCAGGAGGAACATACTGAGGACTAGGCTGAGCAGACTTAACATTGTATGTTGGTCGGTTAGGAGTGGAGGCAGTGGCATATGGTGCAGGAACAGGTTGAGGCCTCTGTGAACCAGGAGATCCAGCAGGGGCTGGTTGGGATGTGGACTGTGGTAGAGGTTTGGCTGCAGACTTCTTTGTTGCTGTCAAAGGAGGTTGATTTGGTATAATCATCCTTTTATGACCTGTTACTGGAGTTCCTGCAGAAGGGTGTGTCAATGTCCCAGTCGTGGATCCCGAACCCTACAATAAGAAAAAACAAAACTGTTAAACATAATTGTATGCGTGCATAAAATGTGATACAGTAGTATCTAATGATGGCAATACACCATACAATTTTCATTTTTTGGGATTTTCTGTTAGATAATTTCTAACATGTTGGAAATTGTCTATCTGGCAGGTAAATCTAACCACCTATCTGCCTAGCAATTAGGCATTGTTCTACTCAGCAGGAGAGAACCAGAAGACAATGCACCAGAGATAATGACCAGTCTCTACAGAAATTAAAGTGAACCTCCAGACTAAAAATCGACTCAGCAGCACTTAAAAGGCCTGGTGTTTCTTTAACAGTTTCACAGCATCAGAACTTTGTTTCTCTTATACAAGCCTCATTTTTAGCTGCACAGAAGAAAACTGCCCGGGCTTTTTCCCCCTGATGCTGTGCAAGGCATGATGGGATTTCTGATGATGTTGTTCTCATTCTGCTGTTTTGGTGCAATTTGTTTTTTTTTTTACATTTTGAATTTGACATTTGAAGCCTAGCGCATGCAGCTGGGAGGGGTTAATCAGAACAAAGGACAGTTGGAACTGTGTCTCATGCTCCTTGTCACCTCCTTTCAGCCAAAAAGATGGCTGCCCCATGACAAAGATGGCAGCCCCCATGAATCACAAATATTTGCCTGTTCTTTTAAAACCGGGTGGGTAACAAATTATATTACCTATCTATTGTAATTAACATAACTAATGTAACTTAATGACGGTATGTTTGTTTAAGCTGAAGTTCCCCTTTAAAATGTATGTAATGAGACTAGTATTTATCCAGAATTTACCGATCCCAGTTGCTGCCAGCTATCTAATGCTGGGAATACACCATATAATTTTCTGTTTTTCTGGTATGCTGGGAATACACCATACAATTTTTCTGTTAGATTTTCTGTTAGATTTACTGTAATTAGATTAAAGGGGAATTTCAGCTTCAACAAACATACTGTCATTAAGTTACATTAGTTATGTTAATTACAATAGATAGGTAATATAATTTGTTACCCACCCGGTTTTAAAAGAACAGGCAAATATTTGTGATTCATGGGGGCTGCCATCTTTGTCATGGGGCAGCCATCTTTTTGGCTGAAAGGAGGTGACAAGGAGCATAAGACACAGTTCCAACTGTCCTTTGTTCTGATTAACCCCTCCCAGCTGCATGCGCTAGGCTTCAAATGTCAAATTCAAAATGTAAAAAAAAAAACAAATTGCACCAAAACAGCAGAATGAGAACAACATCATCAGAAATCCCATCATGCCTTGCACAGCATCAGGGGAAAAAAGCCCGGGCAGTTTTCTTCTGTGCAGCTAAAAATGAGGCTTGTATAAGAGAAACAAAGTTCTGATGCTGTGAAACTGTTAAAGAAACACCAGGCCTTTTAAGTGCTGCTGAGTCGATTTTTAGTCTGGAGGTTCACTTTAACCATGCAATCATGCAACACGCAATAACCTAAAGTGTATCTGTGAAGCACAAATTTAGTAGGTTTTTATTACGTATCAAAATCAGAAATATCACATTGATGAAAGTATTCAGACTAATTAAATTTAGCTCTGGTGTATCCTATTTAATCGGTTATCAATGAGGTGTTCCTACAACTTGTTTGGAGTTCGACTGTAGGCAATTCAGAAAAGGATCACAATTGTCTATAAAAGGCATTCTAGTTGAGTTTGTTTATGCCTCACAGGATGCTCATAAGAAAATGAATTATTTGGAGATTGCTAAACAAATGGTAAATATTTACTTCTCAGTTTCCAAAAAGGTTAAATGCCACTATTTGCAAATCATTTAAAACTGACCAATTCAAATATGCATATTTTGAATTTGATATGCGCAAAATGTTTCAAAATAGTTAGGACAGGATCATGTTTACAAGTGTGTTGCATCATCTCTTTTAATAACATTCTGCAAACATTTGGGAAACGAAGAGGCCAAGTGATGTAGTTATGAAAGTGAAATGTTGTCCTATTCTTGTGCAGTATAGGATTTCAGTTGTTTAAAGTGAACCTCCGGACTAAAAATCGACTCAGCAGCACTGAAAAGGCCTGGTGTTTCTTTAACAGTTTCAAAGCATCAGAACTTTGTTTCTCTTACCCAAGCCTCATTTTTAGCTGCACAGAAGAAAACTGCCCAGGCTTTTTTCCCCTGATGCTGTGCAAAGCATGATGGGATTGCTGATGTTGTTGCTCTCGTTCTGCTGTTTTGGTGCAAATTTTTTTTTTTTTTTACATTTTGAATTTGACATTTGAAGCCTAGCGTGTGCAGCTGGGAGGGGTTATCAGGACACAGGACAGTTGGAACTGTGTCTCCTGCTCCTTGTCACCTCCTTTCAACCAAAAAGATGGCTGCCCCCATGACAAAGATGGCAGCCCCCATGAATCACAAACATTTGACTGTTCTTTTAAAACAGGGTGGGTAAAAAATTATATTACCTATCTATTCTAATTAACATATCTAATGTAACTTAATGACAGTATGTTTGTTTAGGCTGAAGTTCCCCTTTAACATTTCGAAGTCTTCTTTGTCATTTTCTATTTAATAGCATGCTAAATGCTTTCAACAGGTCAGGCAAATGTAGCACATGGACTTTTTTGTTTGGCACAATGGAGCCATGCTGCCATAATAAAAGTAGCATAGGAAAGAGACTGGGTGGCAGGATATATTGCTCAAAACTCAATTTGTATGGTTTGTAGTGTACTTCCACAGTTGTACTAGTTACTTAATTCACAACTAGGATGCCAAATACCCTCAAGCCTTACTCTTTACTAGTAGTGCAGAAGGTGGGCATGGCATCAGATGGACAAATCAGGTAGGGTAATGGTGCGATCACATGAGGCAGAGCAAGTGGGCATGAGTGGCAGGGGAGAAACTGCATTTTCGTGGCAGTGTAAAGATAAAGGCGCAGAGCCGAAAGGATGAAAGAATGGTAGGTAAGTTTGCAAAGGGAATGAAAACATTGCAATCTTACAACACTCAACTAATAGAACACAGCAGTACATGCATCCAGCTACATTTAAGTGGTCAGCAGGTGCTCGTCAGCCAATCAGGAAGCACTGTCATACACCCTTTACCTGCCATACCACATCTAGCAGCCATTAGCATTGAGGTGGGAGGCTTCAGTTGGACGCCATCGCAAGATTGCGTCGCTAGCAGGACCGCCCCGTGCAGGCATCCTTCCCACAGGGGTCCCTCCCTAACCGCTCACCTGTCCGCCATGTCCTAGAGCTGAAAGAAAACGTTTAAAAACACACGATTGGTTGTTTTGGCCGGGGCCCCAAGGCCAACATGCGATACCTGGAGGGGAGTGCAGGTGGGCCTGGACCTCTCACACCCAGGCTCTGGACCTCTCACATCCAGAAAACCCACCAACACTGCCTCCATACTGAATGCTAAATTCAACACACAAGCAATAGAACACAGCAGTACATGCATCCAGCTACATTTAAGTGGTCAGCAGGTGCTCGTCAGCCAATCAGGATGCACTGTCATACACCCTTTACCTGCCATACCACATGGGAGGGATGCCTGCACGGGGCGGTCCTGCTAGCGACGCAATCTTACAATGGCGTCCAACTGAAGCCTCCCACCTGAATGCTAATGGCTGCTAGATGTGGTATGGTAGGTAAAGGGTGTATGACAGTGCATCCTGATTGGCTGACGAGCACCTGAGAACTGCTGGCTGATTAGAGCCACTAGAGGTGGCCATACACTCGTTAGATTAGCAGCAGATAGATCAACAGATAGATTTCTGATCTATCTGATGTGTTTAGGACCATTTTTTACTAGAAACAGATTTCCAATAGATTTCAGTTTGAAATCTACTTTAAAATCGATGTGATGGCATATTTTTGCCTTTAGATTTGCATTGGGGCCAATGCAAATTTATAAGCAATCTCTTCAGATCGATTTTGATTTTCCACCCTGGCCAATGGATTGAATTCGATCGAAATTGATTGAAATTGGCCACAAATCGATTGAATCGGCAAACTATTTACAATCGATCGATCGTTAATCGGCTGAGTGTATGGGCCCCTTAGGGAAGAATTGATAAGGCAGATCTCAGCCTACTGAAGTCACTTGCATTCCTCACAAAACAGATAAAAATAAAAAAAAGTGTGTTGAGTGCATCTACTGCTCGCTTCTCACCCTTTTCACCTTCCTTTGCCAAAGCAGAAATACTCAGACAAGACGAGTGCCCACTTTTGTACAAGTCTGCTGGGAAGAGTTGTGCAAAGTCTTTGTCAGTGCAAGTATTCAGGTTTGTTAGTGGTGTGTTTCCTATAAGATGCATGCATGAAAACACTATTGCTCCCTTCCATACGCTTCTCCACTCATTATGCATCATAGATCATAGATCATATGACTGATCAGATAGTATGCTATTAAAAAATAAATTAAGCTGCAAAACCACAATCAAAACAAAGCAAAGTGAACATCAGAAAGCAATGGAGGAATAAAAGCACATTTAACAATAGCATTCTTCAACACAACACATAAAAGCCTTTGGTGGTAACAGACAATGAAAGGCCTTATAACACCAAATTTAAGTGCAGTCATCTCCTTGGCAACAGTTAAAAAACATCTTCCTTTTAATGTGGCCTTAGGTTCCAGGGACGCTATGTACCAAATCACGTCTTTACCGCTGAAACACATTCCTCTAACGTTGGGCAACACACAAAAAAAAAAAAAGAAAAAAGAAAAAAAGAATAGGCTTATGATATCACTCTGTTGACTGCATTTATCAGCAAGTGGCTTAGCAAGAACTACTTTGCAGTGCTATAAACTAATATACCATATAATATGTGATTACCTCTGTAAACAAAGAGTGACAAGCCTACTTGATCAGAAATACAAAAACACAGCAGGCAAAGGATATCTGCAAAAACCCCCCCCAAAAAAACTACCTTTTCTATTCAGATATGTACAGGTTTTAGGCTTGGGAAGATTAATGAATACAACGGCTGGAAATCGGACACTATACTATCCAGACATTTCTGAAAAATAACGGTTTTGGGTTGACAGCAGACAAAGCTAATTTAACTGCACTTATATCATTTAAGTAGCACTTCTTTTGACAACGTTTTCAGTTTCACTCATACAGTTTTCAGACCGCCTGTTTTCATTTTTAAAAGATTGAAGAACATAACATCTGGCAAGTATACGTACGTATTACCAACAAACATCAGTTGCTGACCCTCCCAGATGTGCATGTCACTGTTAACCATACTACCATGGGAACTACCTCAAGCCCTCTGTCTGGGTGTCACCCTGGACTTCGCACTCTCCACCCCCCACATCTAAAAACCTCACAAAGTCCTGCAACTTTCACCTCTGCAAAATCCGCCCTTTCCTGACCTCTGTCACCACCAAACTCCTCATCCATGCCCTCAGAATTTCCCGCCTTGACTACTGCAATGCCATTCTATCTGAACTCCCTATGACCTGAATTGCCCAACTGCAGTCTGTCATGAATGCAGCAGCCAGAATTATCCTCTCCTCCCATTGCTCCACCATGGTGGCTCCCCTCTGTGTATCCCTTCACTGGCTTCCTATCCAGTCCAGAATCAGATTCAAGATACTGTATCTGGCCTACAAATCTGTTCACAAAACCTGCCCAACCTACATTTCCAATCTTACTCAGAGGTACACACCTAGCTGCTCACTCCGCTCCTCCAACGAACTTCGCCTTACCGCCACCGCATCACCCAGTCCCAATGCACTCCTCCAGGACTTCTCAAGAGCTGCTTCAACACTATGGAACGCCCTACCCCCCCCCCATTAGGGTTGCCTCCTTCCTTCAACATCTTGAAGAAGGCCCTCAAAATGCACCTTTTCATTCTAGCCTACGCCTCCCCAACCACCCCCCCCTTCTCCCCCCCCCCCCACACACACACACTGGTGCTCTAAACCCACTGCTGACCTAAGTCCCCTACCTTCATGTCCCTACCTTTCCTTCTGTAAATCTTGAATTGAAAAGAAATGTAAAACATTGTATGGTATGCGGTTGCCTTAAAGACCTCTTCCAACCATAAAAAAGTCTGAATTGCAATACATATACAGTATGTAGTATATGCACTGTGTACAGTTAGATGAACATATTAAGTTTACATCTGGGACATCATAGTGGATAACACAACTCACATTTATATCTGTAAGTAGCACTTCCTTATTTCTCCTGGAGCTGAAGCCTTGCTAAAGCATTGTGCTCTCCTCTTTAGCCTGGTTAACTCCCCTGCCCCTCCCCCCCTGCTCTCTGCCCGCCTGGATCAAATTACTTCTCTTTTCACAGTGTGTAGGAGAGAGAAGAGACAGGAAAACTACTGCAGCCTATCTTATGTCTGTTTGCTATATTTCTTATTTCAAATGTCTGTCTGCCTGCCTAGATTAGATCACATGGACATGAGGGGTGGAGTTACGACATCGATCCCCCAGCATCCATTGCCCCTATGGTTGGGAAAGAAAAAAAAGGCCAGGGCAAAATTTCACACTGGGGGCGGAGATTTTACGACCATATGTGGAATACGGACCCTGAGGGTGAGAATATCACACTTTATCATGTGTGATTTTATATATCTTGGCAACTTATTAGGTTTAAAGCAAACTGTAATTTATAATGTAGGTACTCTAAGACAGAAGGGGTTAAGTGTAACCCATATGCAAAAGCACTGGGACTTGTCAAATCGCGCAAGGGTTATTCTATCCCTTTATCAGATGACTTATACTCACAGTTTAGGAAAAAGCTGTGAGTGTAAGTATGTGTAAGAGTAATATGTAATGAGTATAGCTGCTCTTATGAGAGATTCCAGAACATGGAAATATTGCCTTCATTCGAACATTTATCTTTTTGGGTGTGATATACTGTGAACTGAGCATTTTGAACATGGATTGGTACTGGAACATGGATTATGAAAATGTTCCACAAAAAATGCATTGAATACTTGCATCTTCAGAGTTTAAATTACCAATCCCGATGCACTGAGTTCAACAGCAAAAAATAAACATTTGGATCATTGTCTCCATTATCCTTGTGGCATCTGGATGGAGTGTAAAACTCAGCCTAAAAAAAAGAAATCTGTTTGCTGCTTGTTGGGAAACAAAGGGAGAATGTACCGATACATGCATCTCTTACCCGATTCACACAAATTGGATCAGCTGTTTGTGTGAATCAGTGGACTGGCTTGGCTTGCTAGATCCTGCATCGGTGAGTGAGTGCAAAGGGGGTTTTAGAGTGTTTATGAACTTTTCCTCATCATCTCTTACCTGCCAGCTGAATTTGTCTATGACCCCTTCATGCCACCTACACATTCAACTACTGGCCAAAGAGTGGGGAATCACTGGCTGTGTCTGTAACAATACCTTGTCACAAAGATGCAGCAGTTTCAAATACAAGGGCCCCTTTGTAGTTCATTGAACTGATCCAAATTCTCTATTAGCCTGCACAGAGCTGTCTATATCATGGAACGAGTAGAACAGAATATTAACAAATAAAACTCTTTTCTTTAAACCACAGTATAGAGACAGACAACAACAGAGCTGTATTTTCATCTGTCAGTTTTTAAAGTATGTGTGTTACTATAGTCACATAATATACTAAAATCACTTTTCATTTTGCTCATACATTTAAACAAGAAGTCACTAGTATAGTAGACCATTGAGGGGAGTGACGGACATGGTTAAGTTTAGGCACTTAGAAAGGGTTAGACATTAGGTGGGGGATAGTTGTCTTTTTCAGGTACTTACAGGGAGGTTAGGCATTAATAGTGGATGGTTAAAGGTTTAATAGGTGCTGATAAGAGCATTCTAAAATATCAGTAATTTAAATTACCAACATTACTATCAGCAGCACTACCCGGCGCCCAACTGAGGTGGTGGCGCTGCAATATGTAGGCTTATGTAAGTTATGTTTTAGCCTTGGGCCCGTTTCCACTTGTGCGGTATCGCCGCCGATTCCCTGCTGACAAAATCGCATGCAGGTGCAATTCCGCATGCGTATTTTACCGCGATTTCGCATAGGTTAGTATTGATACGATTTTAACCATGTCACTGCCTGTGTGATTTAACATTACTTTCTGTGCGAAATCGCGGTAAAATACGCATGCCAAAACCGCATGCGATTTCCCTATTAAATACATTAGCGCCGATTCGCATAGCGGTGTGCGCTATGCGAATTCTGCGGGGTCTACGTGCAGATTTTTTTCTGCACAGAAAAAACTCAGAAATTCTGACAAATGGAAACAGGCCCATCCACTTGTATTGTCTATGCGAATCTGCATGCAGGAAACGCATGCAGATTCGCTCTAGTGGAAACAGGCCCTTAATCTCATTCCTTGCATGCAAGGATATTCAGTTTATTTCAAATTCAGGTGTGTGTAATTTATTGCAACGATTGTAGTTTGTAAACTGCAAATCATTGCCATTGGCTTTAAGAATTTCATCAAATTTCTGACCACAATTTGACATGAAAATACTTTACTTTTCTATTAGTTATGTATATATTTTTTGCATGATGTAATGTAAGCAAGAGAGGTCTGACTGCACTGGGAAAGCTTTAACATCTGGTGGAAGCAGATATTAGTGAGGCATGACAGAATCATGACTTGATTCTGCAGAATGCACTGAGCTGGAGTGATGTTGCTACAGCAACGAGGTGTGCTACATTAAGCTGCATCGTACTGCAGATGTTCTGTATGTATGAATCATGTTTTACAAGAACATTATGTGGAAGTTGCCTATTAATGCTGAACCAAGCCATGTAAAGCCAAATTAAAAGGCAGAGTACTGACCAGCTATTTAAAACCCTTATGTACAACATGTCCTGTCATGAGCCACAACAGAAGATATACTTGGTCTTTACTGACCTAAGACTTGGTTTACACTTGCAGGCATTGCAGCTGCACTTCTGTCATCACCCACATGTTGTGCCATTGAAGGAAACAGCAGTGCCTCTAATGCTGCACACTGCTGTATGCATTTTTAATGTACAGCAGACGCATTGCCATTCCACTGAAATGTCACAGCTTCTGAGGTACTTCAAAGTTTTCACCATCCTCCAGTCACATGGTCTTTATTCATCCAATGGTAGGTTGTACCCACAGCTCTAATACAAGAGTGCAAAAGAAGCCCAGATGGATGTGGTCCTTTTTCATAAAAAAATACCATACTTTACAGATTAAAGAAAATGAAAAAAAAAAAAAAAAAAAATACCTTTTGTGCAGCCCTGTTCGGCACACCCTACAGACTGTCACCATGCCGCAGCCCGTGGCTGTAGACTCCCTGGTTTTACAGGGTTGCAAACTCACCTAAATTCATCCCGTGATTACCACATGTGTTTTCTGCTTTCCACAGTGGGACAGTAACAAAATCATTCAGCTTCCAGGAAAAAGGGCTAGGTCATTTTGCAAACCATCATTACCATTTACTCCATGCCATTCTTTCACTCATCTCTGCTCTGTTTGCAAAATGTAAGGTTTCTTACAAAAAGGCAAGATTGACATCAGTAGACGATAAACCCTTAAAGTGGACCCAAATTAAAAATACAAGATTTCAGAAATAAATTCTGAGGTACAAAGGGTGTAGAGTCGGCACTGCTGAAAACTGTATATTTATTCCACAGGTGGAAAAACATTACATCACGTGCAGATAAGAAGAGGTACACATACCATGTATTGAAGGCTGTGAGCTGGTAGTGGGTGCAGGTTTAGCCTTACAGCCGTTTCGCGCTTACTATGCGCTTCTACGGAGGCTGTTCTAATTCTATTTTCTAAAGTATAATAATAAATAGCAGGCGTTTTTTCAGCTGCATGATGACAAATATAAAATATTTTACATTTATTGGAGGAACCCCTCCCTTCCTTTCAAATTGCCGGGAAAAAATCCGGCAAACTGGTGGAGTAGGTGGTGTCTGGCAAAGGAGGAATTGCTAATGGCTGCCCCCAGTATAATCTTAGTTTTGAAAAGAGAAGGGTGAAAAGCATGCACTGAAATGCTCATAGGCTTGAAATAGTGTTTATTTATCTTTGTATGTGTCAGAGTGATGCAACTTAATATTTTTAATTAAAGAAATGTTTGGTTTGGGTCCACTTTAACTCAAAATATCCCCCTTGGCATCAACCCATGCAATAGCAATGGACTTTGCAACTTATAATGTATAGTGGGAACATTGGTTTGCGAGCATAATTTGTTCTGTAAACATGCTTGTAATCCAAAGCACTCTTATATCAAAGGAAATTTCCCCATAAGAATTAATGGAAACCCAGTTGATTTGTTCCACAATCCAAACACAGTTATAGTAAAATAAAAATGTAAACAAGACTTTCACTATAACTAACAGAATCATTGCCATCTGTTGGCTTGCCCCAATCTTTTTTTTGTGTGGCTTTAACACGGAACTTATCCAATCACAGTTTGAGGATTTAATTGAAATGTGACTTTGCAGTCTCTACACTCAGATTAAGTACAATCCTGCAGCACCAAAGGGAGAAGAACTATTGTCTCAATTGTGATGACAAGACGCATGCATTTTTTTTTTTTGCTTGTATATCAAGTCACAATTTCACGAAATGCTCTCAAACCAAGTTACTCTCAATCCAAGGTTTTACTGTAGTAGGCAAAGAAGACAATAACTGGCTAAAGGTAACCATTAATGGTAAAATCTCTTGAACAACTGACGGCATGATCCATCAGATGCTGCTATTAGTGACAATCGAACAATCGCTCTATCAAACGTTTTGTTTAGATTGCATATTTTCCCCTCAGTTGGTGGGCCTGAACAGTTGTTTCCAATCGGTTGCACTGATTGGATTGGACGGTCAATTGTTCGGGAGATTGGATCATTAATGGGCATCTTAAGACCTATGAAAGGGACACTGCCTGCATGCTACCGATATCTATAGCTGGATGATTGGCTTCATCAGCTATATAAGAGAAATTGCGTGTAATGATTGGTAGAACAGACTAGATAATTATACAAGACCGCCTGTTGAGGTCTCTGGTGAAGCGGCGTTCCTGCGAC
Organism: Hyperolius riggenbachi; assembly: GCF_040937935.1. Taxonomy (NCBI): domain Eukaryota; kingdom Metazoa; phylum Chordata; class Amphibia; order Anura; family Hyperoliidae; genus Hyperolius; species Hyperolius riggenbachi. The sequence continues at coordinate 199,272,450 of NC_090649.1, forward strand.
ACATACGTCAGACCCAAGGGTGGCTGATTGGGTTTGGTGCTGGGGCTTACTTTCAGGTACACTTCTCATCATGGCCTTGGGCAGCACGGTAGTTTTCTGCCATTTTGCCAATCATATACACTGGTTGTTCCCTGCACAGGGAACCCCGTTTAGGATTTTTTCACACTAATTAATTTGGGATATTTGATGTTAGACTCGCTGAACTACACAAGGCACACATTACAGGCATGCAGTATCAACATTTTTACTGTTAGTACCCTTTGCGACTGTGGTTACCGTCCCTCAGCTACAACCCTGCCCTCAGACCTTACATTTTTACAGCAGAACTATAGCCTGTGTACTTTGCAGTAAGAATCTCCTCTTACACTCTTTAATGTCAGGTTCCTCACTGTGTTGGAGAATTGCTTTTATGGTGTCTTATCATTGCTATTATCTTATTAGATGCCAGGAATAAAAGTTTAAGTTGCTGAATCACTCTGGTGAGAGCACTATGCAAAGCAGAACTGCCTGCTCATTGTGTCTTATTGTAGTGTATTGTGCCATCACTAGGCACACTGAAGTGCAGACACTGAGTGGCTTCTCAATGGACACGCTTGTCAGCAGCTGGTCTTGCTAAGTGGCAGCAGCTCTAGAGAGAATGCTGTAATTAACTGAGATAGCAGTCCTCCTCTGAAAACAGCATGTAGAAATGGAAGGGGGATATAGCCAGAAAGGTGGCGTTTTGCTATGCTCAGACCAGATTTTCTGGAGGTTCTTCTGGCCTAAAGAATATTCAGGATTCTGCAAACCTAGCGTGTAATTATAAAAAACAAAAACACACACATACACTAGTAGATGACAAGCCCAAGATAACCAGCATAAAGGCTGGAACAAATGAGTTATAGACACGGTTCCCAAATTGTGTGCTGCAAACTGTACAAGAGGCAATTTCTGCTCTGTGCTACAGATGCTGTGTAATCCACAACAGCTATAAGCAGCTGTGTGATCAAAGTAGACAACTGCAGAAATGCAAACATCATATCAACAAAAGTTGATTCCAACGATACCTGTACATGGTTTATTGTAAGCTTTCGAAACGTTCCTTTTCTTCTTCAGGCATTATACAGAACTGGATCAGAACCATACAGTTCTGATCCAGTTCTGTATAATGCCTGAAGAAACATAACGTTTCGAAAGCTTGCAATAAACCATGTACAGTTAGTCATTAAAGGTATCACTGGAATTAACGTTTGTTGGTTTGATGTCTGCATTTCTGCTCCTCGACTAACACCGGACCACACTTCACTTGCTAGACAACTGCAGGTGATTTTGGACCATATCCTACAGATAGAATGATAACACAGCAGTCATGGGCTAGCTCTGTCTGTAACACTGCATATAATTCAAATTAAAATAATAATTTAAAAGAAAATGATAACTATGAGGTATTATGATAACTTCATAGATTTTATAGATAACCAAGCACACAAGTTACCCAGCTAAGCGGTTGTCGCCTGGCCTGTGTTTGCTGTGTGACACACTGTTCTACCAGTCCATATTTATCCTTGTCAAACAGTGAATGAAATATGGCTGGAGGAAAATTACAGTACAGTATGTTCTGCAGCAGGTTTCAGCCTGCTGAGGATTTAATGTATAACGAGACGCAGAGACAGGAATCAATAGTGTCGAGTGTGCTGATGTCAAATGCAGAAATGTCACTCGGGGGAAAGCAAAGCTGACCGAGAGTTATGAGAACATAATACAGTACAGGGAATAGTGTGACAAGCTGCTCTGAAATAGGATGCAACAGTACGACTTGTCAAAGCTTCTTCATGTCCACAGCAAGTAGCATGCAGAAAAGACTCCTCCACCTTCTACAGGCAGCTTGTAGTAACATAATGCAACCACTAAGTACAGGTAAAAAAGCTGCAAGGCTAATTTACAACTGATCTGTAATGAGAGTGAAATCTATCAGTGTTGCTTAGTATTCTCACAGCATAATGTAAGAGTGAACAGAGGCGCCAGCAGGATAAAGGGTTCTAAAAGGCTTAAAATCCCTCAGGAGGTGGTTGCGGTGGACCGGCCCCCCGAAGCAGACAAGACACCGTTGGCTGACGGTGTAATGGTTAAGGGCTCTGCCTCTGACACAGGAGACCAGGGTTCGAATCTCGGCTCTGCCTGTTCAGTAAGCCAGCACTAATTCAGTAGGAGACCTTTGGCAAGTCTCCCTTACACTGCTACTGCCAATAGAGCGCGCCCTAGTGGCTGCTGCTCTGCTCTGGCGCTTTGAGTCCGCAAGGAGAAAAGCGCAATATAAATGTTATTTGTCTTGTCTTGTCTAATACTGGCGGAATCTTGTCTGCTTTGGGGAGGCGAGTCCACCACCAGCTCCTGAGGGATTTTGAGGCTTTTAAGAACTCTATATCCTGCTGGCGCCTCTGTTCACTCTTACATTATCAATATCCACCCCTGGTGGAGAGGTTGATCCCCATTTTTCCTCATCTACAGAGAGCGACATTTAATCCTGAGTGAGGACAGGTCTAATCTCCTCACCTGCCTATACAGTGGTTGCCTAGGTGGTAACTCGTGTTTGTGAGTATATACATTATATACTTTTCATTTCCAACCCCTTGTTTTGCATACTACACTATATTGGGCTATCTGTATTTCTTTTGTCTTTATTCACACAGCATGTACCACTTTATGGAAGTTGGCTTGTCCCAACTACCGCTCAAGCTTTTGGTCACATCATCTCAAGTGCCCCTCCTAATGGAGGCCACTAATGATCTTTTTCATCCAATCTTACCATTTCTATGTAATATAAGGGAGCTGCCAAAAGTATTTATTCAATATATTCACTCAATTTACTCTTCTACTGCAAAGATTTGGTAAAATTGTATGAAAAAGTGCCGGCTGCTTACCTGGTAGCAGTGTTCCGGCGAGTCCTCCAGGACGGCCCATCCTGAGATTGTGTCAGTCCCCCCTCCCAAATCGGAAACACCTTAAGAGAATTAAAATAGTTAACTGATGCAGTATAAATCCCACCTCCTCACAATCTCCCACAGTTTATGCAAAGAGAAGAACAAACAAACCACATCCCTTCATAAATAAAAGTTAAAAGTCAGGGTTGGGAACTAGGCGGCCGTCCTGGAGGACTCGCCGGAACACTGCTACCAGGTAAGCAAAGGGCACTTCCTCCCTATGTCCTCCAGGACAGCCCCTCCTGAGATTTAGCGAGAAATTTACCTTAGGGTGGGATGACTGCTTGCAGAACTTTACGACCAAAAGACTGGTCTTGACCGGAGAGGAGTTCAACTGTGTAATGCTCAACGAATGTCGAATGCCTGGACTATGTCACAGCCCGACAATCTGTTCCAAAGAGATTCCCGACCTTTCTGCCCAGGACGTCGATAAAGATCTGGTCGAGTGTGGTGTAATATGAGCAGGTGCTATTACCTGAGCTTCTGAGTAAGCAAGAGTAATAACCTCCTTAATCCATCTAGACACCGTAGCTCTAGAGACCTGAACTCCTCTTTTAGTACCTCTGAAAGCTATCAGAAGGTTAGTTGAATTTCTCCAGTCCTTGGTTCTTCCCAATGGGACAGGAAGTACAAGATGCAATACAAGTACCACCTCCTCCTCCCTATCCCAAGTGCATTGAATATTACCTTGAATCAGTAGGAGGTTTATAGTTTGATTTAGGTGGGTATATCCATTTGTTGTGAAGGCTACGCGGAAAACCAATTACCGGTAACCATAATTATTGGCTTCCGCTTGCCTCCACAATAGGTCAACAATGAGAGAATATTACCTCTTCTCAGGGCAGGACCACTCCAAGGATTGATTTCTTGGTAAATCCAAAACGATAGAGCTTTATGAACCTGACATAAGAGGCCCATGTGGTAGCTTCACAACTGTGAAACAACCTGGCAGAATTCTGCCCAGTAATAGGAGGCAGCCCTAGTAGAATGTACTTCCACGGTCTCTGGATAAATGTTATACTTCATTTTAACCAATTACTGAGTGTTCTCAGATATATACAGTATATCGTTTCGGTATACTGAAACCGAACAGAAGTTCTGTTTAGATAAAACCATAATTATCTCCCTCCAGTGAGCTTAATTCTTCCTCTTTTTTAAAAAATTAGAACATAAGGAAGGGATACAAATCTCCCGATCCTTGTGGAAATCAGACCTAACTTTCGTAGAAATAAGAGCGGTAACCTGAAATCAATTCTATTCTTCAGGACAGAATTGGATGGTGGTTAAATGTATAGGGCCTGTATTTCTCCAATACACCTGGCCGCCGCTGTCACCACCAAAAAACATGTAGGGACTAAGTCCTTAATAGAAACTTCATGCAAAGGTTCAAGAAAGACATAAGAGAGGCTTCTGTATAGCGATAGCCTTACTGTTTCAGACGAATGACAGCCTCAGTTCAGGATGAGCAGACCACTCCTTCAGGTACCGAGATGCCCATGTGAAATGGCCTGACCCTCCTTCAGAAAGATCATCCAAGATCTGCAAGAACAATGGCACCTTTACCGAAGGTAGGACTATAGCAGATGCCAAACCTGATTTGGTCAGTCTGGCGCAAAAAAAAAAAAAAAAAAAAAAAAAAAAAGAATACCTGTGGTCTGATCCTACATCCCCTTTTGAAGTACACTCCATATTATCTTCAAGGGGAAAACAAAAACAAAAACGTATGCTCTCCCCAGTGCCGCAAAAAAGTGTTCACATACTCTGGAAAGAACATTGCTCCAAGCAGAAACCAGGTAGCTGCAAATTGTCAAACGTATATTTGTTCGGACGCCAGTTGAGATGGTCGTTTGCAACTCAACCAATGTGCTAGAATAACATTCTTTCCTTTAAGATAAGCGGACATTCACGTTTCTGTTTTCCAACAGATTTTCTCATTTCTAGAGAGTACGCCAGACTGCATGTAGTTCAAAGAGAACATTTTCTCCAGTGAAAAACACTTGGCATGTATGCAATTGAGATCCTGATGCCCTGTACAACTCCAGAGCCTTGCATCTGTCGTAATAACGAATGGATTTTATAAATGTCCATTTTTAGGGAGAGTGTCACTGGATCTGACCTCCAGATCAATTTCTCTATCCACTGACATAGAATTGCTGTTTGAAATATTTAGTAGACAAAGAAACAAAAAATGCCTCAGCGCAAAAGTTTGTAACGGTGCAGGGCAACCTTGGTGGAAAGGAAGTTTAGCCACAGTACCTTATCAGGAGTTCTCCCACCTCTGAGAGGGTAAACAAGTGCTCTGCGAAAGATCCCAAACTTGCTGTAATCCCGATATCCTACACCGCAGACTGCGGGTCACCGACAGTGCGAGCAACTCTCCTCTCGCTGGGCAAGTCTCACTGGGTCGGCTTCTGGTCATGTGATGTGCGCTCCTTCCGATTTCCACTCCCTGTGCGTTCCAGGTACTCACAGCTCAGGGGCAAGTGCGCCATGTGGCGGCTGAAAAAGAGTATGAAAACAATAGTGCACACTGTGGGGGAAAAAGGAGCCACACACGAAGAGCCACTTACTGGGGATATTCTTGTTTAATAGCACGTAGTAAAAGTAACCTCCACTCCCGACTCGAGTTTCGGCTCTTGCCTTCGTCAGGGGGTGGGGTTACAAGCAAAGGAAGTTACATATATAGACATAACCACTCCCTTCAACAGCGGTGAGTGGATTGAATACAAACTGATACAGTTCGTGTACACAATAAACTGATTTAAAACAATGTAAAAACAAAAGGACAATAATAAAAATGAAAATAGCATGTTGAATAGCAGTATTTAAAACAATGGGAGACAGTTATTGCCAAACTACACATATTTCACTCATCTCTTATAAAACAGTTAAGATCAATATTGGCATTGAGGCCATTAGGTGACAGACTTTGTAGTTGAAAAATCCAGCGTGTTTCCAGCTGTGATAATCCTTTAATCACACTGCCACCCCTCCAATGGGGTTTTATTATATCTATTCCATAGCACTTAACCCCCGCAGGGTTTCTATTGTGGAATTTTAAAAAATGCTCAGGGACACTATGTGCTTTTTTATCAGGGTGTCCGATATTATAGATATGCTCAGAACACCTCTTCTTCACACGTCTACCCGTGCGGCCGACATATTGCAAGCCGCACGGACATTCCAAAACATACACAACGTTTATGGAATTGCATGTAATAAATTTATTGATGACGAATCTTTTTCCAGTTGAGGTAGAGGTGAAGGTGGTAACTTTTTGTCCCCCAAATTCACATATCCTGCAGACTCTCGGTTTTTTACAGGGAAAAAAACCTTTTGAAGCCGGGAACATTGGTGGTTTTAACTCCCTAATGCAATTTCTTACTATCTTGTCTCCAAGGTTTTGAGGTCTCCTGTAAATTATCTTTGGTTTTTCTGGTAATACCGGGCCTAGTATGGGGTCCTCCTTCAAAATCCCCCAACTATCAGTTAACAACTTTTTTACTTTTTTTGTGATCACAGGAGAAAGTAGTGATGAAGGAGAATTGTGATTAGTCAAGATTAGGTTGTTTTGTTTCCAATTTCTTCATTAACCTAGTATCTCTTCCTTTATTTAGGACCTTAGATCTCTCCTCTTGAAGTAGTTCCCTACTGTAGCCCTTAGCGACAAAGCGATTTAACAAAATTTCTGATTGGTCCCAATAATCCCCATCTTTGGTACAGTTCCTCCGCACCCTACAAAATTGACCTCTGGGGACATTCTTCAACCACGGGGTATGACGACAACTAGAGGACTCAATATAAGAATTTCTATCACTATCTTTAAAAAAACACTTAGTCTGTAACTGATTGTTTTCAATAAAAATGTTCAGATCTAAAAAATCTACATTGGTTTTGCTATAAATGACGGAAAACTCAAGATTCCACTCATTGCTGTTAATATGTTTAACAAAGGAAAGTAATGAGGCCTCATCCCCTTTCCAAATGAACAAACAATCATCTATGAAACGCTTCTAACAGAGTAAAAGATTACCACAGGCACCTTTTACCTAAACCTGCCCCTCCCCCACCCCCGAAACCGGTAGCCAAACCATATCAGGGAACTCCAAGAGGGGGAAAGCCAAAACATTACAGGCCTTATAAACCTATCCCAACACACAATCGCTTTGAACCTCTGGATCCTGAAACACAATCGGGTTTTCAGGACTGGAGGCCCCAACGACCACCGTGGAGGGTGGCACACGGGGAATCATACAGACCAAAACCTCAATACAAACAGAGATTTCCGATAAGGCATCAGAAACCGAGATTGAATACACATTGGATTGAAGAATGTCCCCAGAGGTCAATTTTGTAGGGTGCGGAGTAACTGTACCAAAGATGGGGATTATTGGGACCAATCACAATTCTCCTTCATCACTACTTTCTCCCGTGATCACAAAAAAAGTAAAAAAGTTGTTAACTGATAGTTGGGGGATTTTGAAGGAGGACCCCATACTAGGCCCGGTATTACCAGAAAAACCAAAGATAATTTACAGGAGACCTCAAAACCTTGGAGACAAGATAGTAAGAAATTGCATTAGGGAGTTAAAACCACCAATGTTCCCGGCTTCAAAAGGTTTTTTTCCCTGTAAAAAACCGAGAGTCTGCAGGATATGTGAATTTGGGGGACAAAAAGTTACCACCTTCACCTCTACCTCAACTGGAAAAAGATTCGTCATCGATAAATTTATTACATGCAATTCCATAAACGTTGTGTATGTTTTGGAATGTCCGTGTGGCTTGCAATATGTCGGCTGCACGGGTAGACGTGTGAAGAAGAGGTGTTCTGAGCATATCTATAATATCGGACACCCTGATAAAAAAGCACATAGTGTCCCTGAGCATTTTTTAAAATTCCACAAAAGAAACCCTGCGGGGGTTAAGTGCTATGGAATAGATATAATAAAACCCCATTGGAGGGGTGGCAGTGTGATTAAAGGATTATCACAGCTGGAAACACGCTGGATTTTTCAACTACAAAGTCTGTCACCTAATGGCCTCAATGCCAATATTGATCTTAACTGTTTTATAAGAGATGAGTGAAATATGTGTAGTTTGGCAATAACTGTCTCCCATTGTTTTAAATACTGCTATTCAACATGCTATTTTCATTTTTATTATTGTCCTTTTGTTTTTACATTGTTTTAAATCAGTTTATTGTGTACACGAACTGTATCAATTTGTATTCAATCCACTCAGCGCTGTTGAAGGGAGTGGTTATGTCTATATATGTAACTTACTTTGCTTGTAACCCCACCCCCTGACGAAGGTAAGAGCCGAAACTCGAGTCGGGAGTGGAGGTTACTTTTACTACGTGCTATTAATCAAGAATATCCCCAGTAAGTGGCTCTTCGTGTGTGGCTCCTTTTTCCCCCACAGTGTGCACTATTGTTTTCATACTCTTTTTCAGCCGCCACATGGCGCACTTGCCCCTGAGCTGTGAGTACCTAGGAACGCACAGGGAGCGGAAAACGGAAGGAGCGCACATCACGTGACCAGAAGCCGACCCAGCGAGACTTGCCCAGCGAGAGGAGAGTTGCTCGCACTGTCGGTGACCCGCAGTCTGCGGTGTAGGATATCGGGATTACAGCAAGTTTGGGATCTTTCGCGGAGCACTTGTTTACCCTCTCAGAGGTGGGAGAACTCCTGATAAGGTACTGTGGCTAAACTTCCTTTCCACCAAGGTTGCCCTGCACCGTTACAAACTTTTGCGCTGAGGCATTTTTTGTTTCTCTGTTTTACTTTGGGCTGTGAAGCCAGTCCACCTCTAAGCAGCATTATTTATCCAGAACTGCGCTGCTTTACTTTCTTATCTATATTTAGTAGACAGCTTGTGCTCAAGCAACAGCTGGAATACAGGCAAAAGGAGAGACATAGCTGGTCTGTGACTGACTTTGCTCTGAAAAGATCAGATCAGAGTACTTTCAATCCAATCTTTTCTGCAGATCCATCCTAAATACTAGAGTTGTAAAACAACCTGAATATTATCTTAGGTCTTCCTTCATTTTCGCAGCTAGGGAAAGCTAGAAAATATCTTCTGTATACTCAGATTGCTGCTATTGTAATCATGATCTTTCATAAAGATCCTGGGAACACTTGTAACCCACAAATGAAGTACTTTGAACTGCAAATGAAAGACTTAGGGCCTGTTCAGACTATCTGCGTACGAAGAATGCGTTTAAAATCAAAGAAACGCAAGTTGAAAAACGCATGCGTTTTTCTTGCGTTCTAATGCGTATTCTATTGCGTTTTGCACACACACGTGACCCAGGGGAAAAAAAAGAATTATGGGAACCGCAGAGGAAAACGGACGCTAAAAACGCAATAGTATGCGTTTTTGATACGCGTCCATAGACTTTCATTGCGTCGGTTTCTATGCGTGATGCACAGAACTGCGTGCAGCAATGCGGATGAGAAACGTATGCGTCTCATACGCATACATGTGAACTAGCCCATTCAAAAGCATTAGGAGCCATTCCTATGCGTTTTTGGTACCCGTACGTGTTCCCTGAAAACGTCTAGGAACGCGCATAGTCTGAACAGGCCCTCAGCATTGAATCCTGAATTGCTGCTTCAGCATTTACGTGGCGCTTTCGTCCTTATAGACTGAAGGCACCTGAGCTGCAGCCATTAAGGCACGATCAGTAGGCAGTAGCAGTTCTAAAGAGCCTCGCCCAAGGACTCCTTTCGAACAGGTGTAGGCTTTCTGAACAGGAAGAGCCAAGGTATAAATCCCAGGCCCCAGTATCAAAGGTAGAGCCCTTAACCATTACACTAACTACCGCCACTTTTAGAATTTTTTGAAAAGCAAAGTTGCCATCAGAATAACTTGTGCATAAACCTTGCATATATTTATATGAAAAAAACAGTGTTGCAATTCAAAGGTCTATGTGCAGAGTCCCTGCACCTAATTAAGTAAAAACACATCTGCTAATAGCTTGACTCCTGTGCATATTCCCTGCACAAAATTATTTTCTGAAAGCACACCGGCTATCAGCATTATCTGAAAAGAGCATTTGCTATTGCGAACAGAATGTCTATGTATAATTATTACACAGCATTGTTATCTGAAAATTAGCATTGCAACCCAAAGGTTTCTGTGCATATTCTTTGCATGTAATTCTGCATTGCAGTCAGAACCCTGCATTTAGACTATGTGCCAATCCTTGCACATAACTCCTATCTGAAATGCACCATTGCATTCAGAATATCCATGTGTCAATCCTAGCACATAACCTCCACAATAGGTCAACAATGAGCCTTTGCACATAATTTATACCTGAAAAGTGGCATTGCATTCAGAATCTGTAGAGCACACCTGTTAACAGATAAACTAAACATGCATATAATTATTTGAAAATGTATGCACACAAATCATTATCAGAATATCCAAACTTTTTACCAGAACATTTGTGCACAAATCATTATGTGAAAGCATACCTGCTTTCAGAGTACTATGGCCATCAAAAAATATGTATGCACGTACTTGCATAATCCGCACCACAGCCATTCATTGTAATCAGCCATGCTTCAATCAGAATGCACAATCCTTGATTGTGGAAAAATCTACTTTGAGACTCAGTTTTAAAAGATTCCAACAATCAAGCAATTGATTATGCGTATGGCTGCTAACCCCTGTGGTACAAACACCTGAATTTGAGGAACTGCCAGAACAAAGGGTGTAGCCTGCATAGGGCAAGAGGGTAAAGCTGCCCTGAAAGCTGAAAAAGTAGTAGCCATTTCCTGTTTCATGGGTTTCATCAGGTCAAATAAAGCTACTGTAGTACTTTCAGGTCTAGAAGATTAAGACTTATGCTGGGTACACACTATGAGATTTTATGGTCTATTAACTGTCAGATCGATTATTTCCAACATGTTCGATTTGCTTTCAGATCGATTTCCGAGCATTTTCCGATCGATTTCCGTTGTCTACAATAGGAAATCGATCGGAAAATTCTCGGAAATCGATCGGAAAGCAAATCGAACATGTTGGAAATAATCGATCTGACAGTAAATCGACAAGAAAATCTCATAGTGTGTACCCAGCATTAGACTTGTTATAAAAGGCCAAAGTCTTAGAGGTTCCTTCTGGCAACTTGCAACCACATTTAGTACATCTGTTAGACTTCGAAGTGCTATTGAGTTTCTGTAGAACAAAACAACTAAAATCCCAAGAGTCTTACTAACATGTACCCATAAACAATATGACAGGAGTCTGCAATAAACACTGCAATGTGTTTATTTACCGGTGGTTGTGACCTGACTGCTCAGTTTCACCAGTTGCAGCACTCTCCTGAGCTTCTGTGGTGGGCCCACTTGACTGCTCCAGGACCCCCTAAGAGCTGTAGCGTCCGCGTGTATAACGTGGCCATCGCGGGTTAAAATACTTGCACTTCCGGCCGTCTAACACGCCCAGTACGCATGACGCAGTACACAACGCAGCTCACACGTAACCAATGATGCATACATGCGACCAATCATGCGAAACTTACGTCACATCCGGGCATGCGGAAAAGAATCTGGCGTCTCTGCTTACTGCCGTGATGCCCGTACAAAGTATAATGAAGAAAGGGAACCCCTCCAGTCCCCTTCATTCAAAATAGGAAAAAAAACAGGTAACCTCCTGCTTAGCTCCCTATTCTAGGCCACACAACAGTACTCTGCCTAAATTATACTTTACAAAATAAAATACAAAGAAAAAACAAAAATGGTACAGCAGGTGCCCACAGGCTCCCCTACTGAAAGGAACAACCTTCTCTGGTGCTTCTGTGGTGAGGTCTGGGAAACGGACAAAAAAAACTGTGGGAGACTGTGAGGAGGTGGGATTTATACTGCATCAATTAAATATTTTAATTCTCTTAAGGCGTTTCTGATTTGGGAGGGGGGACTGACAATCTCAGGAGGGGCCGTCCTAGAGGACGTAGGGAGGAAGATAGGATCATTAGTGGCCACCTTATCAGGTATATTTGTTAGAGGCACTCCATATAGGTTTCCAAACATTTTCGTATGCTTTTAAATAAAATAAAAAATACTTTGTTTAGTTTAAAATTAAATCATTAATATATTTTTAAAGTGTACCGGCTATGGAGCGATCCGAGCAGATGGGGTGTAGCAGATTCAATTGGTCATTTTTTATAAAATGTACACAGCATTTAAAAAGTTCTAGAAAATGCTATGGTCTAACACACACGTTTACAAGATGAAATTAATGAAAACTCTTATCCAAGTTAACAAATGCACTACTTTTAGCATATATAGTCATGAAGCGTAACAGTACACCTACTCCCCATCTGCTACTATCAGCAAAGGGGGAATACGAAGGACAAACAATAGTAAATACTCTGTCATACAGAGGCATTTTTGGCAAATAAAACCTCCTAGACATATTATGACACATTTGTAAATGTGTACATATGAATTTCTAGCCCATTTCATTTGAAAGGAATTCAGTAATATGAAAACACAGTCAGGAGATAGCCAAGAATTGCGGCTAAATTGCCATTATTTCAGTATTTCATTGGAGTGCAGCAGGCTCAGATCAAACCAAGCTATCAGCGTTACAACAGGCCAAGCAAACCTGTCCTACTACCCGGTGTTCCAAACTGTGAGGTGCAGGAGATTCACCTGCGGTGTGCGTCATCATAGACTGGCCATCTGCTGTGCTTACAGTTGTGTCCCAAGCTGTATCTGAGCCACTAATGCTACTAGCAGCTGCAACAAATAGGCATGCAAGTCAGCTGTGCAGGAAGCATTGCCATTTGTTACCTGCAAGGTTCGGATAGGTGAGGGGCAGTCGCCAAATGCCCAGTCATCAATTAAATTGCAGGATTGATTATGGCAGTGCCCTCCTCCGGTCACTCCTAGCTCTGCCCTCATGCTGATGATGCCTAAGATGGGTCACACTTGTACAAATTACATGGGTTAAGGTGCCCATTAAAACTAAAAAAAATGGCCTTCGATGTGATCATTAGATCAGATATGTTTACAATCCAATTGGACAGAAAACCACTCAGTATGTGCAGAAGATTGTATCTGAAGAGAAAAAGTGTCCTAATCAATCCATATAAAAGATCAATAATTTCCTTCTAATTACTTACAATTCAGCAAATCTGCTTGATTGATCGCATCTAAGGAAAATATTGTACCGTTAATGGCCACCTTTAAAGGACACCCGAAGCGAAAATAAACGAATGAAAAACAATTGTATTTATCTTCCTTCTTCTAAAAAGGACTTAAGATATTATTTTATGTTTAAATCTACTTTAAGTTTTAACTGTTTTATTGTTTTTGCTCAATGACAGATTCATTGAAGTATGCCAGAGCTAAAATCTATGAACTATTGACTTTTTTATCTCTTTCCTGCTCTCAGAAGCCATTTTCTGCTAGGAAAGTATTTTATAGTTGGAATTTCTTATCAGTGAGGGTCACTCTGTAGTCACTTCCTGTCTGAGTCAGGACTGACTCAGCCACTTACATACCTGATATTAAACTCTTTCAGGCAGAGAATAAAAAAAAAAAATAGGAACACAGCATAGTTATTTGTATGCTAGGCACTGTACATACCCACGTCTCTCAAGTCATATGTCACTTCGGGTATCCTTTAAGCAACACTTGTCCACACGGTTATGTTGTCCAATAAGCCTAAACAGCAGCAGGCTCAGTGTATGCATTTTTCAATTTGCATTTTAACCCTTTGTGCAGCAGCAGTCTCTGGCCCCTTAAGGCTGCTTACACACTAAGACTTTGCAGGCGCACGTTAGTGCAGCCTGTAACGCAGTCCCACCGCACAGTAATGAAAAATCAATCAGCCCATTCACAGTGCACACGTTGTGTTACACTGTAACGCAGCACATCAATTGAGAGTGCTGCATGCTGTGCGTTATGCGCGGCTAAGCCACGTTAGACTGTGCGCACATGCTCAGTAGTGTTGGGGAGGAGTGGGGAGCGGCCAGGCACATGGCTAATTAATATTCACTGCACGGTGTGACGTGCAGTGTTTACTTCCTGGAGCGGCCGCTCTGTGCGGCGATTAGCTGGGCGGGACCATGTGATGCCGCATGTGTCCAAGAGTACGCATCACGGCATCACGGACACCAGAGTGAGCTGCACAACGCGGCTCACTCTGACGTCCACATCAGAGAGCACCAGGCGTTGCGTTAGGGGCACGTTATGTGCCCTATAACGTCCCCTAAACGCAACGTCCTGGTGTGTAAGTAGCCTAAAGGAATAATCAGGCAAAAAAATAAAATCAGCGTTAATCACATGGGGCTTTCTCCTGCCCCTTGCTGCCGACTGTCCCACATCGACTGCTCTGCTCTTCGCTGCCGCCCTGGGCTCCCCGCACGGTGCAGAGGATGACCTCGAGGTCGTCCTTACTGCGCCTGCGCAAAGTACCACTGTCAATCATGACTAAGTTGTCCGCGGCACACTGCGCAGAACTACTGCTTTTTAAATCTATATTTTATGATGGAAAATTACTTTTACTTTACTACATAGGGGCTTGTAATTATGGACCAGGCAAAAAATAAATAAAAAAATAAATAATACCTATATTTCCAAATATATTGTCGCCATACACTGATAGGGACATAATTTAAACAGTTTAATAATTGGGACAGTTGGGCAAATAAAATTTGTCGGTTTTATGTACAGGAGAACGTTTAATTTTAAAAACTATAATGGCCGAAAACAGAGCAATAATATTCTCCACTATTTTATTTTTCCCGTTAAAACGCATTTAGAATAAAAAAATTCTTAGCAAAATGTATTACCCACAGAAAGCCTAATCGGTGGTGGCAAAAAAAAACTACCGTATATTCCGGCGTATAAGACGACTGGGCATATAAGACGACCCCCTAACTTTTTCAGTTAAAATATAGAGTTTGGGATATACTCGCCATATAAGACTACCCCTCTTCCAACGCACACCAAATTAAAAATAAAAAAAATCATGTACTGGTGCTGTGTATGAACAGATACTGGTGCTGTACTGTATGTGTTACCCAGTATATAACAGTAAATAGTCAATTGACTTGTTGCATTGGTCAACTCTCCTTAAAGCCAATGGGTACCGGCTAAAAAAAGAAAAAGTCAGATACTCACCTAAGGAGAGGGAAGGCTCGGACCTAATGAGCTTTCCCTCTCCTCTCCCGGTGCCCTCGGTGCTGCGCTGGCTCCCCCGTTCGCGTCCGCCGCCGCAGGAACTTCGGAGGTCTTCGGGAGCACTCGGGCTTCCGAAGTCGGGCCGCTCCATACTACGTACGCGCGAGCGCGTCATAGAGGGCTCTCGCGCATGCGTGGTATGGAGCGGCCGCGTCATCGGGAGCCCGAGTGCTCCCGAAGGCTTCCGAAAGGTCCCTTCGGCATGCGGAAGTGGCAGTATTTGACCGAACTGGTCGAATACTGCCACGGGGGATCCTGCGCAGGACCGGGCACCGGGAGAGGAGAGGGAAGGCTCATTAGGACAGAGCTTTCCCTCTCCTTAGGTGAGTATCTGACTTTCTTTTTTTAACCGGCAAACATTCACTTTAAGTAGACTGGTCAGCTTTACTTGTCTACCTGTTTATCAGAGCGGTATGGAAGAATAGATTGCGCTCCCTCAGCAGCGAGATCTGAGAGGCGGTAACAGGATAGGGCGTATCACCTGGCATCAATGACACCTGCCGTATAAGACGACCCCCAACTTTTCAGATGATTTTCAAGGGTTAAAAAGTAGTGTTATACACAGGAATATACAGTAGATATAGATTATTTTGTTGTGATAAGTAGTAATTAAGTTATTAGGGAATAAAAGGGAGGAACAGGTGAAAATTGCTCTGGTCCGTTAGGTTAAAAACCCTTGGGGGTGAACTGGTTAAATAAGACTTATGTAAAAATCACATTTATGTTATTGAGAGTGGCCATTGAGAAGCATATAGAGCCTCTGATCGACCACTGTGGATATACTCAAAGGCCCTGAGCCATAGCCCCTCATCGAATTTATAATTTCCCATTTTCAAATGATACAGCAAATACAGTATTTATGGCAACACATTGACCTTTTTTTATTCTCTAATCAATGATCCATTAACTACAAATGCTCAAACATTTAATTTTTAAACATTACACACATGCATCCACTTTCTGTTTCAATAAAACTAGATTTAATTTTTTTTAAATAAAACAAAGCAGAAACTTGCTAAAAAGATGAAAAATCAAACAAAAACCATTTATTACCCTGGCAATTCTAATGGTTTTGGTTTAATAACTTTTCAGAGGATTCAATCATTTTGCTTTCAATTTGACAGGCAGAATATTAAATAGGACTGAAGCACATTCAGTTGTGATGGCTTTAAAGTAAAATATGAAATTGAAAGCAAAATTGACCATTTATATTTAAAAGTATGTGGTCATCAGTGTTATTTTTAAATACGGTAGTTACTGCACGCTGTGTAGTTTATCTATGCCCTGGCAGACTTCATCTGAAGTCCCAGGGATATAGATATTCGTCTCTCGCCACTGTGAGTGTTCCCACGCGGGTTTACTCCACTGCCCGTTAGTAGGGATTTCAATGAATGGGAATGCAGTTCCCATTAATTGATCTAAGTCCCCATGTCAACGATCACCGGCATCAACTATGTAGGTGAAATTTTACTAACTAAAAAACAAACATAACATACTAACATACTATTAAATGAACCCATTACCTAACCCACTCTCCCAAACTTACAGAAAAACACAAATAAAAAACATTTGTATATCAAAAAAAAAAAAGACATTAAAAACATACATAAATGGTTACCTTAGGGACTGAACTTTTTTAATATGCATCTCTTGAAGGTATATTACTGTTAATTTTGCATATATGGGCTTGTAATCATCGATGGACACAAAATAGAAAAAGTATACATTTAATTCCAAATAAAATATTGTCACCATACATTGTACTAGGGGAATATTATAAACATTGCAATAACTGGGACAAATGGCCTAATAAAATGTGTGGATTTTATCCACAATAGAACGTATTATTTTAAGACTATAATGGCTGAAAACTAGAAATGAATGTTTCCATTTTCTTTTATTATGCCTGTTAAAATGCATTTAGAATAAAATAATTCTTAGCATCATGTACCACCGAAACAAAGCCTTATTAGTGGCGGGAAAAACAAGAAATAGATAGTTTTGATGAGTAGCGATTAAGATATTGGCGAAAGGGGGCGTGGCTTGCTCATGAAGGAGTGAGGACGTGCTCTGTGTGAGCTCCCGCCGTAGAACCCCGTATATAGCATCTAAAGCAAACTTAAATCTCTACTCCTCACTATTCAAATGGGAGGCAAAGGAGATAAGAAGAAGAGGGAGCAGGGACAGGCAAATCTGGCCGTAGCAGGGCAGATCCAGCAATACATGAAGCCGGCCACGAGAACGGCTAGCATACCCAGCCCGCCCAAGATGGCGCCCGCTGCAAAAGACGACAACATAACCCAGGCGACACAATCCTCTCCGAAATCCATCTGCAGTAGCAAAGGTCAGTCCTCACCTGCACATTCCGATGCTGCAGAATAGTTTGTGGATGTCGACTTGCACGACTACATTAGATCGCTGCCCACTAAGGACGATCTAGAGGCCTACATCAGCAGGCTTGAAGCCACATACAAAAGGGAGCTCTCCGATGTGTAACAGGAGATCAGGCAGATTGGGAACAGGGTTGAGGAATCAGAAAAACGTCTAGATAAACTAGAAAAAGCACAAGATGAGCAAAAGGTCACAATAAATGAACACACTCAACAGATAAGGGACCTTTATATGCGCCTCGATGATCAGGAAAACCGACATCGTAGAAACAACATCAGAGTCAGGGGTATTCCCGAGGCTACCAAAACTGCAGACCTCATCCCTTCTCTCATTGGCATCTTCAATAAAATTCTGGGCACAATACCGAGGAGCACATCGAGATTGATAGAGCTCACCGTACACTAGCTCCAGTCAGCACAAATTTGAACAGACCACGCGATGTCATATGTCGTATTCATTATTACAGAATAAAAGAGAAGATAATGATGGCCGCAAGGAACATAGACACTATCGATTTTGATGGAGCCAAAATAACCATATTAGCAGACTTGTCCAGGCTAACCCTACAAATGCGCAGAGCAGTTCAGCCACTGCTAGAAGCACTTCGGGAGAAGCAGATCCTCTACCGGTGGGGATACCCCTTCAGTCTTCAGGTGCAGCACGAGGGCAAGCCGGCTCTCCTCCAAACTTCTGACGATCTGCAAAAGTTTCGAGAGATTCTGGACCTACCCCAGGTTAAACTGAACGAATGGCCACTTTCAACCTCTTCACCAGACAAAGGTTTACCACAAAGAGAAAGATGGGCAACTGCTGACAAGAGAGGCCACCATTAGCCCCAAAAATGGCTAATTTATGTGATTTCTTTATTGCCATGACACGAGACTTTGTTGGGCTTCCCAGACGCACCCAGCATCCAGCAGTTAAGGTACTATCTTTCCGTTTATTTTTTCCAGAAGTCTGCCCTGTTCATTGATGCAGCTTAAAGTTATTAGTTTCTGTGTGTGGAGGAACGGGGATATGAAAGTCTCTCTCTGTGTGGGTAAGCATGCAGAAAAGAGGAACCCGGTTGCTTTGGGGCTAAGTGGATGGCAGCAGATGATTTATATTTCACAGCGTGGCCGGGTGCGGAGCATGTTTCATGATAAAGTAGCCTCGTGGTCACCATGTTTGCACCGTGGGGCGTGGGGATTCTTAAAGTTGCCCGGATGGCTTGGCCCATATCGGGCGGATTTGCACATGCCATCATCCATGCCTGCCCCCTCAACAGCCATCCCAAGCTATTCAAGCATGGATCTTTAGGACCCAGCCTCAGAGCTGGCATAGAGGATTTCCCGCGCCCACATCAACCACGCGACCGCGCGGGTTCCAAGTTGTGTCCCGTGTCTAAGTTATACGCAGCACTCACCTACGTATGCCACAAACACCCGGCCACGATACATACATATGGAACAGTCATTGCAGAAGGAGTAACATCTCGTGACTGCCCATTAGCACTCAGACTGGAGTCAAACATTGCATACTTCCCAGTGTTGTCAGATCTTATGTGTGTTCATTGAGTTGTGCCTACTCATAAAGTGTTATAATGAGTAGTGGAAGTTTATATGTTACAGTAATAGATTGAATGTTTAAACTGTATGGCACTATTGCTCATGTCAGATCACCTGTATAGACTTATAAGGCGCTGATACATATAGCCTTATGCTCACAGCGACAGGAGGGTCATAATCGATCCTCTGGAAAAGAGAGCGGGTGCTGCCTCCCCATACCCCTACCCCTACATCTCAGGTTACCAGCTTTTCCCTCCTCGGAAACTCCCCGCTCTGGAGTACAAAACAGAGGTGTCTCGGCGGGAGCTCGGGTGACCCGTTGGCCATCTGATGGTTTCTTTTCGCTCCTATTTGGCCTTCTCTCCCCACCACATGGTGTTCTGGTACCGACCAGACTATTCACAATTCTCATTGTGTTTTGCGAGGTTTGTAGTCCTCGTATTTTTGTTTATACACTACAATTCAGTTTTGATTAACCCCTCCCCCACCATTAACCTACTCAAGCACCACCAATTCCACTCCTTTCATCTGAGCAGGCTCGCCCTGTATGTTATAAGGTTGCCTAACGCCCAATATAGCACTCTCACGCTACCAGGTCTGAATGTGTTTAAGACTATTGCTCTCTCTGAAATAATCAACCCATGGCGGCTACTGTAAAAAGAGATGGCGATTGTAGTTGTGCCTCCTACAACGTCAAAGGTTTTAACAATCCAGGCAAGAGATCCCAGATTCTTTATCACCTCCATAAAAAGAGAATTAAAATAGCTCTCATACAGGAGACCCACTTCCGCAGCGACGCTATCCCCAACATTAAACACCGATACTACAACAGATGGTTTCACAGCACCTTCCCCGCCTCCTAATCCAAGGGAGCGTCCATAGGATTGCATAAATCCTTCCCAATGACTGATATAATACCTTTGATGGATGCTCAAGGAAGATACGTCTTCATCAAAGGGAAACTCTACGGAAAGCACATCACAATTGCGTCTTTATACCTTCCTAACACCAATCAGGGTCAGCACCTGCTTCGATACCTGAATAAGCTGGGGGAATTTGCAGAGGGGCCAATAATTATTGGGGCAGATATCAACATGTGCTTGAATCCTAAAATGGACTCCTCCAGAGAGTTAGACCACACCTCTCACAATATTAAAACACAAATAAAAAAGAAATTGATAGACATGCAATTAGTGGACAGCTGGAGGGTGTTCCACCCAGATCTCAGGGAGTACACTTTCCATTCCGCCCTGCACAATTCTTTCAGTCGGATCGACTATATTTTTACATCTCACAGTCTGTTAGAGAAAACTCTTATAGCGGACATTGGTTTAAAAATATGGTCAGACCATTCCCCGGTCTATTGTTATATCAATCTTTCTCAAGACAAAAGAGGGGAGTTCCAATGGAAATTAAACAACAACCTACTGAAAGATCCTACCTGTCTAGGGGATATCAAAAGAGCCATTGTTAACTTTCAGAGTGATCATAAGAATGATTCCACAGTCCCTTCCATGAAATGGGAGGCATTGAAGTGTGTCCTTAGAGGGATCTTTATCTCACATGGGACGAGACTAAAAAAAGAAAAAAACTTCCGCATTGCATCCCTGATATCCCAAATTGCAGATCTAGAAAACAAACAAAAGTCAGGACGGGACTCCCCACACAACATTAACCTCCAGCTGTCAAATACAAGGCAACAACTTTTGACTCTACTAGATGAACAGACACTAAGAGCTAGGGAAAAGGCCCAGGGGACTTTCTATGAGAAAGCCGACAAATGTGGTACGCTACTGGCATCCTACTTGCACCCTAGAAATTCCTTCAACTACATCCCCCACATCAAGCCATCTAATTCAGACGTTCTTAAAGAGACTCTGTAACAATTTTTTCAGCCTTAGTTCTTCTATCCTATAAGTTCCTATGCCTGTTCTAATCTGCTCTGGCTTACTGCAGTCTTTCCTAACTGCACTGTCTCTGTAATAAATCAATGTATCTTTCCTCTGTCCTGTTTGTCGGGCTAAAGCTTGATTGTGTGGAATGTGCAGGGCTGCTTGTGATTGGTAGAAGCGATACACACCCTCTGCAGGCCCCCTGCATACTCTGAATGACTCATACACTATGCTTAGCTGAGCCTATTAGAAGCTGGTTAGTTTGTTTGTAAACACTGCCTAAAACTGTTAATTACAAGCCAGGATTGCAGCAGAGAGTGGCAGAAACCGCACAGAGGGGCACAGGAGAAAATAATGAATAGAATGGTATGCTTTTTATTGTAAGAATATTAGAGTACAGATTCTCTTTAAATATAAATCTTCAGATATTGCAAAGGAATTCCAAAATTACTACTCTAGTCTATACAATATTAAAGGGAAATTCCATGATCTACACCCTGATGCTTTAGCGAATAAAATTAAAGACTATATAGCACAAACCAAATTAAAGGTACTAGACGGGGAGACAGTAAAGAAATTGGAACTAGATTTCTCAGAAGACGAGATCTCTTCAGGAATACAAACCCTTAAAAACAAAAGTCCTGGCCCGGATGGCTTCTCAGGTGCTTTCTATAAAAAATTCGCTACTGACTTGTCTCCTATCCTTTGTAAGGCTTTTAATTCCATCAGCGACAACAACCCCTTCCCTAAGCAGGCCCTTCAGGCACATATAGTTGTCATCCCGAAACCGGGCAAGGATTCAACCCATTGTAGTAACTTCCGCCTGATCTCTTTGATTAATCTAGACATTAAATTATATTCTAAACTAATTGCCGAACGAATTAAACTCCTGATACCTTCCATCATACACACTGACCAGGCAGGGTTCACACAATGCAGGGAAGCCAGGGACAATACCCTAAAGACCATCTCACTAATACATAAGGCCAAGAAAGAAGGAACGCAAATGTGCATGTTGTCTGTTGATGCTGAGAAGGCGTTTCACAGGATCCACTGGGGCTTTCTTAGAGAAACTTTATCCCAAATTGGGTTGGGCCAAAACCTTTTACAAAAGATCATGGGGTTATACAATAATCCTTCTGCGAGGGTGAGGGTTAATGGGATCCTGTCAGACGCCTTCTCCATCGGAAACGGGACGAGACAGGGTTGCCCCCTGTCCCCAATGCTCTATATATTATGCATGGAACACTTTGCAGAAGCACTAAGAAACAACCCCAACATCAGGGGAATGAACTCTGGTGATCAGCAATCAAAAATCGCGCTATATGCAGATGACCTGCTGTTATATATCACGGAACCTCATATCACAATACCAAATTTCCTACATGAGGCAGATTTGTTTGGTAGCTTAAGCAACTTTAAGATTAATCTATCGAAATCAGAGATTCTCAATATTTCGATCCCTTCCTCAAAGGTGGAACAATTAAAATCCTCCTCTAAATGGTCTCCTGGTTACTTAACCACCTGAGCGGTCTGGACGAGCTGAGCTCGTCCAACACCGCCGGAGGTCGCCGCTCAGGCCCTGCTGGGCCGATTTTAATCAAATAAAAAGCAGCACACGCAGCCGGCACTTTGCCAGCCGCGTGTGCTGCCTGATCGCCGCCGCTCTGCGGCGATTCGCCGCGAGCAGCGGCGAAAGAGGGTCCCCCCAGCCGCCTGAGCCCAGCGTAGCCGGAACAAAAAGTTCCGGCCAGCGCTAAGGGCTGGATCGGAGGCGGCTGACGTCAGGACGTCGGCTGACGTCGATGACGTCACTCCGCTCGTCGCTATGGCGACGATATAAGCAAAACAAGGAAGGCCGCTTATTGCGGCCTTCCTTGTTTATTCTGGGCGCCGGAGGCGATCGGAAGATCGCCTCCGGAGCGCCCTCTAGTGGGCTTTCATGCAGCCAACTTTCAGTTGGCTGCATGAAATAGTTTTTTTTTTATTCAAAAAAAACCCTCCCGCAGCCACCCTGGCGATATAATCAGAACGCCAGGGTGGTTAAAATATCTCGGTGTCAACATACCCTCAGATTTATCTACAATATATCGCCTCAACTACATTTCCCTACTCACTAAAATCATCTCAGACCTCAACAAATGGACAAAAAACTCAAAATCTCATGGCTGGGTAAAGCTAATGTCCTGAAAATGGACATCTTACCTAGGCTCCTATATGTCTTCCAGGCAATCCCAGTCAATGTCCCTAAGGAGTTCTTCTCTAAGCTAAGGGGTGCGACTATATCCTTTTTGTGGGGGGGTAAAAAGTCTAGATGTAACCTCAACATGCTGATTAGACCAAAAAGCGAGGGAGGCCTAGGCGTGCCCTGCTTTAAGAGATACCATGTGGCTGCCCAATTGATTTTAATACTTGATCTTTTTCATAGCTGCTCACAAAAACAATGGGTGTCTCTGGTCTCTTCCGAATCCCCGGTAGATCCTAAAGCCCTCCTGTGGACACAAAAATCACTTAGGCCTGGGAGTACCTCTCGCCCATTTTGGATCAAAGAATTACTCGTCAGTTGGGATAAAGCGCGACCCCTATATAATCTTTCTAACATACCTAGCCCGTTGTCTAGCATCCTGGATAACCCTCAATTTAACATATATAGTGGAGGAAATAATTATTTGACCCCTCACTGATTTTGTAAGTTTGTCCAATGACAAAGAAACGAAAAGTCTCAGAACAGTATAATTTCAATGGTAGGTTTATTTTAACAGTGGCAGATAGCACATCAAAAGGAAAATCGAAAAAATAACCTTAAATAAAAGATAGCAACTGATTTGCATTTCATTGAGGGAAATAAGTTTTTGAACCCCTCCCAACCATTAAGAGTTCTGGCTCCCACAGAGTGGTTAGACACTTCTACTCAATTAGTCACCCTCATTAAGGACACCTGTCTTAACTAGTCACCTGTATAAAAGACACCTGTCCACAGAATCAATCAATCAAGCAGACTCCAAACTCTCCAACATGGGAAAGACCAAAGAGCTGTCCAAGGATGTCAGAGACAAAATTGTAGACCTGCACAAGGCTGGAATGGGCTACAAAACCATTAGCAAGAAGCTGGGAGAGAAGGTGACAACTGTTGGTGCGATTGTTCGAAAATGGAAGGAGCACAAAATGACCATCAATCGACCTCGCTCTGGGGTTCCACGCAAGATCTCACCTCGTGGGGTGTCAATGGTTCTGAGAAAGGTGAAAAAGCATCCTAGAACTACACGGGAGGAGTTAGTGAATGACCTCAAATTAGCAGGGACCACGGTCACCAAGAAAACCATTGGAAACACATTACACCGCAATGGATTAAAATCCTGCAGGGCTCGCAAGGTCCCCCTGCTCAAGAAGGCACATGTGCAGGCCTGTCTGAAGTTTGCCAATGAACACCTGAATGATTCTGTCAGTGACTGGGAGAAGGTGCTGTGGTCTGATGAGACCAAAATAGAGCTCTTTGGCATTAACTCAACTCGCTGTGTTTGGAGGAAG
Organism: Hyperolius riggenbachi; assembly: GCF_040937935.1. Lineage (NCBI taxonomy): Eukaryota > Metazoa > Chordata > Amphibia > Anura > Hyperoliidae > Hyperolius > Hyperolius riggenbachi. Next base: position 199,296,972 of record NC_090649.1, read on the forward strand.
AAAAATGCTGCCTATTACCCCCAAAACACCATCCCCACCGTCAAGCATGGGGGTGGAAACATTTTGCTTTGGGGGTGTTTTTCTGCTAAGGGCACAGGACAACTTAATCGCATTAACGGGAAAATGGATGGAGCCATGTATCGTGAAATCCTGAACGACAACCTCCTTCCCTCTGCCAGGAAACTGAAAATGTGTCGTGGATGGGTGTTCCAGCACGACAATGACCCAAAACATACAGCAAAGGCAACAAAGGAGTGGCTCAAGAAGAAGCACATTAAGGTCATGGAGTGGCCTAGTCAGTCTCCGGACCTTCATCCAATAGAAAACCTATGGAGGGAGCTCAAGCTCAGAGTTGCACAGAGACAGCCTCGAAACCTTAGGGATTTAGAGATGATCTGCAAAGAGGATTGGACCAACATTCCTCCTAAAATGTGTGCAAACTTGGTCATCAATTACAAGAAACGTTTGACCTCTGTGCTTGCAAACAAGGGTTTTTCCACTAAGTATTAAGTCTTTTATTGTTAGAGGGTTCAAAAACTTATTTCACTCAATGAAATGCAAATCAGTTGCTATCTTTTATTTAAGGTTATTTTTTCGATTTTCCTTTTGATGTGCTATCTACCACTGTTAAAATAAACCTACCATTGAAATGATACTGTTCTGAGACTTCATTTCTTTGTCTTTAGACAAACTTACAAAATCAGTGAGGGGTCAAATAATTTTTTCCTCCACTGTACATGCACGCTCCCGCATTCTGTGGAAGGGATAGGTCAAATTGGCCCCAAATTAGACACTATATCTCCCAGGGAACCCTCACGTCACCTGAATCCTGGGCTACTGACAAGGAAACTTGGCCCGCCCTGCGGTGGTTTGAGATATTGCAGTTTCAGGGCTTCTACCGAGACCTAGCTAAGTCGGGGAATATTCATAGGAACCTAACCTTCTTTGAGAGCCTATGTTCCCTTCAAGACAGACCGGAACATATGCTATCGCAGGTCTATTCGGCACTGATTGGGTCGGCCGGGGAAACTAATTTAGAACGTATCCAAAGTAAATGGCATAGAGATCTGGGGTCAACCTTAGAGGATGAAGATTGGGAAAAATCATTTATTTTCTCGCACAAGTCTTCTCCCTCTATATTAGCTCAGGAAAGAAATTACAAGATTTTCTCTAGATGGTACAGAGTCCCCCTGTCCATCTGTAGATACGACCCGCTAGCCTCTGACATGTGCTGGCGTTGCAATGTACAAACCGGATCATATCACATATGGTGGTCCTGTGGTGTTATCCAATCCTTCTGGAAACAGGTTTTCCAACTACACTCTTTGCTATACCTCTCATCCATCCCATTCACCCCGGAAATAGCCCTATTATCAGTCCTACCGGGCTCGATCAAATCTGCCAAAAAGTCAATCTTTAGATTAATTTTAATATGCGCCAGATTGCTGATCGCCAGAAACTGGAGGTCCGCAAGATGCCCTTCTGCTATTGATCTTGTACAGGAAATTAACCATATCATAAGGATGGACGAATTACTACTATCTGCGCAGGGCAAACAGGAGGTTTGGTCACATAGATGGGCAGTCTGGATAGACTTCAGAGGCACTGAGCAAGCTAATGATTTCTGTAATAATAAGTGAAAATATGTACAGACCTTGTTGGTATTCTGGTATTATCAAAAGTAACGCTTAACTGTTAGTTTGGAAGGAGTCCCGCGTGGTGCAGTTCACTATTCCCCTCCTTTTCTCACCCCCCCCCTCCTCCCTCCCCCTCGCCCCCTGTATCTACCCAATCCTTTGCCCAACCTCTAACCTTCCCCTTACCGTCTATCCCCCACTGTAGTCTCTTCCCTCCCCCCCCCCTCCCACCTTACTATTCAGAAATGAAAACCTGAGTGCATCAGGATATTTAGTGGAAGTTCAATGTTATGGAAATAATCCGTGCTTGTATTCAATTGACAGTGTTTTGTGATACCTGTTACTGTGAATTAAGCTGCTAACTTTGTCCCTATGCCATTGATTTGTACTATCCTGTTGTTCTCTTGAATAAAAATACTTTTTAAAAAAAAAAAAAAAAAAGATATTGGCGAAAGAAAGGGAGGAGCACTGAAGTGGAAAATTGCTCTAGTCCTTAAGTGGAAAAACCCCTCAGTGGTCAACTAGTTAAACACTACTGTGACAATAGGTGATTGATTAGGACTGCAGACTAATGCACAGTACTGTATTTGCTGCACTGTGCCATTGCAAACAGGTCTTAAAGGGAAGGTTCAAGCAAAATAAAAAAATGAATTTCACTTACCTGGGGCTTCTACCAGCCCCATGCAGCCATCCTGTGCCCTCGTAGTCACTCTCTGCTGCGCCAGTCCCCTGCTGGCAGCTTGTTGAACCAGTAATGCGGAAAAAGGTATGTGTTAATGTTCCTGCACTAGCGGGAATGCGTAAAAATGTACGCAATGCGTCCCGCCGTCCTCCGAGGTTGGCAAGCTGCCAGCGGGAAACTGGCGCAGCAGTGAGTGACTATGAGGGCACAGGATGGCTGCATGGGGCTGGTAGAAGCCCCAGGTAAGTGAAACTCATTTTTTTACTTTGCTTGGACATTCCCTTTAAAGAGAACCCGAAGTGGGTTTCTGACATCAATATTAGGACACAGAGGCACATTCTGCATACATTGCCCAGCCTGTGTCCTTATAGTGCGCCCTCAGGCCCCCCCTGTGCTCTGCTGTCCCCAATATAGAAACCACCAGGCTAGCGACACACAGATTGTTGCTAGTCTGTTTACCTTTCTGCTGCCACTCAGCGCAGCTCCCTCGCTTCCTCTGTAGCGCTGCTCCCCGCCTGTGTCCCTTCCCACCTCCGTAAGCTTCCTCCAATCGGCTTACGGAGGCGAAACACAGGCGGGGAGCCGCTCTATAGAGGCGGCAGGAGAGCGGCAGTGAATGACAGCAGAAAGGTAAACAGCTGACTAGCGACAATCTGTGTGTCGCTAGCCTGGCGGTTTTTATATTGGGGACAGCAGAGCGCTGGACATTGAAAGCCGAATGTGCCTCTGTGTCCTAAAATTGAAGACAAAAACCCAATTGGGTTCTCTTTAAGGGGTTATTGTGTCGATGTACCCATCTTAAAGTTGATCCATATAAAAAAAGCCCTAGAACATAAATATGCACCAAAACTACTGCAGGATAGTTTACAAATGTGATGAATTGACTTTAAATAAGAGTCCACCAGCATCTGATACATAAATGCACAGATTATTCCATGGATTTGCCAGTTTAATTTACTTGTTGATGTTCCTAGCTTAACACCCAGTATTAAATACAAAGATTTAAGACAAACTCAGTTTGTTTTGCCGACAGACCTTATCATTTGCACAATGTATGGACACAATACAGTGGGGGTAAACTCTGCTACATAATTGTGTATTGCTACTGGCCACGGGATTCCCCCAAAAAAGGTTCAGGAATACTGAATAATTAGCAAGGGCTATTTACCAAGTAAATACCAAAACTATCACATGCACACAGATATTCTGCAATGAAAGTTGGTGAAAATATGTTGGTGATGGTGCAGGCGGCTTTAGATGACAGTCATAAGTGGAGAGATGAGTAATACAGCCCTTTTGGTCTTTAGCTTGGCACAAGAAATGGAAAGGTTTAGCCTTATGCTTTATCAATCAAAATTTTTCTGCACAGAATCCACTGTTTATGCCCACTGACAACTTTAGCATGTTCTAACATGACTCTAGAGTTTTCCATCCTTCAACTTAGTAACAAATGATGATCTTTCTCAGAAATGCAAAACAAAAAAAATTATGCTAAAAATTCTTTGAGGCTTACAAAAATAGTCAACGTAACATATGTTTATTGATGGCATGTCACTGTGCGTACATACAAAACTGCTGCCAGGAAATTTGGGCGCAGGATGAAGCCGAAAAACCCTGCTCCTGCAAAAGTCCCGGCAGCGTTAATTTCTATTCTCCCTCCAGGCTGCCATGGACTCAGGGGAAAGACATAATTTTGTTGCCAGCTTTTGCTGGAGGCCGAATTAAGCTATTATTAAAGTAATTTGGGCCCTGTCTCTGAGTTCTGGCTCACAATGAGGAAACTGGGTTTCCCAGATTCTAAGCATTGATCCATTTTAATTCACGCCTTGCACAGATGAAGGCCTAAAAGAGCTGTCTGTAAGTTGGATTTGCATGGCTCTGTATAATTAATAGGCCATAGGCATCCAGCACACCAGGGGCTCTGGATGTATGCTTGGCTTTTTAGGGATATAAAGTGATGCATCATGGGAGTTCTACTTTGCTCCTGTAAAGCTGAATAACTGCAAATATCTTCTGTTTTAAAGAAAATCTGTAACATCAAAAAGTTTCCCTGGGGGAACTCACCTCGGGAGGGGGAAGCCTCAGGGTCCCAATGAGGCTTCCCACGCCGTCCTCCGTCCCTCGGGAGTCTTGCTGCAGCCCTCCGAATAGCGGCGATGTAAATATTTACCTTCCCTGCTCCTGCGCAGGCACTGTGGCGGTTCTCGGCTCCGAAATAGGCGGAAATATCCAATCGCCGTCGGGTCTGCTCTACTGCGCAGGCGCAAGTCTCCGGCGCCTGCGCAGTAAAGTGGACCCGACCGAGATCGGGTATTTCCGTCTACTTCGGAGCCGAAAGCCGCGACAGCGCCACCACTGGAGCCTGGAAAGGTAAATATTAAACAGGATGTCGGATCTGTCGGGCCGGCTTTGAAAGGCTGCAGCGAGATCCCCGTGGGACAGAGGACAGCGTGGGAAGCCTCATTGGGACCCTGAGGCTTCCCCCTCCCGAGGTGAGTACCCCCCAGGGGAAGTTTTGGATGTTACAGTGTCTCTTTACGTAAGCAAATTTATATCCAGGGATCAATAATATCCTACATTAACTCTGTCAGACACGCAATTCAGTTTTTTTCAGCAGGTTCTAAACACAGACAAACCCACAAGAGTGAGAACACAAAGAACATATTGGCCATTATTTCTGACTTGAGTCAGTGACTCAGACCAGGGAAAAGAAGCATTAGGTGAGCACAGAAGCAGAAAAAAAACGCTATCTTGAGGGAGAACAAAAAAACCCCAGAGAAGTAGGCTGGTACCGGAAAACTAAATATTTAGGAATATTGGTTTGGAACATAAGCTGTACAAAGACTGCTTTACATTCACACTACTAAGCAAAGTTTTATTATGCAGCAGACTAATAGCACATTTCCCTTTCTGGCATAATATTTACAGTCTACATAGAGCGAAGAGATAAATGGAAAAAAAACAAGGGAACAAAAAAATATTGTAGCTTTGCTTCCCCTGTAAATTGTTTCCATAGAGATTCACTTTTCTATACACTGGCAATGCAGGCATGGCTAATGAAGCACAGATCAACAGCAAATAATCATGTATGCGTTTACCAATTAAGCTGAAATCTAGTCAACAGTTAAGAGGCGCTCCAGCACTGCAGATAGACCGACAACCTAAACAAGTGATTCATTCACAGGTTGGCGGGCAGCCTGTAAACTCACTATTGTTCAGGTAAATAATCTCCAGCATAGGAAGAGATGGTACGGGCTGCAGATAAAACAATAGACACTAGAGGATGAGTATATACTAATAGCCATATTACCAGCAGCAGTAAGGGCTAGTTCACACTTGGCACTTGGAGCACCACTAGCCCGCAATTGCGTTCGGCTCCGTGATTGCCATTTGAAGCCAAAATCTCGATCAAATTTCACTGGGAAAATATAAACTGCAGCCATTCTTACACTGTTATTAGCAGGGTTCTCAAACTTTGCACAGCCGGTCACTGAGTGACTGAGATGAATATTAAGAAAAGTGGGTGGAGCCTACAAAAGCCAATCAAAATTCACCTATTAATTTTCAAGAGGAATATTTAATTGCTGCCATTCCTGCACGGTTAATGGCACAAGCCTCAAACCTGGTACAGTTTGTCATTGGGTTACTGGGGATCAAATTTAGAGCAGTTGGGTGGAGCCACAAACAGACAATCAGATTTGTTTCATTTCAATGCAAATTATTGATGCCAAAGACGGCAAAATATATACACACATACATACATACATGTGTATAGTACCTCAGCGCAAAAAGGGGTGTGGAACTTGCCCCGGGCTATGCAAGCCCACTCGAGATGTAAGCAGATGACAGTACAGTACCTTAATAGAGGTTACATCTAGCTGCCCAAATACTTGCTGTAATCCCGATCTCTGTATTTCAAGTAATCCCGATATCACAGCGGCGGGGGATAAGAGCTAGCTCGCTCTACCACTTCCTGTTTCCGGTCCGTCAAACCCTACTGCCAGTAGGGTGCATGCTGCACTGCAATGTAGTTCCGTGCGCCAATAAAATCGCACCGCCTGGACTCCAGACTGGGCGGTGAAAGCAGACAGTACAGGTGCGGCGGAACCAGGGGATTGCCTATTGGGATTTGCCAGCATCTCTGGGGGACTATGGGTAGTACGGGCCCGTTTTGCTGGTGGCTGCGACTGGGGTCTTAATGCACGTGCCACCGAACCAGTTTCTACTACCATGCTGGTGCTTGCCACTTCACCATGGTCTATGGTAGTACTGGTGTTAGGTCCAGGAGATGCTACGCTGCTAGTGCATGCCTCACCAAGAAAACTCGGATCAGCGCTAGCACCACTCTGTTGCCCTTGAGTCTGATCCTGCGCCACCTGCGGTCCAGTGACATGGGGTGTGGTATGCCTGGCTCTAGCCGGGACCTCAACCTCATCATTGCCATCGGTCAGCGAGCCACTGCTGTTCACCGGTTCGTATTCTGACACGGATGATTTGTCGGAAGAGGCTTCCCAATCGCATTCACCCCACTGAGCCAGAATCTCGGCGGCCACTTCAGCGGAATACCCCTTTTTTGCCATGGTGGACTGCTAAATTTAGGGGGTATTCCTCTGAGACTACCCAGGAAAAAGAGCACCTACCTAGTAAAAGGGAGTACTTGTGAGGTACAAAGCTGTGGTCACTGAGATTTGATTTAAAAAAAAATTAAAAAAAAAAAATCAAAACAGATCTTTACAGCGTCACAGCTATTGTACAGTGTTTTTTGCAGTGATCAGAAAAAAAAATTCTGTCACTGCGGTGGGGCGGGCTGAACGCAAGTGCAGGCGAACGATCAGGCCTGATCGGTCAAACACTGTTTTTAGTGTATCCTAGTGACCCCAATATAGATCTGACTGCGATCAGTAATGATCACTTACAGATACTATATAGTAGCAATGCTGATTAGCGACAGTGATGATGCTAATCAGCAACTAATTCGTGACTGCGGTGTGGTGGGCTGGGTGCTAATTGACGCTAACTACCCAACGAAGGGCCCTAGCTAACTAACTGGCCTAACTGTTAACACTAGTGATACTAAAAAAGTGACAGTTTTCACTGATCACTGTTTTTATATCACTAGGATAGTGGCAGGGGGGTGATCGGGGGGGGGGGGGGATTCTGAGGGGGATCTGAGGGTGTGGGTGGGTGATCAGAAGACCGCAGGGGGCAGATTAGGGCCTGATCTGATGGGTAGGAGTGCTAGGGGGTGACAGGTGGAGATTGTTGGGTGTCTCAGGGGGTGATTAGAGGGGAGGATAGATGCAATCAATGCACTGGGGGGGGGGGGGGGGTCTGAGGGGTCTCTGAGGGTGTAGGTGTGTGTTTGGGTGCCCGCAAGTGGCAGATTAGGGTCTGATCTGATGGGTAGCAGTGACAGGTGGTGACAGGGAGGGATGTGGTGATTGATAGATGGTCAGTAGGTGATTACAGGGGAGAATATATGCAAGCAATGCACTGGTGAGTTGATCAGAGGTGGTCTGAGGGCGATCTGAGGGTGTGGGCGAGTGATTGGGTGCCTGCAAGGGGCAGATTAGGGTCTGATCTGATGGGTAGCAGTGACAGGTGGCGATTGATGGGTGATCAGTGGGTGATTACATGTAAACAATGCACTTGGGAGGTGATATGAGGGCGGGTCTGCGGGCGATCTGAGGGTGTGGGCAGGTGATTGGGTGCCCTCAAGTGGCAGGTTAGGGTCTGATCTGATGGGTGGCAGTGACAGGGGGTGATTGATGGGTGATTGACAGGTGATCAGTGGGTGATTACAGGGGAGAATAGATGTATACAGTACACAGGGGGGGGGGTCTGGGGAGGATCTGAGTGTGTGTGTGTGTGTGTGGGGGGGGGTGATCAGAAGCCCCTAGGGGGCTGATTAGAGCCTAATCTAAAATATAGCTTTGACAGTTAGTGACAGGGAGTGATTGATGAGTGATTGGGGGGGTGATTGGGTGCAAACAGTGGTCTGAGGGGGTGATCGGGGGGGGGGGGTCTGAGGGGTGCTGTGGGCGATCAGGGGGACAGGATCAGTGTGTGTGTGTGTGTGTGTGTGTGTGTGTGTGTTTTTATACACAGCTGTCTCCTCCCCTGGTGGTCGCTCAATCACTGGGACCATCGGGGAGGAGGCAGCCAGTATAATACACTTGGTTAGCGTAAAGTGCATTATACATTTAGTAACGGCGAGATCGGGGTGTTTACAACCCGCCGGCGCTGCTAATTGGCCGGTGGGTTGACGTCATGGGTGGGCGGAGCCTAATGCCAGCGGATGCGCGTGCCCCGGCTAATTAGTCCCCCAGGCGCATTCCGCAGGCGCAGTAGTACTCCGCTGGCGCAGTGCCTTCCCGATGACGGGGGGAGGGTGTGCGCATGCAAGTGCCCAAGTATGCGCAGAAGGCGCCAACCCATCGGAGGTTGGCAAACCTTACAGACTGCCGAGCAGGACCCTGGGAAGGACTGGAGTGAAGCAGAGGGACCCAAATGACTTCTAGGTGCTGGAAGAAGCCCCAAGTAAGTAGAACTACATTTCTGCTTTCAACTCATGAGTGCTTTAAGCAGCCATAAGTGCTGTACAGATTTTACTAAGGGCGGTCCAGAAGGAGTTCATTTATTATAAATGTATTATAATATATTATACATGACGGGAAGCAACTAACCAAGCGAACCGCTAGATAAACAGGTTAGCTAAACATTTGATGACATTTTTTCAGTACAAACTACTACTAGATACACAAATAAATATACACGAAAACATGTGACAAAGTTCAGGCAAGAACAGGGCGCTATGCCTTGAAACAGGAAAATGTCCTTTCCACTAAATATGATTCTGCCACAGGCTCTGCATCTTTATAGCAGTGGCTTCACTTAAACTCTTCAATTTGCCTCTTTAACTCGATTTTCACATTCCAGCTCAGCCTGAGTAAATCTTACCCCAAGTGCCGCTTTGAGGTTTTCTATCAAAACATATATGGCTCAGGCTTCTATTTACACAAAATGTATTGGCAAGTCAGACCAAGCATGTCTGTAAAGAAGGGTTTTTTAACTGAAAAAAAAATAGACATATAGACACAGGATATCTACTTTAACTTTCTAATTTCTCAAACAGGTAATTGTTTCTAACAAATATATCATATTAGTCAGGTACAAAGTCTAAGGAAGTATGCAGGTTAAATTGCCTGTGTAATGGTCTTTGCTCTGTAAACATGCATATGATGAGCAGCCCAAGACCGCAGCTAACCAGAGCCAGAACCCTTCCTTAAAACACACAGACTAACTATGGCATTATGAACTCAAATCTTTTACAGGAAACAGCAGATTTCAAACACTATACAATGCCAGATTTAGACAAAATCAACGCTCTAAGGAGAGCTTCAAAGATTTGTATCTAGTTATTTTTCAACAGTTGCAAAATGGGCCAAACAATAAAAAAGTGCAAAAGAATAAAATGTGGCCTATTCCAAACAGCACAGGTTTTGCCACACTTGCCATAACACAATATGGTCTGGAAGATCTAATGGAAAAGCACACTCTTGATGACCTCAAAGAGGAACTCCAGTGGCATATAGTAGAATGTAGTAAATGATTCAGGATGCCCACTTTTACATTAATTATCCTGATGTCTGCATCTGAAACACTTCCTTTATGTATATATTGCTGTATATTGGTATGTCACAGACTATGCTGGGTAGATATGCGGAATGATTTCCCCCAGAGCACTCTAAAGCCTCATCTACACGGGTAGATGAGGCTGCGATCCGGCGGCTCAATTAGCCGACGGATCGCCTCTTCCGCGTCCCCGCGTGTGCCTGCTGCGTCCCCGCTCGCGCGCCGGATTTGATTCCCCGCTCGTCCCCGCCGGCGCCTCTTATCTTCCGCTCGATTCCCTGCCATTGTCCCCTCGCGGGGAACGAGCAGGGAATCGGCAGTGGGGAGATCCGTCTTGTCGGATCTTATCAATCGAGCCGCATCAGTGGCTCTATTGATAAGCCACATCTCCGCCGCATCTACGCGTGTAGATGCGGCTTTAGAGAAAACATGTTGATTACTTACTTTGGGACACACAACAAAACAGACATTCTGCATTGATGATCCTTGCCAGCACTAAAGATGTTACCATCTGTGATGCATTTCAGAATAAGATGTGTGTGCCAAGTACAACAGGGGTTGTACCTGGAATTGGTTTTAGCACATACAAGGTTGGTGATGGAACAATAATGTATAAGGCCTCTTTCACAGTGGGACGTTGCATTTGATGCGACGTTAAAGTCACACAACGTGCCCCTTATGCAGCGCATGTAAGTTATGAAATTGGACGTTATTTTGCACTGCGTTGTGTCTCTGTGCACCGTTTTCATCGCATACTGATGGAACGAAAACTGCGCATGCATTACATTAAAAAAAAAAAAACATTACGGGCATGTGCAACAAACAGAACAGCAAATTTATTGCTTAACCTCCTTGGCGGTATGGACGAGTACACACGTCCATTACTCCCGGAGGTCGCCGCTCAGGCCCTGCTGGGCCGATTTGCACCAAATAAAAAGCAGCACACGCAGCCGGCACTTTGCCAGCCGCGTGTGCTGCCTGATCGCCGCCGCTCTGCGGCGATCCGCCGCGAGCAGCGGCGAAAGAGGGTCCCCCCAGCCGCCTGAGCCCTGCGCAGCCGGAACAAATAGTTCCGACCAGCGCTAAGGGCTGGATCGGAGGCGGCTGACGTCAGGACGTCGGCTGACGTCCATGACGTCACTCCGCTCGTCGCTATGGCGACGAGGGAAGCAAAACAAGGAAGGCCGCTCATTGCGGCCTTCCTTGTTTATTCTGGGCGCCGGAGGCGATCGGAAGAACGCCTCCGGAGCGCCATCTAGTGGGCTTTCATGCAGCCAACTTTCAGTCGGCTGCATGAAATAGTTTTTTTTTAATAAAAAAAAAAACCCTCCCGCAGCCTCCCTGGCGATTTTAATAGAACGCCAGGGAGGTTAACGCACAGCATGCAGCACTTTCTAAATATTCTAAATATTTCTACACGTTACACACAACGCAACGTGTGCACTGTGACTGTCGCACAGACTTTGTATTGCTGTGCTATACAGTTGTACAGAGGCTCCAGAAGTGTAAAAATAGATTTAAAAGTTTTAAAAGAGAACAATGGGGGGTATTTCTGGTGGACTTACCTCCCCAAGAAGACACACACAGATTGTTGCTTACTTCAACACAATAACGATTTATTTACATACTCCAATTAAATGCAACGTGTTTCGTGGGCACATCCCACTTCATCAGGCTATAAAGGTGGAGTACAATGGACTCAAGCGTGCTCTGTCTGTGCTTAGCGCCTCTGCACAGACAGAGAAGGCTCGAGTCCATTGTACTCCACCTTTATAGCCTGATGAAGTGGGATGTGCCCACGAAACGCGTTGAATTTAATTGGAGTATGTTAATATACAGTTATTGTGTTGAAGTAAGCAACAATCTGTGTGTGTCCTCTTGGGGAGGTAAGTCCACCAGAAATACCCCCCCCCCCATTGTTCTCTTTTAAAACTTTTAATTTTTACACTTCTGGCGCCTCTGTACAACTGTATAACATGCGTGTCTACTCCTGGTGGAGGGGATTTGGTTCCCTTTTTTCCGATCTACAGAGAGCGACTTTTAACCCTGAGTGGGGACAGGTCTAATACTCCCCACCTGCCTATCTAGTGGTTACCTGATGCGGTAACCCAATCTTTGGTATTTTTTGAGTATAAAATTATACGTTATCTTCTACTACTCATCACTTACAGCGCATACTGCACTATATTGGGCTCTCTGTGTCTCCCTCCCTTTTATTGTATTGCTGTGCGTTAGTCTGCGTTATGAATTTTTATAACGTGCAACTTTAACGTCCCCCTGTGAAAGAAGCCTAAAAGTACAGTAGAATGCTCATAGAGCAGGCATAGACAATTGGTGGTGCATGGGGGAGTCGTATGCTGCGGGGTGCAGTCGAGCAGATCGTCGGTGGACCAGGAGCCAGCACAAGGGGCCAGCATGATGGAGTGGGGGAGGGCTGCCCAAGGCTGTTCTGCTGGTCATAGTGGTGGAGAGGGGACTAGCAGCTGTGGGATCAGAGGGACCCTAACAAGTACAGCCGTAGTAAACCTGGACACCCCAGGGGACAGAGCCAAAGATGATGGCCTGGCTTCTCTGAGGACACAGATCAGGAGGAATCCTTCCATCGAAAGAGGGGTGTGAAAAGTTTGGGTAAGAGGGGTAGAAAGAGGAGAAGGGCCAGAGTACTGTGTGCTGTGGTGTCACTCAACGGCGCCATCCTGATGCTTGAATGTAAATCAGGTTGAGGAAAGATTTTACAATGGGCAAACACTACACTAAATAACTATAAAATATTGTAAAAAAATATGCATACAAAAAGGGCTGGCACCACAGAATATTGTGGTGCCAGCCCTTTTTGTATGCATGCTGTATGGGCCTCATTGGTACTGAGACCTTTGGCTTGGGCACGCAGGAATTTCTCCTTTTACTGAGTGCTCCTCCACTCCACGATTTTTGCTATTGTAAAAAAAAAATATATATATATATATATTTATTCATTATATTCTGCACAGCTTCAGCATCTCCACTCACAGCAGTCGACTCAGGGTCCCCGCCGATGCAGAGGCCGACCTCCTTTACGGCACCTGCGTGAGTGCCGCTGTCAATCAAGTCCACATTGTCCGCAGTGTACTTCACAGGTGCAGTAGTTCTGAGCAGTATGCTGCAAACAATGTGGACTTGATTGACAGCGGCGCTCGTGCAGGCGCAGTAGAGGACAACCTCTAGGTCGGCCTATGCACCGGCGGGGACCCCGGGCCAGTGGCTGCGAGCAGAGATGCTGCGTGGGACATGTCGGCTGCAAAGGGCTGAAGAAAAATATATCATGGGGCAGCACATTTCGATTGATGTTTCCTTTATGTTATAGCATTTATGCAACATTTTTGAAATGGCAGTTTATGATCTAGGTACACACTACGCAGGAATGTTAGAGCGCATGCTCATCATGTAGAGGTCAACATACCAAGTACTCCAGAACTTCTAAGAGCTGAGGACGCTACTATGGGCTTTAATGTTGGACCAATATAAACAGATGCCCTAAATGCGATCAGTTTAATTTAGATTTAAACCATATGATCTGATATCTTTCCAAAATTATGGTATTCTGTGACAACAGGTACTAGACTTTATGAGAAAGCAACTGGAGACAGATTTTTTTTTATGTTATGGCCAATGAAATGCTAATAGCTTTGGCTTACATGCAAATTGAATGCAAACTGTATGTAGCTTAAAGTATACTGGATTGCCAAGGCACATTAAATTTGCATGCAAGCCACCATCTCTGGTACAGAATACTGAGGAAAATAAAAATTTAAATCCTTATCCACGTTTAAACCTTTAGCTATCCAGAGGAGGGGGGAACTATTCTAAGATTTCAATTAGTTCAGAAAGTGACATATTTAAAGAGAACCTGAGGTGAGAGGGATATGGAAGTGGGCATGTGTTTTTCTTTTTAAATAACGCACATTTCCTGACTGTCCTGCTGAGCCTCTGCCTCCAATACTTTAAGCTATAGACCGTGAACAAGCATGCAGATCAGATGTCTATGACATATCTGACAAGATTAGCTCCATGCTTGTTTCAGGTGTGTCATTTAGACCATATTAAACAGATTGCCTAGCCTATAACACCAGTTGCCTCGCAGTCCTGCTGATCTTTCTGGTCAGTCAGCTTCTATATCCAGAGCGTGATTGCGACTGTGCTACTTCACATGCCCGAGCCACCTGTGTAGTACCATGGACCCAATCGGGCTCTGCTTTTTCTGCCAGAGCCGATCCGTACTACTGCACAGGCACAGCAAGGACAAGCTTCTTCGGGGGTCCCTGTACAGCTTGGTGGAGGAAGACTGAACAATCTTCTTGGCGTAGGGCGACGATTTAGGTGTCGTCAGAAAGAGGAGAAAGAGCTTTAAAATGATATCCATATTTCCATAGTTATATTGTATTACACAGGGCGACTTTTTCTGCTGAATGGAGCTGCGGACTTTGAGAAAAAGTCGCCCTGTGTAATACAATCTAACTATGGAAAGATGGATATCATTTTAAAGCTCTCTTTCTCCTCTTTCTGACGACACCTAAATCGTCGCCCTACGTCTTTTAGTTTTCTCTATTTTCGCAATCGAAATTGCGGCCACGGCAATTTCGATCGCGAAAATAGCGAAAACTAAAAGGCGTAGGGCGGCGGTTTATATATCATTGGAAAGAGGAGAAAGAGAGCTTTAAAATGATATGCATCTTTCCATAGTTTCTGCACTGCTCGGAGTCCCTTTAAGAAAATACTTTGTTGTATATTTAAGTCAGAAGAAAGAAGCAACATCTATTTAGTGCTACCCAAGAAATGCATCCAGTGCCAGCCCAAATACTCTTTAATGGTGTACACAGCATATAGTACATGCACCAAAAATGAGGTGATGAATAAAAATAAATACAAAGAATAAATAGATGAAAGATTACAATAGCAAACCAGACATATACCTGACTTGTGCGTGGCTTGTATGGGGAGCTACTTTCCAAATCAGCCAAGATACTTGTTAAAGAGTCAATCTCCGCATCTAAGCTTGAGCGCCGTTCCTCTATGGTCTTCCCACCAGTGTTTACCTACAAAACATACCATCAAATACTTAGACTACAATGTTATTTACACAGTACTTTGCTCTTTAGTAAAATGGTAATCAGTTCTACAAAAATACAAAAAAATAAGATAAAGCATGGCCAAACCTGTACAGATATTCAGTCAGTAATAAAACAACTGCATGCTTTTTGCACACATACAAAAGTATGATAAGCCCCAAATGGGCATTTCTCTCTCCATATACCATATTGCTCAGAAAAGCACCTACTGTATAATGAACTGGCATTTTATAAAGTCAAAACCAGTGGCCTTCAAGGCTAGGCACACAGTGGTCAGTTGTGTAAGGCTTGCATTATGTGTGTTAACTGAACTTTAATACAAAGCCTGCATGCAGCGAGTTAGAATAACGCAATCAGTTACAATGCAGTGCTGTGACAGGCCCAAAGAATTGTATGGGCAGTGAGCGGATATGCAGAACTATTCTGTAACGCAACTGAGCACTGTGAACAGGGCCTAAATAGGACTTGTGTGGATCACTACAGCTGACTGAAGGAACAAAATGACACATATTTTCAACAGGTTATGTTATGTATGACAGACACAATGATGACACTAATGTTTTTTTCCAAAAACAAAATAAATAGAAATACCCGTATTTTTCGGACTATAAGATGCTCCGGACTATAAGACGCACATAGCTTTAGAGAGCAAAAACCAGGGAAAAAAATAAAAAAATACTAAATCTGGCGCGTCCATGGTCCAGGAGCGTCTTGTACATGTTCTCCCCCAATTATATATCCTCCACTAGTCCCCCTTGTGTCCTGTCCCCCTTGGAGTCGTCGTCCTGTCCCCAATCATGTCCTCCTCTTGCCCCCTAGCCAGTATCTCTCCCCCGGTAATTAGCTACATGTATCCTCCCTGTGTAAGGTAATTAGCCTTGCATCTGCCCTGTGTATGGTAATTAGTGTTGCATCTGCCCCGTGTATGGTATTTAGCCCTGTATCTCCCCCTGTGTATGATAACTAACATTGTATCTCTGTATCTTCCTAAGTAAGGTAAATTAGCGTTCAAATTCATTTCCATGTAAGGTAATTAGCATTCCATACTCCCCCCCCCCCCCCAGCCCATGAAGGGTAATTCGTGTTCAATCTCCAGACCCCCACACAGGCAATGTAATTAGTATTCAATTACCCTGCCCTCCCACCTGTGTAAGCTAATTAGCATTTAATCACTCCACTTCCTGCCCGTGCAAGCTAATTAGCATTTAATTACCCCCCTTCCGCCCATGTAAGTAAATTAGCATTCAATGACGCGCCTCCTCCCCGTGAAAGCTAATTAGCATTTAATCACCCCCTCCCGCCCGTGTAAGTAAATTAGCATTCAATCTCTCGGTGTAATGTACCGTAATTAGCCGCGGGCATCACTCACCTGAAACTGGAAGCCTGCGATGAACGGCTGCTTGTCTCGCTCACTCCTTCCTCATAGTGACGGTCGCGTATGTAATGACGTGACCAGGAAGTGACGGCAATAGGAGGAAGGAGTGAGCGAGAGAAGCAGCTATTCATGGCAGGCTTCCAGTGTCAGCTGAGTGATGCGGCTAATTACCGGTACCTTACACCGAGCTAATTTACTTACCCGGGCGGGAGGGGGGTGATTGAATGCTAATTAACTTACACGGGCAGGAGGCGCGTCATTGAATGCTAATTAGATTACACGGGCGGGAGGCGCACCATTGAATGCTAATTAGATCACATGGGTGGGAGGCAGGTTGAATAAATGCTAATTAGCTTACACGGGCAGGAGGGCAGCGTGACTGACTGAATGAATTACTTTCCATAGACGGCCGGGATCACGCTAATTAGGTTAACAGGAGATAACCACCGCTATTCACTTTACACATGGGCAGTGCAGGAGGCCAGCAGAGACATTACAGGGAGTCCCCGACAACGCGGCGAGGCGGCGGTTTGTAGCGGCGGGCGTTCGTAAGTCGGGAACTCCCTGTATTCGGTCTATAAGACGCAGGCACTTTCCCCCCCCCACTTTTGGGGAAGAAAAAGTGCGTCTTATAGTCCGAAAAATACGGCAATGATCAGGAAATGAAATGGCTTGCAGCTGAACTAAGAGCAAGACTTGTGTTTCAGCAGTTCTGGCATTTGAAATATCAAATGATTTTCAGACAAGCGTAAGATCCTTTGTGCTTCTAAACTGAAAATTCCAGTACGCACCTTTGGCCTTTAATGCTTTAAAAAGTGATGGCAACCACACGTGTGACCATTTCTTTTATTTTTTTTTTTATATCAAAATGTTGTAACATTCATAAAATTTCTTATTTTGATGGGTTGTGCGTGTTTAATCAAAATCAAAATCAAAAATCAGTGTTATTTTTTTCTAATCGGGGTTACAAGGTACCTAGTTGAGTAAAAAACTAAATTGCTCGCATTTGGGTGGAAAGAGAAATCATAAAAAAAAAAAAAATACTAAAAAAGTATGCCAAGCACAATTCTACCTAAAACTGAAAATATTTTCAAATATTAATTTCCGCATTGGCAAACAGCTACTTCCATACGTACCGTAAAGTGAACCTGAGTTGAGCTCGATGTGGAGGTTGCCATATTTATTTCCTTATAAACAATAACAGTTGCCTAGCAGTCCTGCTTATCTATTTGGCTGCAGTAGTGTCTGAATAACACCATAAACAAGCATGCAGCTAATCTTGTCAGTTCTGACAATATTGTCAGAAACGCCTGATCTGCTGCATGCTTGTTCATGGTCTATGGCTGAAAGTATAATAGGCAGAAGATCATCAGGCTAGCCAGGTAACTGGTATTTCTTAAAAGAAAATAAATATGGCAGCCTCCATATCACTCTCACCTCGGGTTCAGTTAAAAGGACATGAAGGAAGGATTTGCATGTCAACTGTCTCGAAGTGACATGTTGTGGAAGTAACTCTTTGCACATGTGGAGCTTAATACTTGCAAACTCTGTTTTTGGAAGGCAAAATTGTATTTGCCCTTATATTTGTTTTTGATTGTTTATTACACTGAAAGCCCCACAGAGACTACATAAACCATTGCGTTACATACATTCCAACCACCACATTACTTAACACTTGGCAAAGGGTTAAATAATTTCTTCCAAAAAGTAGAATTGACTAGTATGATTGCTGGTGCACCCTTCTTGCCAGACTAGTTCTTGAGCAGAAGGAGAGGTCCGATTATGCAGTCCATTATTTTGTATGTTGGAAAGATATTTGTAGGAGCATTTTTGCCCGGAATTCTACTGTCAAGTCAAAAAAGATTGCAAAATGTTGTTTAATGCAGAATAGTTAGAGAATGCCAGCTCCATGGTTAAGCTTTCTTGCTGAGGGCAGTCAGCCGTGTTTTTCATACACTAAGCTGTGGCTGTTTAAACCTTACATCATACCCTGGATTACAAGATCCCTGGACTAAGGAGAAGGTGCTTCACATTGTTAACCACCTTAAAATCAATGCCTTAAAGAGTAACTGTCAGGCTGCAGAAGCTAATTTAAACCTCTAGTCTCCTGTGTTAAGCAGTTTAGAAGGAAGCCAAAAAGACATTACTGAAGATAAAGATCTCTCTTACCTTTGATGTATGCTTATCAGCAAAGCTTAGAGCTAAGCAGGACGCAAGCCGCATAACATACTGCAAAGCATTCTGGGGCCCTCCCCTCGGCTGCTAAGGAGAAGACGGGATCAAGTTTCAGCAGCTTCTAAAACTCAGTCCAGCCACAGCACAGATAAATCTCGGGGCAGCGTACACTGCAGGAGTCCGCTATTGTTCCTAGCCACATGGCTCATTAATATTCACTGCAAACTAGTGTTATTCAGTATGAGCTGTTCTGTGATCAGAAGCAGGCAGGACATGACGACACATTTGGCTTCACAAACATGGAACCTGCCATGAGCTGTCAGGAGCATCTATCTCTGCATATACTATATACAAATTCTGTGAAATCCAAACGTGGACAGTGAAATGCATATGTAATGTAAGTACAGCCAATCTTTAGCTACTGATATATGTGTTTATTTTCTCTGAGACCCTATACCTAACAGCTCCTCTTTAAAAATAATGCTTACAATCATGTGAAAAAAAACATCCATAGAATGCTGACATTTTCAACAATTTCATTTTCATTTCAACAATACTGACAGACAATATAAAAAATATTATACACCATTTGCATTATCTGCTGCATAATTTGTTGTGGGTAAGACGAATGAGAACTTCCAGTATCTACTTTGGTTGTGCTCCTACCATTTATGCATTGCTAACTTCTACTTCTAAACTACAGCATAAGGGTCTAGTTCAGGCCTGGGCAAACTTGGCCCTCCAGCTGTTAAGGAACTACAAGTCCCACATTGCATTGCAGGAGTCTTACAGCCACAGTCATGACTCATACAGGCAAATGCATTGTGGGACTTGCAGCTCCTTAACAGCTGGAGAGCCAAGTTTGCCCATGCCTGGTCTAGTTCCACTGGGAATCGCAGCCATTTCAGATTCGGCCGCAACTCCCGTTCTGTGTAGCTGGAGCCCAACTCGCTATAGTGATTTGGCTATGTGCCCCAGATTCACACCAAAGGCAGCATTTCCTATGTAGCTTGCACGGGGAAATGCTGGGAGAAGATCTCTTTGCAGAAATATTAAAAGAAACTGGTGACTTGAAATCTAAACCATGTAGCCATAGACTCCTTCAGAAAAAAAAAGAAAAAAAATCTCAAGAACCAATAACTTCTGTGGGGCCAAGGCTAGCACATTGACACCTCATGCCTGAAGCAAGATGGCCTTGGCTTGGCCAAGTGAGGGAAACCTGAAGAACCTTGGAGCCATGATCACCAGATGCTGTACCAACGAGTTCTTGCAACAGCGCACTGTAGCCATCTAAACTGCAGCATTAAAATACGTTCTGGAAATGCAATTGTATCAAGAACGCTCTTGACGCCACTAATAGGAAGACACAATTCCCAAACTTGACAGCGTTGGGATCGTTGGCGAGTTCTAAAGATTAGGTGATGATCATTTTGCTTGATCCAAGTAGGGTAATCACCCTGCAGGGGGTTAAACTCGCCTGGGCGATTTCATCACCCAGTGAGTTCTTTCCACCCTATACAATTTCCCTAAAGAGTGCATTGCAATTAAATTAGAAGAAGAAAAACACCAGTCAAAGAACTGTTTTCAACCAAATTCTGGTGGTAAGCATTAATGGCAAGGAGTCATTTGTGAACCAGATCTTCCAGCATTCCTTTCGAGAAGTGAAATTACTTTGTGCCTCTTCTGAGATGCAGAAATGTACAGGTAAACGTCTAAAAAGCTGTCCCTCACAGGCATGAGTTCACCAATGGTTTTGTACTGTATATGCTGTAAATGCCAGGATAATGTTTTAAGTAGAGAATTTTGTTGCCTGCTTCTTCCTTTTCCCTAGACTGCCAGAAACATTTTTCCAGCGAGCACATCTGTCACGATGACAATTTCATTTTGATGCTAGTAGCTGTAGTGTCATCACGTGCAGTATTCATTTGTTATGTATAGTTTGAATTGTCATCTTTTCATGAGTGGCTGAGCACTGCTCCTGCAGATGCTTTACAGATGTACACAAGTCTGCAATCAGTTCTCTAATCTCAGGGACGTTTGGGCAAATGACAGACAATTGCCCAGTTAGTCGCTGTCACATCTAATGAATGTAATTTTGTTTAAAGCATTCCATGCTTTACAAGACTGTCATGCAAGTTTTGTCTTGCTAATATGCATACTTTGTACATAGTGGAATATAACCAAAAGATCTCAACACTTTCACACCAAAATGAAAAAAGAAATGCATTTTCAACTGATTGTATCACTTACAATGAAGGTGTACACACATACAGATCGCTTGTAGAGAAGGCTCATTTTAAGTTTCTTTTAGCCCTTACAAAAAGTACATTACAAATGGCCACATTACAGCCCAACCTGAAACTCCTGGGGGCGTTAACACTATTCCCCCTCCAATTGTTTCAATTCTGGGGGGGGGGGGGGGTTAAAGTTGGTGCACCAGATATACAAATGCTAAATAATTATCTTAAAAAGTAATGTTGTCAGGAGCCAGGACTATACAATTCACTTTGCTCAAAATCTTTTCACCCCGTTTCCACAACAGTAAGACGTGTGGAAATGGTTATAAAGGCATAAAGTGAGCAGTCATGGCAACCCCCTGTGTATGAAATGGTTCAGTCACATTGATAATGGGCCTTTGTAAGGAGTGAAGGATGATTTTAAAGCAGCAAGGTCAGCCATATTATGCCAGGAAAAAAAAACACATATATAAGTAGATAAGTACTTGTTCTACTTACATAACAGATGTATTGCAATGTCCACATTTTGATTTCAGTGAATTTTATGTAGTAAATAAAGAGAATTCTGTTTCTGGCAGTTTCCATTTTTTTTATTCCCTCTGACTAAAGCCAATCCTGATGTCATTTCCTCCCTTACTCTTGTTTTCTCCTAGAATCTGCTCTGTCATAGCTAGCTTGCTTTGTAAACTCATGAAAGCACAGGCATTGATCGTATTTCAGCTTCACACTAAACTGCCTTCAGCCAACCAGTGAAGAGCAGGAATGTGGGAGGGGAGATGACAAGCCTCCCTCTCTCCATCGGCGATGACTAAAATAGAGCCAGGCTGACTGAGATAAGATTTATTACAGCAGAAACATATCTGATTAGATATGAGTGCTTGCAATGCAGGTAAAGGTTTAAGGCTACATAATAAACACAGAGCAGTGGGTAAATGGAATTAGATTTTTTTTTTTGTGGCTGGCAATCCCACTTTAAAGCAGAGGAAGAACTGTGTATAGAAATGTATTGCTCCTAGCACCAGTGGTGAGGCGTGCCCCAATATACAGTATTAAAAATAAAGTTGTTAATAATAGTTGTTCTTTAAAGCTGCATAACTGCAAATTCCTTGTTTTTAAAAAGGCACATTTATGTTTAAAGTGCATAGAGACTAGTTTCCATTTTCTATGCTTTTTCGCCCACTGCATAAGTTAGAAAGAGTAAAAGTCCATCATATAAACAAACAAAAAAAAAAGGATTGAGGGCTTATTCACAGTGGGATGTTGCGCAGCTGCATTATAAAGTCTTATAACGCAGCTTACTGCACTGCAATGCTAATCCTATGGAACATTCACAGTGCGATGTTAGCGTCGCATTGTAACATGTAGCATTAACGTAACGCACTGTTGCGTTACCTACTGTTACCTACCTACTGTATGAGACATTTAGGCAGCATTTATGTGCGTTACCACCTTTTTTTGCGCTTTAATGCTGCGTTGTGACTAACATTGCATTACAACGCAATGTTCCACTGTTATGTAGCCTCATTCTATTTTGTAGTCCCAAAATGTGCCCCAAAGTTACAATTACACAATTTCACAAGAGTTTAGAAAACATCTGTGTTGCGTGTTCTCATCTCCCTTGCTTTCTGATTCATTTAAGCTTACAAATAAATAATGAAAAATAAATAAAAATCAGGAAAAGCACAGCAACTAAAGTGCAGAGAAAGTTGGCCAGACAAGAGAATACTAGCATTGTGCCGGTCTTGTCTTCTCTAAAGAAGCACAGGCAGCAACAGGGGAGAAGGGGCAGAGAACTCATACAACAATTTGAAAATCCAACCTTCTGGTTATAATTAAATGGAGTTATCAGAATTGGCAGCTGACGGTGTCAAAAGGATGTGACCCAAACTGTATGCATAAATGTTATCAATATTTAGTACTGATTTTAATACTGATATGTAGCAAAAGATCAGCCTGTCATCCATGAAACTAGCATTTGTAAAAGTAGATCGCTATATGGCAGCCTTTGTGTTCCCTTCCTGGTTTCCTTCAAGAAAAGAGGTATACGTAATTGGCTACTACAGGCAGGAGAGGAAGTGACAGTTTGTAATAAAATGAACAAGGTACCGTGTGAGTTTAGGACAGTGTTCTAAAAGGATACTAGGCATTCTTAAACCAATTAGAAGGAAGAAAAAAAGTTGAGAAGTCTAAGTGGGTGATATTTGGGAAAGATTAGGACTTACATTAGGTTACCTTTGTCCAAAAGCATTAGGCAGTTCTACTTGCTGATATTTGTATCTGGTATCAACCAACAAATTTTCTTTATAGGTGAGCCAATGCTGCCATTTTTTTTATTGTGGTTTTGCCTGAGCGAACAGTGCATGCTATAATGAAATGTTATTTCATATTTGCAGTTAGTAGATACAATCTTTGCTACCTCTTCCAAGGTAGTTTTGGTTGCCTCCATGAACTTGAAATAGCTATTTGGCTGCAAGCAAAATGTTGGCAGTTATGTGTCTGTATAGGGTAGGGAGAGAGCGTATACGGAGATTTAGAAGTGCTATATCTGGAGAAGTCTATGCTGAAGTTTGTGACCTTGAATAACAAGGAGGAAACTTTGTGCCAAAAGGACTTGACAAATGGAAAAGCCCACCATATGTGAAATAGAGTATCGTTCTTCCTATATAGATGCCAGCACTCGTCAGAATTGTCAGTTAAGAATTTACTGGATTTATCTGGTCTAAAGTACCAATGCAGCACAATTTTTTGAGCTAGCTCCCAGTTTGTCACACAGTTAGTGGCATTGGTGGCCCAGAACATTGCTTTCTCCCATTACCAGGGTTAATATTTAATATTTTCTCCCATTGCTGAATTGTATTGTTCTCTTTCATGGAGTGGCAATGCAGAAACTTGATGGGGAAGTGCAGCATAGGTTTATAAATAGACAACCGTATTAAGGACATAATGGGAGGACGTGTGAGCATAGATTTGAATTCTAATTAGCACAATTTGCTGATTGACAGCAGGGGGATCCAGTCCTAAAGGAGCAGAGGGGTGGTGACCTAGATGATGTCATATCACACCCCACTCCTCCCCCTGCACATTACTATAAAAGAGACGTCAGTCAGCTTCAACGGTTGGCTGCTGACTAAGCTGTTATTTGATGTGTTGAATGTTTTAGATATATAGATGTGCACTTTAGCACTAGGCACTCTGGCATTTGAGGGGGTGAAACATGTATGGTGTTGTGTAGGGGGGCCAAGTTTACATGGCAGTGTGAGTTGAGGTTAATTACTTAGACAAATTCTCTAATCTACTGCACTTTCTAGTCACAGTATTATTAGTATCAGCACCATCCTCATTTTTATCCAATATTTATTAACCACTTCACCACTGAGGTTTTTTTTTTTTACCCCTTATGGACCAGAGCGATTTTCCCCTTTCAGCGCTCCTCTATTAATTCACCAATTACTTAATCACTACTTATCACAACAAAATGATCTATATCTTGTTTTTTTCGACCACCAATTAGGTTTTCTTTGGGTGGTACATTTTGCTAAGAATTAATTTAATCTAAATGCATTTTAATGGGAATAAGAATAAAAAAAAAAATGGGGAAAAAATTATTATTTCTCAGTTTTCCGCCATTATAGTTTAAAAATAATACATGCTACCATAATTAAAACTCACATTTTATTTGCCCATTTAAATTATGTCCCTATCACAATGTATAGTGCCAATACTGTATCTGGAAACAAAGGTGAATTTTTTCAGTTTTGCGCCCATCACTATTTACAAGCCCATATTTTCAAAAATAACAGTAATTAACCCTCTTGACATACATATTAAAAAAAGTTAACTATTTATGTATTGTAACTATATTTGTATTTTTTTCAATTATCTTTATTTTTTAATGCAAAAGTTTTCTTTGGGTATTTATAGGAGTGTGTGGGAGTAAGGAGTTAATTTTAAATTATGTGTAGGTCTTTTTTTCTTGAAATAAATGTATGTAGGTGTAATTTTACTATTTGGCCACAAGATGTCCTCACACATTTTCTTCCTGCCGCATACTAATAGTATACAAACAGGAAGTAATGTGCGCAAATGTAACTTTGTTTATTATAATGACGCAGGCATCTCATTGATGACAGTGATAATTGACACAGGGAACTGTGTTCCCATTCATTGATCTTACCTCTAACAATCATCAGAGAGAATATGGGCAGGAGCAAGTGGCGGCAATAGATGAATATATACGCCCCTGAGACGTTAACAGTCTTCCTGCGGAGCATAGATATGCTGCCGCAAATGCGGCTAGTGGTTAAAAGATTAAGTTTTAACTTTGCTCTCCTCCATGTAAGATTAAACTTATGTACTAATATCTTTTTGATACCCAAGTCAAGCTACAACGTTAGGTCTATATCTGGGATGATTTCTTGAAGCCAATGTAAAGGAGTATGAAAAATCGAGGTGGTTTTACCCTCTGATTGGGAGGAGTGATATGATTTCCATGCATGTGTAGTGGCATTAAAGATTTATCAGTAGGAATGTGAAGGGCAGACCCCTAGGAGTTTTTTTGTGTTTTTGTTGGCGTAAAAGTTTTCCATTTATCCTATTTTCTCTCTTCAGGATTTGTGAGCCAAAACTAAGATTGTTCAAGGGCAGTAGCTACCCAGTAGTGACTCCTGTTTAATACTTTCTTCTTAAAGGGAAGGTCCAAGCAAAATAAAAAAATGAGTTTCACTTACCTGGGGCTTCTACCAGCCCCATGCAGCCATCCTGTGCCCTCGTAGTCACTCACTGCTGCTCCAGTCCCCTGCTGGCAGCTTGCCGACCTCGGAGGTCGGCGGGCCGCATTGCGTACATTTTTACGCAATTAACACATACATTTTTACGCATTGCTGGTTCAATGCGTAAAAATGTACGCATTAAACCAGTAACGCGTAAAAATGTATGTGTTAATGTTCCTGCACTAGCGGGAATGCGTAAAAATGTACGCAATGCGGCCCGCCGACCTCCGAGGTCAGCAAGCTGCCAGCGGGGGACTGGAGCAGCAGTGAGTGACTACGAGGGCACAGGATGGTTGCATGGGGCTGGTAGAAGCCCCAGGTAAATGAAACTCATTTTTTTATTTTGCTTGAACCTTCCCTTTAAGCGGAGACTTTTACAAGATGGGGAGAGATTAAGGGAGGGATTCAGCTAAACTGATGGTAATATTTGTTAATTAACCTTTCAGGACCAGGTGATTTTGGAAGTTTGAGATATTTTATAGCTGCTTGTCATAACTGGATGATTTAGTTTAGATAATTGATCATGTGATGCAGAAGGTATCGTTATTTTGTGTAAAAAATCATTGATGGATTCAGAATTTGGTTGTGTTGTAATGGGGAAATATATACAAATGAGGAAGTTATACAAAGATCCATAATCTTCAGCAAATCTGTTGTCTAGAGCTTTTGGCTTATACATACGATTTTCTTTTGAATTATTTGCCTGGCTAACAGTGCATCATCTTTATTGCCTTGAATGTGGAATTTGGAATGAGCTTTAACCATTGAGCTTTAAATGCCATTGTTAGTAGGGATTGGAGTTCATGTCTGCAATGATTCAAATTCTGAAGAGTTGAGAGAGATGGAGAACTTTTATGGAACTGCTCTAAGTAGGAAATTTGTGTAAGCAAATTGTGCATTTGTTTCAGTTTTTCTTTCTTTAGTTTAGATGATATGAAAACTGTTCTAAGAAGGCAAACTTCTGTTTTTCATATCATCTTAGTAAGAAGACTTTTTGGTCTCCAAGTTCCTTACATACTCCTAGCAGTTCTGGTTCACCATTAGATTCCTGGGCTATCTATAACTCTGGATGTTTAAAGTTCTTCCCCATAGAGATATATTAATCCATGCCATGCACTAATTAGGATCAACCAATCCAAAACAGTTTGTATGCATGTTGGATTAGTTTGGCTCTGTAATATTAACAAGCTGACACACCATTTCATTCCAGTGGTTCTGGAGGTTTGTTTAGTGATGAGGGAAAACAAAGATGATTTGCATATTCAGCAGAGCACTGTGGGACACACCAGATCTCCCTCTAACCTGAATAGCAAATACATTCTGTGTTTAGAACGCAGACTTCAGTATTTCATATCATATTAGTAAGGAGGCTTTTTGGTCTCTCAACTCCTTACACACTCCTAGGCATTCTGGTTCACCATGAGCTTGCTGGGCAATCTGTAACTCAGAGTATAGGGCAATGGATGTGCTTCTAATTAAATCCTTATGGATATTCAATAGGGTTAGGGAAGACATGCCTGGTGTATTTTGTTGAAAGTATCCCCTAAGGTTTTTATATAGATGTAGGGCAGAGGAGGGCTTGTTCAGTAATATTGGGGAAAGCCTCCATGGGAGGTAGGTAGGACACCTTACAACAGTCATTAATTGCTTAAGTTATATTGCCTATGGAGGCGGTCTAGAATTTTTGTAGTAGCAGTCTGAGAAGATTAGATCGATGTGGGAGTAGGATGCATGTACATTAGAGAAATATGAGTAATCTCTTTTCCCTGCATGTAGACCTCTCCAGACACCTACACTATTTGTATAGATTTAGATGGAGCGCTCTTAGGGTTCATTGTACATGATTTAGGAATGCCTATGGCATTAAAATTTCCTAACAGTAGCAGGTTCTCTGTTTGCATTTTCTTAGTCAATTGAATTACTTTCGTAAAAACGCCATTTGGTTCTCATTTGGAGAATGTAAGTTAACCAAAGTAAGTATTTTATGTTTAATTTCTGTTACTAAAATAATGAAACAACTTTGTGGGTCAATGTACTATTTTAGTAGAGAAAAGGTTACTGTATTGGATATGGCTATCAACCCCCCAATCCCCCCCCCCCTTTCTTTTTTTCTTTTTTTTTTTTTTTTACAGGGGATGAAGCTTTACATATATGGGGGAACCTAGGATGAGTGCATTTAGGAGATTACACTGCGTTAAAGTGCATTTCATGTGCACATAATAGGTCTGCCTTAGCAGTTATAACTTATTTTTAAAAGAGAGAATTAGATACAACCATGTAGAGGTTCAGAGACAAATAAAGAGAATGGACTATATGGAACCCAGAATTGCAGTAACATGTGGACAGGCGTTATGCAACAGAGCAGGTTACTCTCCCTTTCTGGAAAGACATGCAAAAAGTGTTGAATCAGGATGATACCATTTATTGACAGCCAATAAATTGTTAGCCAATAAATGGTATCATCCTAAATCAAAACCTCTTGCTTTTACTGAGGGCTAACATGGTACCCTATTGCTACTACTATTCTGGAGAGAGAAGATGATCTAGAGCTTCGGTTGGGGCTCTTTTTATTTGAATTAACAGTTTCCCACTCCGCTACGTAGTGGGCAGGAGAGGATCTGCGCGGATTAGTTGCCCAGTTGCGCAAACATCAGTTGCCCTACGTTTCAGACGTTTCATTACATCGTCCAGCTGTTTAGCAGAAAGTTTTTCCCTTCCTGTTCATCAGAAGTTTAGTGAAAAGACCCCACTAGAATTGTATTCCTGCAGCTCTCAGTTGTTTGGACCCTTCTTCAAAGTTTTTCCTTAGCCCTGCTGTGACTGCAGATATGTCTGCAAATAATTGAATCTGACTAATTTTCAGGGAGAGCTGGGGCTTTTCTCATTTGAGCCATCCGTTTTTCTTTAATGTGAAAGAAATTAATTTGTGCCAAGACATTGTCAGTAGTTGATCTGGGTTTGGGTATCCTGCGGATCCTGTCT
The DNA here is from genome assembly GCF_040937935.1 of Hyperolius riggenbachi. Classification (NCBI taxonomy): domain Eukaryota; kingdom Metazoa; phylum Chordata; class Amphibia; order Anura; family Hyperoliidae; genus Hyperolius; species Hyperolius riggenbachi. Next base: position 199,325,569 of record NC_090649.1, read on the forward strand.
ATTAGGAAATCAGATTCTGGCTTCAGTGGCAGCAGGGTTTTGAATAGATGCAAGGCATAAGATTTGAGTTTAGCATTTCCCCACCATTTCAGATTTCCTTTTAAATTTACTGATGATGTGCCTTGAGCAATCTTCCTAAACCACTAGTTTTTTTTCTTTAAGCCACCTGACTTCACCCTCAAGGTCATTATGTGCATCAACTAGCTTGTTATGAGCAACTGCATATTTATCCATTTTCTCTTCGATGTGATCCATAGGATCACCTATATCTATTGTTTTCTAAAGGTCTGAAGTGACTTTGGAGAAATCTCTCTGTAATGCGTTTTTAGTGACATAAGCTTGTCCTTTAAGATGGTGTCCGTAACTGTGTTTGAGGTGGGGAAGAGATCTGGTGAGTCAAAGTCTAGCTCTGTTGTGCCCTTTGTGCTCATGATGGTTGCGGTTATTTACCCGGTAAATTTGTGGGGGAGGACGACGTCAAGTGAGAGGCTGCTCACTTACATATGTCTACAGAATCAGTGTCCTTTGATATTCCAGTGGCTGTTGACAACAATTGGGTGGTTGGGGCTTTTCAAGGAGTTTTCCCCTCTTGCTGCAGGAGTGCGCCTCTGTCCCAGTCCCTAGCGCCATCTTTACCTTGCTGGGCGTTGCGAGTGTCCAGGCTAAAGAACTCTGTCACTTTGCGTTGAGAACAGCAGCTGCCTTTTTCCGCTCATCTTCCCTGTTTGATAGAAGCATTCCGCTTTTCGGGTAAGTTGCAAGGGGCTGTGTGGGGGTCTCCTTTGGTCTGTGTGTGCCTTTTTTTGAGCCTGGTGTTGGGAGCTGAGGACTCGCGTGGCCATTCCATTAAGTGGCTAAGCCAAGCCCCACCACAATTGATTATTTAAAGTCCCTGGGACTATAAAATTGTTATGTTAACTCACAACTGTATTAAAGGTGAATAAAACATTTTCCTTTACAAATGTAAGGTTCCTCACTATGTGGGGAGAAAGTGAAGAAAAAAGAAATAGGAATAAAACTACTGTATTTCTAACCAAAATCTGAAAGCCAGCCTTGCAAGTATCACTTCATACTGCTCCTCCGTAAGTTCAGTGTGTTCTGCAGCTATCCATGGTGTGTATGCGCCTTGCATAAAACAGGTTTACATGAGCAACCACTGACTAGACATGCTCACAATCCTGCTGTTACTGAAAGCTTTATAATATAAGCAATAGACAGCTGAATTAAATGTTCATCCTCTATAGCCATTCACAAATCATGCCAGTCATGCTTCAAGCTCCCAATTTAGGGGTACATTAATACATGGCATTTGAAATACATGAGAATACCACACACCCTCGCTCTAAAAACATGGCACTTAAAGGGAACCTGAAGTCAAAAGGATAAGGGGGCTGCCATATTTATTTTATTTTAAATACCAGTTGCCTGACAGTCCTGCTGATTTCTTTGGTTGCAGTAGTGTCTGAATCACACACCTGAAACAAGCATGTTGCTAATCGGGTCAGACTTGGGCCAGCACACCTGATCTGCATATGCTTGTTCAGGGTCTATAGCTAAAAGTATTAAGCCCAATCTACACGATACGATTCTTTGTACAATTCGATTACGATTCTATTTACGATTTGATTAAATCCATATGTCCGATTGGGATTCGATTCATTCGATTTGCCATTGCAAAACAATGGCAAATCGAATTGCATCGAATCGAAATCCGATCGGACATGTCGGATTTAATCGAATCGTAAATAGAATCGTAATCGATTTGTACAAAGCATCGTATCGTGTAGATTGGGCTTTAGAGGCAGAGGATTAGCAGGATAGCAAAGCAATTTGCATTGTCTACAACAAAATGAATGTGCTCCTCTCACTTTGGTGGTGTGCTTTAAAGCAGACCAAGAGCTGATGTATGAAGGTATATTTTATATTTGTTCATAAAATATCTGCCATTATTTATACTAAATTTTGTCTCTATGGTCCCCTGTTCAAGGTCCAGAAAGCACCTCGTTTACATAGACTTGTGTTCCTGCTGTGGACAGTGCCATATTACAGTGTTTCTACAAGCCTATCCAAAAATATCCATTCCCTCCAGTCAAGCAAAAATTCTCTGGTTTAGAGATCTGTAAAGTTAAAGGATACTAAAATGATACTTTTATCCCATCTTGACTAAGTTTTACACAAACATATAAAGCTTGAGAAAGCTCCATGGTTCTATGAAACACAGTAAGTCTTAATGGATTATATGTGTGCAAAGCAATAGCAAATAAATTGAAAAAGTAATTTCTATTTTGTTATCTAAGCCAAGGCTTTCCAACCCAGTCCTCAAGTACTACCAACTATATGTGTTTTGCAGGAACAAACAAACAAAAAAGGGTCACAGGTGGGGAAATCAGTGTTCCAGCAGTGTCGATGACTACCTCTTGAACCCTTATCCAAATTGCGGTTATGCCTGGTACACTCCATGCAATTTCCCATCAGATAAATGGGTAAAATCAGTTGTTTGACAGGTCTGATCCGATTTCCGAGTGGTTTTCTGATCAATTTTCTGTTTTCTTCTATACAAAATCCAATTGAAAAGCAATCGGAAATTAGTCACAAATCAATTCAACCAGCCAATCTGATGGGAAATTGCATGGTGTGTATCAGACACTAAAGTTAGAGATGGTTCACACAAGAACTTTCATTAGTAGTTGAAGGGGCTATCCTTACTACACCTACCCACATAACCTTGGCAAGAGTGATTATTTGCTATGCCATTTATTCTTGCTAATTCAATTTTAGCCAACATAAAATTATGTCACTCTTTGGTTAGGATAGAGATGAGCTCATTTGTCATATAAGATATTGCACAGACATGTAGACTAAAAGCGGATCCGAGATGAAAAACTAAATATAGCAAGTAACTGGTCTATATATCTTTTCTAAAGTTTAGATAGTTTACACAGCAAATCTAGCTGCAAACAGCTCCAATAGTTTATGATTATTTATTCCTGTGATACAATGAGGGCAGCCATGTTCGGTTTGTCACAGGCTGAGGCCTGGAGATGCTATCAGCTTGCCTGTGTGTAATGTGACAAATTCAGTCCCCTCTCCTCCTCCCCTCTGCCTCTGAAATCTCTGGCTAGTAACCACCTCCTCCTGCCCAGACTGAGCTCCCATAAGCCCTTGCTACAGTGCCAAAGCACTCTGAAAGACCTGTGGGCGAGGCTTGTTTAGTTTATATGGAATTAGCGTATTAAAACAAAACAAAAAAGTATTTGGCTGGAGGAATGCCCCATAAACTATATAAAAGGAACACAATTATGCAATGAGTAAAAGTTTATCTCGAATGTACTTTAATGATTCTCACCTATCTAACCTAGAATTTATGCAATATGTCACTGACCTAAACCGTTGAGGCCATTGACTTTTTTTGCTCATCTTTTCTATTTTTGCACTATGAACCCTACAGATATTGCACATGTAGCCAATTCCTCCCGGATGGCGCATCAATACATGCCATTGCCAAAAGGTTTGCTCTGTCTCCCAACACAGTAAAGTTTTAAAATCGGTTTCAAATATTTACCTGAACATTGAACATTGCCTCGTCAGGGACAGGTGGAAGTGGAAAGTTCCCAACAGGAGATGGATGGGAAAGATGGCCTGTGTCTTCTGGTGGAGGAGGTGGTGGTGGAGGAAAATCTGTAAAAAATAGAGTATTTATTCATTATTCTTTTCTGCTACAAATGCACAATGCACAGACAGACAGTGAGTGAGTTAACAAGCTTACAATTTAAAAACCCAGTAGGTCGCACCTAAGATGTACAGCACCTAAGATGTACAGCAGATAATGCTGCAATATAAATAATAAACTGCCAGGATATTTTTACAGATCTAGTATTCTGGTTTATGCGAAGAGTATAAAAAAATGAAATATCAGGATAATTCTTATTACAGATGTGTTAGTGATAAGTAGCAGTATTACATAAGATTAGGATAGTTCAGCTATACATGCATATTACTGCATTAGGGTAGCTTAATGAATTGGACCCTATAGTATGGTGAACCACTGAAAGGAAAGCTTCAAAGTCAAGCTTAGCCAAAACAGCTAATTTAGTCTGATGGATGCAGGAAATGTAAATTGCTTATATCTGTTGGGGCCTCTCTGCACATCTGTCAAAACCAATATGAGCAGATCTCTTTAGTAGATTTTTAACTGGTTATATTACAGAGAGAGACAGTGTGTCCCAGATCTTAGCCAAGCAGAAACATAGCCACAAAGTATGACAGAGAAATCGCTCAACTGCAGTAACAGACCTCTAAAGGTGGCCACACACCATACAATTTTTAAAATATCTGTTCAATTTAAGAATTGCAATCAATTGATTGACTGATTGTAACATTTCAAAAATATGACCAATGTACCACACACCTATGTTCAATCTTTTCCCAATTATGATAAAAATGATTGGTAACGCTGAGAAAATTGCTAGGGTGTGTATATTAATAAACAATCCAACGCACACCATACAATCTATTGAAAGATTGAAGAGAAATATCTGGCATTCCGGATCGATTTGAATAGAAAAAAAAACAGGAAATCCGATCGGATTTTTCAGTCGAATGAAAAAAAGCTTTCGATTATTTTGAGAGATATGATCGTTTTTATCGAATTACTGTAAAATTGGATAATTTTATTGTATGGTGGGTGGCCACCTTAAGAAATTGAGTGTGATGAGGCGATTCAACCAATCAATCAAACTCCAGCAAAAAGTTAGTTGACTTTAAGTAACTGAAAATCATATTTCAAGATTTTAATTATCAGCCAGTGAGTGGATTTGTTTACACCTATATGCATTCTAACCACCTGTTATCTGCCTGTCAATTAGAAATCCTGCCAAGCAGCACACAACTTCCCATTAACATTTTATTAAAAAGGTATTTGACTGTTCACAACAAGCCCCACAAAGTTTTACTCCTTTTACACCAAAAACACCCACCCCTCTTGCTGACCACCCCACAGGTAGCTTGGTCTCTGGTCAGGTGTGTTTTAAACTTCATACACATGTTAGATAGTTTTTGGTCAGGCCACCTCTGACAAGAATCTAGAGGGGTCGATGCATCACTGAGAGATCTGGAGCACCGGAACATCGGCCGAGCGAAGGCAAATCCATTGTTCTCCTTAGCACTACAGCTCTGTCATTCACAAAACCATTGTCCCTCTAACCCCCCTCCAAAGCAATGTAAGGCATTGCTAGCCTACTAGCAGGCGTGGCCTGAGTATAGAACTCCGGCCTGGACTGTCTACTGAGGGCTGGAGTCCCTCTTCCTGTGGGCGATAGTACCCATATGTGTAACCCTTGCTGATAATGGATTACAAGCTAAACAAAAACCCACTTTTATAGCAGAGAAGCACTTCTGAGTGCAGGGATATATAGACAGGGCCAATAGTTCATTCAGCTGTAACCATAAAAACAAGAATGTTTAGCTTTTAAACACAAAATACAACTGTGGGATTTTAAGAAAGCCCTACTTAAGATTAGGACTATAGATACAATTCATTATCTTGTCAGTTTATTATCAGTTTAGGTTTGATTTTAAGAATGGTCAAAGGATGAGTCTTTATTGAAAATAAAGTGTTTGGAAGGTAATGATTCCCTAAGTTGGAAGTAGATTCCACAGGCACCGTCTGCTGCATCTTTTGACTACAATCCACTAGTCTTATTCCAGTGATGCAGTAGTGAGAAGGAGATGGAGGATGCCTTTGATTAAACTGCTAACCACCTTCTCCTCACCTGCACTTCAGTTGCCTACCAGATGGCTGGTCTCAGCTTACTACCTCAGAGAGAAGCCTGAAGTTTTGAAAACTTATTCAACTACCAATTTTTTTCAGTAATTGCAAAAATAATCCGCTTACAATCCTGTCTAGCTCCATGACCTGGAGTTCTACTGAAGTCTTTAACATGACAAACAAAAAAAGACAGTTTGGACTTTTTTTCTTTTAAACATGAATGAAGGAAAAGGCAGTGTGCTTAATACATCATGAATTAAAATAAATCCAAATACCTCCTCTGTATTACTTTTTTCCTTTCCGCTGACAAAAACAAAAACTGGTTATTTTGGAATGTTTCACAGAATTCAAATAGCCCATATTTCCAAAGTTGACTAATGGAATAACCTGCATACCATTTTTGTAACATTTGTGATTGCCAGTTTAAAAACTAAAGTCCTACCAAAAAAAAAGAAAGTGTTTGAAAGTTACAGGCCAAGTTCCCAATAAGGCTAAATAATAATAGACAAGTAGTCAGCAGCCAGCACAGTAACGATTTGTAAATTTCCACGAAGTGCCACTGCAGCAACCAAATATCATCACGTCAGCCCACATGAAAGCAACCAACTGAAAAAATGGAACACCGCAAACAACTGCCTTCCTTTATTCCAACTGGCATGATTAGCCAATGTTAATACATTTATGTGCTAAACACAATTTACAGCCAGACCAAGAAAGTAAATGGAAAACAGGATACTACCACGTTTATACCAATTACCTCAAATAAACAGAGAAATCTGCCAAAATAAAACAAACAGAAGGTCATCTGAAGTTTTAAGGCTTAAAATATATATTTATCCAATTAGGTCAAATAAACTAAGGCGTAACAATATAAAAACAGTTAAATATTTGTGGGAGCTCCCATTACTATTACAGCAGGGATTAAAGACACACAATTGTGCTTTACCACTGGCAAAGAGAACCATTCAATATTACCAGTAAGAGGAGATAGTCAGTGAGATGCAAATAATTCCAGATTGCATGCAAATTAAATGCAAATTGTATGCCGCAACGCACCATTCAAATGCAATTCTTGACCGTTCTGAACGGCCCATTGACAAGCTGTACCCATTTTGCATTACATTTGTACGCCAGGCATTAGTATAAGCACATCACTGACCATACGGATTAATGAGACCATATAGGACAGTATCATCTGTAAAAGCACAGGTTAATTTCTAAAGACACATATGCAAGAGCAGCCATATTTTAAGCAATTGATAAACATGCAGATCCATGGGATGCAATAAAAGGGAAACAACTTGGGCTGCTAGCATAATACTGCCCCTGATTAGCTCTCTTGTAAGGTCACATTTGGAATATGGAATTTAGTTCTGGGCACCACATTAGAAGAATAGAACCTGGAAACAGAAAGCTGGGCGGGACGCACTGAGGTGGGCACAATATTTTATGGGAGAGTGGGTTCAGTTTCCCAGCTGGCCCAGTATAGCACCGCCACTGCATGCAAGGAGGAATTATGTGCATTTCATTAACCATCTCTAGTCTTCACTCACTCACAATAACTAGGAAAATTATCTAAAATTTGTTCTAGCATAATACCAAAATATAGTCAAGATTTACTTAAAGAGAACCCGAGGTGGGTTTGAAGAATATTATCTGCATACAGAGGCTGGATCTGCCTATACAGCCCAGCCTCTGTTGCTATCCCAAACCCCCCTAAGGTCCCCCTGCACTCTGCAATCCCTCATAAATCACAGCCATGCTGCTGACAAACAGCTTGTTAGAGCTGGCTGTGTTTATCTCTATAGTGTCAGTCTGCTGCTCTCCCCGCCTCCTGCAGAACTCCAGTCCCCGCCTGCATCCCTTCCCTCCCTGCTGATTAGAGGGAAGGGACGGGGGGCAGGGACCGGAGATATGCAGGAGGCGGGGGAGCAGCTGAGACTGACACTACAGATGTAAACACAGCCTCACAGCACAGCTGTGATTTATGAGGGATTGCAGAGTGCAGGGGGACCATAGTGGGGTTTGGGATAGCAGCAGAGGATGGGCTGTATAGGCAGATCCAGCCTCTGTATGCAGATAACATTCTTTAAACTCACCTCGGGTTCTCTTTAAGGGGTTACATTGTTCTGTGCACTACTATGTAAGCAACATAAATGCCCTCAAGCCTGAAGAGAACACGAAGTGATAAGAATATGGAAGCTGCCCCCTTCATTCTGCTATAAACAATACCCAGTTGCTTGGCTGTCATGCTGAGCTTTTGGCTTTAGTAGTTTGAGTCACACACCTGCAACAAGCATGCATCCAGTGAAGTCTGACCACAGTCAAAGCATCTGATCTGCCTGCTCGCTCAGGGCCAGTGACAAAGTATTGCAGGCAGAATAAGTCTCATTCATCTCACTTCAGTTTTCCTTTGTTAAAGTGAAACCATCACAAATTAGACTTTGAAAGCATTCTTCACTTCACAGGATGCTTTGAAAGTACAACCTGATCATTAATGTAAACGTAGTGCATAAATGAGTTTGTCCTCTTTCAGAGACATCCTCCATAGGGGCAGCACTGTGCTGATCAGAAATGTAGCATAAAGCCATATCCTCCAAGAACCCCTTAACAGGCTCCAGGGTGGGTATGTATATGTTCTGTCTGTAGCAACTGCATTCACCTCTACCGAGTTCCTAAAAATGCAGTCCTGTATGATAAAACAATCAGCAATACACTGCCACCGATGCAGTCCTATTAAACAGAACAGAAAAGGTACACTTCCACAAATGTAAGTGGTAGAAGCATAAGACTATTTTCATGTTGAGGATGCCCAACAAACATCCTGCTTTATATGTGCTATTACTGCTGTTATTACTTCTACTATCTCTACCACTTTGGGCTTCCTCTATTAGTCCTGATATCTCCTAATTGTTTCAAACAGACAAGACAATTCAGGGATATCAGGATGGAGAGGAAGCTCTCAGTGGTTAGGCTCACAGCAATGCTCCTTGGTACAATTAATAAGCTGACATCACATTCCAGCGGTTCTGGAGTTGTGTTTAACTTACAGGGACAACAAAGGATGATTTGCATATTCAGCAGTGAAGCGTCATAGGAGACATCAAATGCTCATTCCAATCTGAACATTCGCAAATACCTTCTGTTTTAAGAAGGCAAACCCAATGTACATGCCCAGGAGTTCTGGTTCACTAGGAGCTTTCTGGGTAATCTGTAACTTTGGTGTCACCAGGAAAGGAAGTCTAAAAAAAACCAACAAAAAAACTAAAACCTTTCCTCACAGAGGAAACAAACAAACAAAAAAAAAAAAAAAACTGCTGACATTCTAAACCTTGCCTGTTGTAATACTAGAGATCCACTTTAAAGTGAACCTCCGGACTAAAAATCGACTCAGCAGCACTGAAAAAGCTTGGTGTTTCTTTAACAGTTTCACAGCATCAGAAGTTTGTTTCTCTTATACAAGCCTCATTTTTAGCTGCACAGAAGAAAACTGCCCGGGCAGTTTTCCCCTTATGCTGTGCAAAGCATGATGGGATTTCTGATGTTGTTGTTCTCGTTCTGCTGTTTTGGTGCAATTTTTTTTTTTTTACATATTGAATTTGACATTTGAAGCCTAGCGTGTGCAGCTGGGAGGGGTAATCAGGACACAGGACAGTTGGAACTGTGTCTCCTGCTCCTTGTCACCTCCTTTCAACCAAAAAGATGGCTGCCCCCATGACAAAGATGGCAGCCCCCATGAATCACAAACATTTGCCTGTTCTTTTAAAACAGGGTGGGTAAAAGATTATATTATCTATCTATTCTGATTAACATAACTAATGTAACTTAATAACAGTATATTTGTTTAGGCTGAAGTTCCCCTTTAAGCCAATCAGAACACTACAACATTTTCATTTTCACAGGAACAAATTTAATTTACTTTATTGGGAATGTCAAAGACATAAAAGGCTTTATATCAAGTAAAAATAATGCAGATCGCCCCATGCCAGCTGAAATATTGCATTTATGGATTTAGACTGTGAGAAAAGGTCACCAACTGTTTAAGTCTTAAACAGTTTTAATCATCCCCAAATTCTCTGAGCAGGATGGAAAAAGGAAGCTCAGAACAAACAGCAGCAGGAACTCTAATTAAAAAGGACCAATTCAACTAATTTTATTTGTGATTAATTATTCAGGATTCGCTGTTTGACACACAAGGAATAGCAATTAGTAATTTCGGAGATGTGAGACTAGTTGGAGGCGTAATCAGTTAAAATGAATGAGCACTAATAAGGTGAGATGATGCATTATATCTCTCTGCTACTTGAAAGCACAAAGACTTCACACCCACAGACCAATTCCTCGGTACAGGATGTCATCCCCTCCATGGTGAGCGAGTTCTTCACCAGAAAGCAATAACTGCAGGACAACCGCCCCTAAACAAACTATCAAGCAGTAAATTCACACTGTGACACACGCAGTCCACAATGACTAAGAAAAACAAGAATGCCTCTGCCAAGCCATTCCGTTCTGCAGCTTTATTACAGTGGTTAAAGTGAAACTTTGCATATACAGCTCTTTATTTTAGAACAGAATGTTCATTTGGGTCTCTGTCACTTTCCATTTTTCTTAAACAACTGTTCTGGCAAGATGATGATACACGCAAGTAATGCCTAAAGAATAGCTCTATTTCGAACCATTGGTGACCGTGATTTTACAATGCGTGACTATGGTAGTATGTATTCCATTGTCAAGTATTAATGCTCTAATCTATCACATAATTTGATCATGGGTAATTTTGATAAAAAAAAAACACATTTTCCAATGTGAGTTGTGTTGTATGTCATAGAAAAGCTAGAAAAACATGTTACTGTAAGGCAGGGCTATCCAATGCATACGTATTAAAACGACACCCAGTCAGTTGGGCACAGGGTGAGCTGAATAATGGGCGGCATTAAATACGATGCCCCCTTCAAGCTGTCGCAACTCGAAAGGTGATGTCATTCAGGGTCCAGCTATTGCCAGCACCTGAATCACAATGTACAAAAACAAGCCGCGCCTCGTGTAGATGTAATAGGTGTATGGCAGAGGCTAGGTCAGGCGCTTTGTGGCTGTGAGTGTGCGCCTAAATGATCGGTGTCCAGCCCTTCAGAGCCATACCCATACCAGTCTTTAGGCTGTGCTGAGAAATACTGTAGGTTTTACTTGGTGAGCCACGCCTTTTCTGATTCAGTCCCATCAATTAATTTGAGCAGAATCCTTGAGGGCTGGAGTTGGAAAGAACTGCTGCAGGTAAACAGACCTCTTTCTTCTTTTAAAGTGTAACGCCAGACAGGTTTTCAATAGTTTGTTTTTTGTTTTTTTACGCCTGGTTCTTATATATTGGTAAATGGGTTATATTTGTATAGCGCCACGGAATATGTTGGCGCTTTATAAATCAATAATAATAGTAATAATAATCTACAAATATTTTCTGTATGTCCCCATTTGTGAAATTCCATTCAACTGTAATCTTACTTATGGAAATTAGGACAATTTCCCCCCAAGAAACATATTTTTTTTACACAAGTTCCTTACATGTGCACAGTGAAAATGCAGCTTACCTGCAGCAGAGCGCTGTGTCTGGATAATATATGGATGACAAGTGGGTGGGTGGAGTCAGTGGTGGCTTTCAGGACAACGCAGTGACATCTCCACAACAGAGCTTAATTTCTTTACCAGCTTTCGCCACTGCGATTGGCTGCTATTACTATCTACCACCTGGCATGGCCAGCTTTATAAGCAGAGTCCAATGTATCTGAACACAGCCAACAGACTAGGCGTATTTTTTTTTATTTCACCTCATTGCACAATCATTTGGATTGTTGCAGGCAGCATTATGCCTCAGTCAATTCCAATAATGGGAAACAAAAAACAGGAACGTTGAAGGGACAGAAACCGCAAACAAAAACATAACTGAAAAGGCTCCATTTTATTCTTGGCTAAAAAAAAAAAAAAGAGAAAAAAATTGGAAAAAAACAAAACTTGCCAAATCAAGTACAACTTCACCTCCATGGTAAAAATCGAAGCCCGTCTCTCCAGGACAGAGAAATGCATTGGAAAAATGTAAGCAAGCATTCCTGAAGTACCTAATCTTTTTTGCTTTGTCTTTTTCAGCAGAGAGGCCAGGCGCACTGATACTTGAGTGGCTGAACACAGTCTGAACAGGCATTTGGGATTCTGGCACACCTATTGCTGTAAACATTCTCCTACCTGCAGGGACAAACCACTCACTGCAGAAGAAACCTTACGGAAAGTATAGCTTTTATGTCTGTAAATACAATCACTACTCATTAGCTACATGCAAAATTCTGGTTCAAACCAGGTGAAGTGGAAGACAAATTGCCCCAAAGTTGGAATTCAAGCACTTCGCTAATACAAAGAAATGTAATGTAAATCGTAGCAGTAGATAAGGGTGCGTTTTACAATAGAATGAAAAATCAGTTAATAAAGTATGTTGGATTATCGATCAGATCACAAAGAATATATATTTGCAAAAGTATTGGTATGTCTTACATACAAACTTTAATAAGTTGGTTCACCCTTTCCAGCTACAACGTGGTGATCTCTTCTGGAAAGGATTTTCAAAGGGTCTAGGATTTTATTTATATGAATTTTTGACCATTCTTCCAGAGGAGCATTTGTGAGGTCAGGCACTAATGTTGGATGAGGAAGCCTGGCTTGCAATCTTCAGTTTAATTTATTAGGTTAAATTGGGGCTCTGTGCAGCCCCTTCAGTTTCCTCCACATCACAGTGAGTCATTCAGGTCTTTATAGATCTTGCTTTGAGCATGTTCTGTAAAACAGAAAAGGGCCATACTCAAACCACACCCACAAAATGTCTTGGTTTCCTGAAGAATTCAGAGTTGCTTTCCTGCATTCCTAGGTTCTTGATTCTATACACCTTTGGCCATGGAAGTGATGGGAACACTTCAAGGATTTGGAGGGGGTGTTCCAAATACCTTTGGCAATATAGTGCATACACCACACACATTCAAGGTCATGTAGGTTAATTTCATCAACCATCAAGGGTTGGACAGGATCTAAAGTTAAATGTGGTGAACATACTGGTCCTAAGGGGACCACCATATAGATTAGGCTCTCTAAACTTTCCAGTCCTTCAGCTGTAAGGACATGTGAATAACAGGATGTAAGTACTAAGCGTGTTAGCATTTCATAATGTTATACAATGTTATTGCTAGGAATTCATGGAAAAAAAAAACTAACTGGCAAGCAGCAAGGAGATGAGGAGAAAAATTCCAAGCCTAAAGCTCAACTCGGGTACAACAAAATGTAACACTAAAGTAGAGTGACCTTACGTCCCGGATTGCCCGGGACGCGTCCTGGATTCGGGGTCCGCTGTCCCAGGCAGCATGAGGTCCCAGGAAACGTCCCGCTTTCGGCAGCGGGACTCTGGCCACTCTATACTCATGAACTGGCAGCGGCGTCTATAGACGCCATGCCAGTTCATTGCCCGCAGCCCCGCTCCAGCCTAACTGTCTTCCGGTGCTCCGACACCGGCAGGCGAGCAGGGCTACGGCAAGATGGCTGCCGGAGCCCTGTACTGGAGACTATTTGTGTCTCCAGTACAGGGCTTCGGGCGCCATCTTGCCGTAGCCCTGTCAGCGCGGGAGAGAAGATCAGCAGCAAGATGGTCCCGGGAGCAGCGCGCCAGAGGCCAGAGACTTCTGCCAGGTGAGTAAATGCTTTCTTTTCCAGGTGAAAATGTTTGCCCGCATTGTGTCTTTTTTTCCAGGTGAAATGTTTGCCCGCATTGTGTTTCTTTTCTGGTGAAATGTTTGCCCGCATTGCGTTTCTTTTCTGGTGAAATGTTTGCCCGCATTGCGTTTCTTTTCTGGTGAAATGTTTGCCCGCATTGCGTTTCTTTTCTGGTGAAATGTTTGCTCGCATTGCGTTTCTCTTCTGGTGAAATCTTTGCCCGCATTGCGTTAATTTTGTACTGACATGTTGGCCACATTGCGTTTCTCTTCTGGTGAAATCTTTGCCCGCATTGCGTTAATTTTCTGGTGAAATCTTTGCCCGCATTGCGTTTATTTTGTACTGACATGTTTGCTCGCATTGCGTTTATTTTGTACTGACATGTTGGCCGCATTGTGTTTATTTTGTACTGACATGTTGGCCGCATTGCGTTTATTTTGTACTGACATGTTTGCCCGCATTGCGTTTATTTTGTACTGACATGTTGCCCGCATTGCATTTATTTTGTACTGACATGTTGCCCATTGCGTTTATTTTCTGGTGTCCGGGGTAACTGTTACTGCATTTATTATTTAATGGTCATAGACGGCTATGTTTGCTGCTTTGTAGTTACGGTATACTATCAGCATCACACAGTTTCTGCACACCCATGATGCAAAGTCTCGTTTGTCCACATCATGGCGTAAACACTGCTTTCTTATGCCTCACTGTTACATCTTTATGATAGCTCCGCCCATACAATGTCATGGCCACGCCCATTTTTTGCTTCGGCGCCGCGCGCTCCTCAGTCCTCCCCACTTTGAGCGCCGCCCCCCTCCCCTACCCGGCCCAGGTTGGACCCACAAAAATCTGGTCACTCTAACTAAAGGTATTTGAACAAGATGTGCTATGCAATACACGGACAGTGTAGACAGTTACCTGACTCAAATCATGGTAACTGAATCAACTAGGGGGAATGCGTTACTGGATTTGATCATTTCAGATAGACCAGATAATGTATCAAATGTGCAGGTTCAAGAACATTTGGGAAATAGTGATCACAACATGATAATGTTTGATCTGCTGACTGATAGGCCACATGGGGCAGCAGGACAACTAAAACTATGCATTTTAGAAAAGCAAAGTTCAATCAACTCAGGCAGGCACTAAGTTTGGTGAACTGGGATAATGTACTACAAGGGGAAGACACTGAAGGGAAATGGCAAGCTTTTAAACTTATTGTCACTCAATATTGTAGTATGTATATCCCATATGGAAACAAAATATCTAGGAATAAAAAAGGCCTCTATGGATGAATAGAAAGGTTAGAGATAAAATTAAGTTGAAAAAGAATGCCTATAAGGTCCTAAAATAGGAGGGGACTGAGGCTGCATTAAGCAATTATAAAGAGTGCAATAAAAGTTGTAAAAAAGAAATTAGGCTGGCAAAGATTGAAGCTGAAAATCAAATGCTAGGTATATCAAATCTAACCCAAAGAAGTTTTACAAGTACATCTTTGCTTCTGTCTTCACAAGGGAAACCTCAATGTTGCAAATTACAGATGTAGAAGAGTCTCAATCTTTCAATTGTAAGAATACCTAATGCAGGAAGAAGTGAGGGCAAGACTAAATAAATTAAAAAAAAAAAAAAACCACAAGGCACCTGGCCCAGATGACATGCATTCTCGGGTCCTAAGAGAATTAAGTTCAGTTATCTATAAACCCCTCTATCTTATCTTTTGTGACTCTCAACTGGCAGAGTTCCAGGAGATTGGCGTACAGCCCACATTTTCCCATTATTTAAGAAAGGCAAAAAATCAGATCCGGGAAATTATAGACCTGGAAGCTTAACATCAGTTGTATGCAAACTATTTGAGGGGTTACTAAGAGATACTAAACAAGACTTAGAAGTAGAAAATCTTATTTCTCAGCATTAACATGGGTTTACTAAAGACAGGTCCTGTTTGACTAACATGCTAAGCATTTATGAGGTAGTGAACGCTAATGTGGATATTGGGAATGCTGTAGATGTGATATACTTGGACTATGAAAAGCCCTTCGACAGTTGAGGATGCAAGGACTGGGGAAGAGTCTGTGTGCATGGATAGGGAACTGGCTAATGGACAAAAAAAGAGTTGTGGTCAAAGGATCATATTCAAAATGGGTGACTTAAGCAGTGGGGTCCCGCAGGGGTCAGTTCTGGGTCCAGTGTTCTTCAATTTATTTATTAATGATCTAGTAAATGCAGTAGAAAGCAATGTTTCTATTTTTGCAGATGATACAAAATTGTGCAGAATCATCAACTCTCAGAAAGATCGTGATATATTGCAACAGGATCTGGATAGGATGGCTATATGGGCACATACATGGCAGATGAAATTCAATGTTGACAAATGTATGTCATGCATTTTGGTCGTACCAATGGTCTAGCACCATACAAAATAAACGGGATATAGATGAGGACATCAAACTTGGAGAAGGACTTAGGAGTACTAATCAACATAATCGTATTCAATGCCAAGCCATTGCAGCTAAAGCGAATAACATTTAGGGATGCATTAAAAGGGAAATAAAAACTCGAGATGCTAGCACAATATTGCCCCTGTTTAACTCTCTAGTAAGGCCACATCTGGGATATGGAATTCAGTTCTGGGCACCACATTACATGAAAGATATTGCAGTTTTAGAGCAGGTGCAGAGACTGGCAACAAAACTGATACGAGGGATGGAAGGTCTCACTTACCAAGAAAGGTTAGATAAACTGGGTTTATTTAGTCTAGAGAAAAGACACCTTAGAGGGGATCTAATTAACATGTATAAATACATCAGAGGGCAATATTAAAAAAAAAAAAAAAGTTTGGCAGATGAGCTTTTTGACCCTAGGCCTTCACAAAGTACTAGAGGACATGATCTGCTCACGGAGGAAAAAGGTTTTAGGAAAGGGTTCTTTACAGTAAGAGTGATTAAGATGTGGAATGCAATGACACAGGAAGCAGTTATGGCAAATTCTATATCTGCATTTAAAGGAGACTTGGATGCTGTCCTTGCAATTAAAAACATCCATGGCTATAATTACTAGGTAATGCCCAGTGGGGTTGGTCCAAGAATTTTATCCGATTGCCATCTGGAGTCAGGAAGGAATTTTTTTCCCTTTTGGGGCTAATTGGACCGTGCCTTGTAAGGCTAAGTTCACAGTGGGACGTTAAAGTTGCGCGTTAAAACAGCATTTAACGCAGAATAACTCACTGCAATGAAACATCAATGCCCTGTTCACAGTGCACACGTTGCGTTGGTGTCTAACGCTGCACGTTAAGTAAAAGTACTGCATGCAGTGCGTTATACACGTTATTAGCTGCGTTGGACTGTTTGCACATGCTCAGTAATGACTTGGAAGCATACTTTTCATTGCCTGTTTTTTTTACTGTATCTGCTGTATGCGACGGTAACGCTGCGTTGCCACTTTTTGGGCGCGTTGCGTTGTAAGCTTGCGGTGCGACTTTAACGTGGCATCAAAACGCAACGTCCCACTGTGAATCTAGCCTAAGGGTTTTTCACCTTCCTCTGGATCAATAGGGATATGCGAGGGAGCAGGCTGGTGTTGTACTTTGTTCTCTGGTTGAACTCGATGGACGCATGTCTTTTTTCAACCAAAATAACTATGCAACTATGCATGTACAAATCCAAACAAATTTGGCATACTGTATGTACCAAAGTATAAATCAAAATGGTCTCACTGTGTGCGAGTGTCCAAAGGAGATTGACTCCCACTTCCTAGACAGGAATTTCTGCACAGCAGCATACAGATTTTTGCCTCCGAGCAAACATTGCCTTGATAAAGGGGCCCTACATGGCTCCAAAACATTGGCCATATGCTTTTACATGGAACATACCGGTAATACAGATTTACTTTGGATGTGCCAGCTCTATATTATAAATATACATATCTTTTCACAAGACCACCAAAGATCTAATGGAGGGTTAAGTGAAATACGGAAAGGTAATTTTATAAACTGCTCTGAAAACTATTAGACTTTTTTATACAATTTATCCATAGTAAGTCATCTATTCTCCTCACCTTACTGCAGAAATAGCAGCACATTTTCTGATACAAAAATAAGATGGGATAAACATTCACAATGTATTTCTGCCCGCTGATGCATCTGGTTGCCTCGATGAAGGGCCCAGCAGGACAACTACAAGAATAAAAATGGCAAAAAAGCAGTGGCAGATTATCCTTGTATGAACAAATCCTGAAGTGTGACATGGAATATTCTCCATTCCCAGAAGCCTCACAAAGTTCAAACCATATGCTCTATCATAGTAAAAGCATTCATTTCAAGATACAACCTAGAGGAAATACTCTGAACCAAAAAATAACAGATGTGACTAAAAGACCTGGACAATACTTATGCTCATTTATAGTGCAACCTTATCTGACACTCGAGTGATTTGCCGTAACAGCAACCATTCTGGGTAAATGTTAAGGAACCAAAGTTGTAAAAATGATGAACTCTTGTTACAGTAAAAATAAAATGCAGAAGTGAGAACTAAAGCTTGCAAGAAATTTGAGGGCACAGGGAAACATCTTTTTTTACAAGAGCTTAAAAAGAATAACTAGCTATGCAATGATTTTGATGATCACATTTTTTTTCACCACATTCATTGCTTGTAGGTAAGGTTCATAGATCAATACAAAAATGCTGACCAAAGTTTGTATGCATCATTGACAGTAACCCACATGCCTAAATAGTGTGCAAAAGTAGACACCAGCTTTGCATCCGTCACTTTTTTTGTTTGTAGAGATGAAGCCCACACTTGCATTTTTATAGCAAAATCTTTGTAATGTTTGTAATACAGTAGACATCTGTCTGATGCATATAATGGGCGGGGTGTAACAACTACAAGTGATTTCACTCTAACGCCATTTCAAATTCCACACAAAAAGAGGACTATATGATTTCATTTGGTTTACTTGCAGGAAGTGAACCCTGAAAAAAGCCTTAGTTTGCCACAGGCATATGTGGGAAAGAGATTTAATACAAACACATATCAAGTAAACAATTATCAGCATAGTGGTGCAAAGGCTTCATAGCAACCGCATCACTCTGTGAACTGCAGAGAAGATAATTGAAAGATGTTTCCTAAAGGGCAGCATCAACATGCTTCTAACTACTTCAGTGAAAACTGTGGAAATTTCCAAACCGTAGAAACCAGCAATGCTTCAGAACATAGGGAAGGCCATCTATTACTTTATTTAAAGTGATATCAAACATACAGTAATTGCTGAGAGCTTCACCAATATACAGTAATTACTGAGCGCTTCAATTCAGCTAGGCTTGCTTCCTGAGTGCATCATACCATTTTGCACTGCACTATACTAATGATACAATCTTGATTGTACCATTTTGCCAAAACTATGTTATAGAAGGGTAAAGTGAACACACTTTGAATTAGATAGTCCCTCGTATCACAGACGTGGTAAGATTGTCAAATCAGCGCTGCATAATATGTTGGCGCTTCATAAATACAATGAATAAATCAATCAAGATTATATCACAAGTAGGCACATTAAAGCACATCTGAAGTGAGAAAACGCGCTTCAGATTAGATATTTTACCTATGGGGAGAGAATGCTCTGGATACTAAAAAGCCTTTACGGTCTTCATATCTCTTGCCTTGAGGGCTGCCTGGCAATTTTCAGAAGAACTCGTGTTCCCGAGTATTTCCGAAGATGGGCGGCTCCGTACTGTGCGTGCGCAGTATGGGGCTGATCGTCTTCTGAAGTATTCGGAGACCCAAGTACTTCCAAAGCTTACTTGAGTAGGGCTGAAGACTTATTAAGCTGAGTACACACGTACGATAACGATCGTTCAAAAACGAACGATAACGACAATCGGAACGATAATCGTGCGTTAAAAAAGTGTGAACGATCGTTTTTGTGAACGATAACGATCGTTATCGTTCAATCGGACCGATCCAACCCGGCGGATTTTTTCGAAAGATAATCGTTCAATCGTTGCAGTGTGTACAAAGATCGTCCGATAACGCATGTTCTTATTGCCTGTCATAACGTCACTTCCGTTTGCGCACGCATTTTTTTAATCGTTCGTCGTTCAGTACTTTATACTTATATCGTTCACGTGTGTACACAATCGTTCATTACGAACGATCTTTTCGGTCTAATTTGAATATCGTGTAAACGTCACGAATCGTTCGTAACGAACGATCTTTATCGGACGTGTATACGAACCTTTAGATCTGCAGGTCGGATAAATTTACCAGAGGGACAGTGCATGGAATGAGGACATGGAGAGAGGACCGAGAAAGCTATATGGGATCCAGAGCCTTCCCTCTTAACAGCAGAGTATCTAATTTTTTTCTCTCTAGGGTCGATTTTAGGGTCACTGTAAGGCCTTTCACACATGAGGCTGAAGGTAGTGAATTCCACACCAGTAAGCAGATCCCTTGCACTGGTAGTGCTTGGTACTGGCAGTGATACCCAGTTTCCCAAGATTAAAATGGCAGTGCTCAAATGAAACATGGTTTTCTGCCACCTAAACACCACTGCGTGTCAAGCCCTGACACTTGTGGTGTTAAACACTGCCATTTAGCTGCATTTCAGATGCACCCAAGTGGCAGAAAGCAGGGAAGCTGAACTGCTCCAAAAGTATGCAGTTCAGCCTTTTCTGTCAAAAAAGCCTAATTGAGCTGCCAGTTAGCTGATGGCGGGTGGCAACAATGGCCAGATCAAATAACTTTCCAGCTGACCCACATTTCAATATTCTTAAAAAAAAAAAAAAAAAAAAAAGTGACCATCACTGGTGGCGACATGCACATGCTGATCAAGGTCCTTCATTCTTAGTTAGCAAGCTGTTGGGGGAAGAGGGTTGGACAAAGAGAAACTCTGACCAAGAATTTAAAGAGTAACTGTCAGGCTGCAGAAGCTAATTTAAACCTCTATTCTCCTGTGTTAAACAGTTTAGACAGAAGCCAAAAAGACATTACTAAAGATAAAAATCTCTCTTACATTTAATGTGTGCTTATCACCAAAGCTAAGCTCCTAAGGAGGACACAAGCCGCATTCCATACTGCAAAGCATTCTGGGGCCCTCCCCTCGGCTGCTAAGGAGAAGACGGGATCAAGTTTCAGCAGCTTCTAACTCAGTCTAGCCACAGCACAGATAAATCTCCGGGAAGAGTACTCTGCAGGAGTCCGCTATTGTTCCTAGCCACATGGCTCATTAATATTCACTGCACACTGTGTTATTCTGTATGAGCTGTTCTGTGATCAGAAGCAGGCAGGACATGACGACACATTTGGCTTCACAAACATGGAACCTGCCATGGGCTGTCAGGAGCATCATTCTCTGCATATACTATATACAAATTCTGTGAAATCCAAACGTGGACAGTGAAATGCATATGTAATGTAAGTACAGCCAATCTTTAGCTACTGATATATGTGTTTATTTTCTCTGAGACCTTATACCTAACAGCTCCTCTTTAACTTTATCCCAATCAGAAGCTGATACCCCCTTTTACACGAGAAAGCTATTCCTTTTCACAAACAGACCATCAGGGGGCTCTGTATGGCTGATATTGTGGTGAAACCCCTCCCACAAAGAAATTCTGAGTACGTACTCTTGGCAGTTTCCTGTCTGTGAACCTTGCTGCATTGTGGGAAATAGCTGTTTACAGCTGTTTCCAACTGCCAAAAAAACATGCAGCAGCTACATCACCTGCCAACAGTAAAAATATCACCATGTAATAAATGTCAGAATGTAAATCAGGGATTTAAAAGATTTTACAATGGGCAAAAATTGACTAAATCATTTATACATAATTATTGTAAAAATGAAGCACTGCATTCCATCTGCCAGGAAATACAGTTATCGTGTTTTAAAGTCTACATGGATTCCATATTCACTATACAACTTAAAGGAATACAGTAGGGGGTCGGGGGAAAATGAGTTGAACTTACCCGGGGTCCCCCGCATACATCCTGTGCCCGCACAGCCACTCACCGATGTTCCGGCCCGCCTCCGGTTCACTTCTGGAATTTCAGACTTTTAAGTCTGAAAACCAATGCGCCTGCGTTGCCGTGTCCTCACTCCCGCTGAAGTCACCAGGAGCGTACTATGCAGGCACACACCATACTGGGCCTGCGCAGTACGCTCCTGGTGACATCAGCGGAAGAGAGGACACAGCAGTGGTTTTCAGACTTTAAAGTCTGAAATTCCAGAAGTGAACCGGAGGCGGTGCCGGAGCATCAGTGAGAGCCTGCGCGGGCACAGGATATCTGCGGGGGACCATTAGTTCCACTCATTTTCCCCCGACCCCCTCTACAGTATTCCTTTAAAAGAATTTTTCTTGCTAGCCAGAGGACACAGTGCTGGAATGGCCTGCTGGACGGAGGATTGGGGAGCTGCTGGATTATCCAGAGGCTTCCTTTTGAGGCGAGTACCCATTTAGGGTACAGGTACATTTTAAGTAAGGCTTTTTACTCCACCCAATTCTTCAAACATTATCTGGTCTCATCACTGCTATCCTCTCGCAGAGGCGGGTACTGACACTCCATAGCGTAAATGGCAAAAAAGTATCGAGCCTCGCTGCATCCGAGTGGTACCCTGGCCACGCCCCGCCGCCCCAGGGTACCACGCCCCCACCGCCCCAGGGTACCATGCCTCGCTGCACCAGGGTACCACGCCTCGCTGCACCAGGGTACCACGCCTCGCTGCACCAGGGTACCACGCCCCACCGCCCCAGGGTACCATGTCACACCGCACCAGGGTACCACGCCTCGCTGCACCAGGGTACCACGCCTCGCTAAGTCTGAGCAGAGTACCAATTCTCAAGCCTCAACTCAAAGCTTTTTCCTTTAATTTTTTATTATTATTATTATTATTATTATTTTTTTACCATATGCAGTTTTAAATAATCTGACTGGCTATTTAAAATAGAAAAAGTAAACATTTTTCATGCTATAATATCAGGACCATTGCAAGTTATCATGTCTATCCACATTAGAGCATCCTAGATACTACATCTATTTAACTCATGTTTTTCTAAACAATTTATGCAATTCAAATAGCTAATTATACCAATCACAATAACTCTGATTTATATTAAGCAAGTGAAAATGTGGAAAGAAAACCCCTCATTCCAAATTCCCAGTGCATGCTTACAGAGGTTAAATGTGTTCATTCATAAATATTGACTATGTCTACATTTTGTGCATATTCAGGTTATGAAAAACCATGATACACAAAACATTGTAGCCTTTTCTCAGTGCTAACATCTGTGAGGGTTGACATGCTGTGGTAATTTTTTGGGTGGATTGCTCTAAGCAGCACACTGCTATGAACTGGAACAGCCTGGCCACATGTGCCTGAGGCTAAAGTACTAGATTGTGCTTGAAATGTGTTTTGCATTCCCATACCAATACAAGAATGTATAAAATGTAAAACATGCTAACCACCACCTTATGGAAAATGGTCGGTGAACAATATACTCAATAACCATTTTAAAAAATTGTGTTCTCTTCCGTACATACACAAAGAAGTGAGTTTTTTTTTTTTTGTAATGCCCCTTGTGTGTAAGACATGTTAATTTGCAATACACAAAGTTTTGTGTACGCTGAAAACCCATTTTAGCTTTATTTTTATTACTTAGCTGGTTCATTTTGCAACGTTGTGTTGTATGCCAATGTCAAATGCTAACTAGCTGTCTATCGATCTATCGATAGATACACACACACACAAAGTGTACAGTAAATTGTAGGGAGTTTTGCTGTTTTTTCAATGCCCACTGTATGTAATGTATCCTAAATTGCAATACACAAAGTTTTGTGTACTGCACAGAATCTATTTAAAGTGAATCTGAAGTGAGAGCGATATGGAGGCTGCCATATTTGTTTTCTTTTAAACAATACCAGTTCCCTGGCAGCACTGCTGATCTATTTGGCTGTAGTAGAGTCTGAATACAGTAACACAGAAACAAGCATGCAGCTAATCTTGTCAGTTCTGACAATGTCAGAAACACCTGATCTGCTGCCTGCTTGTTCAGGGTCTATAGCTTGAAGTATTAAAGGCAGATGATCAGCATGATAGCCAAGCAACTGGTATTGCTTAAAAGGAAATACATATGGCAGTTTCAAGTCCTGACACTTGTGGAATATTCTGGTTCTGTGCATTCTTATGATTTAGCCCTGGTTCACACTGCAAGAGCATAGTGTCACTGTCACACGCCCCCTAGTGGCCGGACTGCGCAATGTCTCCCAATCCATTTCACTGCACAGACAATCCAATATTGTGGATTCAATTGATGCACTAAAAACACTGAAATTGGGCACACAGAAAGGCCAGGAGGGAACATGCGCGCAACACAAACACTTTGATAAACAATATTTTAGGTAAAAGGCTGCCATCACCTCTCTAGAAAGACAAAGGACCTGCTCTGACTATTCCAAGCCTGCAAATGAAATGGTTAAAACACTCGGGTCTGACTAAAAAGAATACAATACTTCAGGTAGCGAATCTTCAGAAAGGCTAAGATTCTTTCTACGGTGCTTAAAGGGATACTTAACTCTGGGCAAAAAAATGAGTTTAACTCACCTGGGGCGTCCCTCAGCCCCCTGCAGCTGATCGGTGCCCTCGCAGCTCCGCTCCGATGCTCCTGGACCCGCCGGCGACGACTTCCGGTTTCGCCGTCACCGGCCGACAGGCATGGGAACGTGAGTGATTGTTCGCGTTCCCAGCCACAATAGCACCCCCTATGCGACTATTGCGGTAAGAAGGCCGCAATAGTCGCATAGGGGGTGCTATTGTGGCTGGGAACGCGAACAATCACTCGCGTTCCCATGCCTGTCGGCCGGTGCCGGCGAAACCGGAAGTCGTCGCTGGCGGGTCCAGGAGAATCGGAGCGGAGCTGCGAGGGCACCGATCAGCTGCAGGGGGCTGAGGGTCGCCCCAGGTGAGTTAAACTCATTTTTTTGCCCAGACTTAAGTATCCCTTTAAAGCAGGTATGGAGCCGAAAGAATGCCCTCAAGTCTTCTATTGAAAATGCAATATAAATGATATATACAGAAATTATTAAAATAAATAATTAGAGACGATAGCCACAGGTAAACTAAAAAGGGTCAGAAACAAAGAAAATGAATACTTAGAGATTTTGGAAGAAAGATGTCCTTTGTGTGGAAGTCTAGAAAAGTTCCTTTTTTCAGAATTCAGGGAAGCTAGCCCTGGGTTCTCTTGCTAGCTTCAATCCATAAGTGGTGTTAAATGAAGAACGCTTTGCTGAAATTTCTGTGTTTCTTTTATACAACCTGCTCTGAAAGCGGGACTCTGGCTACAGCCCCTGCCCTTGAGATGAATAAGCCCCTTATAATTTGGGGGGGGGGGCTCAAATTCCAAATATATGACATTTTCATATCTTGGACCATGTTCATTGCACACAAATCCTAATAGCAAATTTACAATCCACAAAGACTATAGATCACATTAATACCAAATTTGTCGGTATTCATGCAGATGTTTATACGCGTCATTTTCATATTTTACGTGTCCGAATACAATTTATGCGTACATTTTTACGCGTTTACGCGTTCTTGTCGGTATTCATGCAGATGGTTTTACGCGTTGCTTTCATGTGTTTACGCGTCTGAATACAATCTATGCGTACATTTTTACGCGGCACGTGACTTTTTACGCGTACACGGCAGTTCCCCATCAGGTCCGTTTTTTCCTATTGGGTGTGGTTTAGCAGCCGTTTTTTCTGTGGGAGTGTTTGACAGTGATGTCACTTGTGGGATGTACTTCCTGTGTACTGAAGTTCCCCATCAGGTTCTCTGCTTTTTGTTCTGCTCCGATTGGTCACTTCTCAAGTCCAATTTGTGGATTGGTTAACATTTGAATGTGTAGCCATATAAAAGGAGGTATGTGAACACTTGTTTGTCATTATGAGCTTGCAACTTGAAGAAGAAGCATGTCGCTTCGAAACAGCAGGCTGTAGTTGCCTTCAGCTCTATCTTTGCTATGTGATTTTATTGCACTAATAAAAGAGCTATCTTTTTCACTTTAGCGGTGCTGCTGATACTTTTTTTTTTTTATTAATACCAAATATAGTGTGTGCAAAGATAGGGACACCAAGAGCCAAATATAGTGTAGTATGTACTGGTAATATGGGATTAAGTTGGTAGAGTAAATACATATATACTTACAAATCAGGGTTACATCAAAGGCAACCACTGTAATAGCAGATAAGGAGATTAGACCTGACCCCACTCAGGATTAAGAAGTCGATCTCCGTAGATCAGGAAAAAAGGGGGATGACACCCCTCCACCAAGGGTGGACTTAGAACAATGTAACGAGTACAGAGGCGCCAGAAGAATAAAAACATCTAAAAAGTTTGAAATTTGTGAAGGCAGTGGTGGACTTACCTCCTCAAAACAGACAATTTATGACAGGGACAGAGGTGCTTGGCCCAGCTACAGACCTGCACTGTACCAACTCCTACCTATTGCCTGATGAAGCAGAGTCATACCTGCTAAACGCATTGCATTTTCCCCTGGGCTATGTAAATAAATTTGTTTTGCTAAACTTTGTTGGCATACCTTGTGTCTGTTTTCAGGAGGTAAGTCCACCACTGCCCCAGTTACATAAATAGTGTGCGACATTCCTTTCCTGAGAAGTTTATTAATGGGGCTGCGGCTTACATCGGTTCCTTGAAAAGTGTACTAAAACGTCAGGCTGGACGTTAGCAATCAAATGATATAATTTTCATATAGATCATAAGTACGGTATCTTAAAAAAAATCAAAATTCATACAATACAGTAATTTTAAATCTAGCCATCATGGCACCGCCAAGTCTGTGGTTCTGCTCTGCTTAGGGAGTGTACTACCAAATGTTTCTTTTCAAGCTGGTGTGCACACTTATGTGTGAGGTGCCTGATGCAAAAACATCTGTTTTTCTGACAAACTCTTATAGAAACCCAGCAAGGCTTCTAAGGGCCATGTCAAACAAGTGACTGATCTATTGCAAGCAAAAATTAGTCTGAATGTGTTTCAGTTACCATTGAGTACTCCTATTAGCAACCCTATTAACTCAGGGAGAAAACCGTGGTAGTAGGAAATCATTAGCAACAGAGTCGCACATGTCACATGGACCTGATGCATCCAAACTGGATTTAAATTAAAAGGAACATTCAGGGAAGAGTTTTATGTTAAGCACAAGTTTATGGCAGACAGCAGGCGCTATACTTCTCAGTTAATACCCCATGTAATTATTTTTTGTTGCAATAGGGAGCAAGCCACTGCTGTAAATTGCCACTTTTTCTTTATGTCTCATGGCACGTGCATTTATGTCTTAAGAGTCTATAGCAACAGGTACTAGGAACGTCCAATAGGAGCATCAGCAATGTCTGGCAAGTATGCAATAATTGCAGGCAAGCTCAATATTAGGAGGCAAAGGACTAATATTGGGTTTTAACCAGTTCGGCCTATCTGGACGAGCTTCCTCGTCCAGATAGGCACTGCTGCCGGCTGGTGCGCGCGATCGCGCGTGCTCCCGCCGCCCGCCCAGTGAATGGGAATATAATTCCCATTCACCGATCTAACTGCCCTGCAGAAATACCGACGCTTTCTCTCCAGAGAGCGCGGTATTTCAGCCCCCAGGAAACTTCACCTCAGCATTTTAGTTCCTGGATGCGAGATCGTTCGCATCCAGGACTTTCACTGTGGCCATCTTGTGGCCAAATAGTAAACTGCATTTTCATTTCTTGCTTAATCTTCCTGGTAAAATAGATTTAGAAAAAAATAATTCTTAGCAAAATGTACTACCCAAAGAAAGCCTAATTAGTGGCGGAAAAAACAAGATATAGATCAATTCATTGTGATAAGTAGCAATAAAGTTATAGGCGAATGAATGGGGGATGAACGTTGTTCGATGCATGAGATTTTCGGACTGCGGTGGTGAACCGGTTAAAGTCTTACCCGTGCTAAAAGGGGACTCTAATAAAACCTCTGTTTCAGCATAAATGAGGACAAATGTGAAATTGATTGGCATTGCCAATGCCTCACATAATAATCCCATGCCTCACCTATAGTATGTTCGTATGATAATTCCAAACACACATCAAGAGCAGTGTTGCCAACCGCCCGTAAATTTACGGGCAGCCCGTAATTTTTTATACAAATTGAGCTGCCCGTGAATCCCGTAAGGAATTCAGCAGCGTCCGTAAAAGGGCGGCCTATTGGCCGCCCGCTCTGTTGCAGGAGAACAGCAGCGCAGTGGAAGGAGAGCTGTGGGCAGCGGTGGAGAAGGGGGGCAATCTCCCCCCCCCCCTTCTCTCACCTTCGTGCTCTCCCTCCCTCGCTGACTGTCCCCCTCCTGATCTGTCTGGCAGTGGCGTTTGGCAGCGGGCGGGACTTACCTTCCGTCTCGCTCCTGCGCCGGAAGTTCTGCTGCTCTGGTCTGGACCAGACCAGAGTAGCGGCCGGCAGATCATCCCGCGCCGGCGACGAGAGAAGACGCAGGTAAGTTCCGCTCGCTGCCACCTGCCACTGCCAGCCACTGCCACTCAATCACACACATATAACCCTGGCTACATCTACTGGGCACATATATACCTCTGGCTACATCTACTGGGCACATATATACCTCTGGCTACATCTACTGGGCACATATATACCTCTGGCTACATCTACTGGGCACATATATACCTCTGGCTACATCTACTGGGCACATATATACCTCTGGCTACATCTACTGGGCACATATATACCTCTGGCTACATCTACTGGGCACATATATACCTCTGGCTACATCTACTGGGCACATATATACCTCTGGCTACATCTACTGGGCACATATATACCTCTGGCTACATCTACTGGGCATATATACATTCTGGCTACATCTACTGGGCACATATATACCTCTGGCTACATCTACTGGGCACATATACATCTGGCTACATCTACTGGGCACATATATACCTCTGGCTACATCTACTGGGCACATATATACCCCTGGCTACATCTACTGGGCACATATACATCTGGCTACATCTACTGGGCACATATACATCTGGCTACATCTACTGGGCACATATATACCTCTGGCTACATCTACTGGGCACATATATACCCCTGGCTACATCTACTGGGCACATATACATCTGGCTACATCTACTGGGCACATATACATCTGGCTACATCTACTGGGCACATATATACCTCTGGCTACATCTACTGGGCACATATATACCTCTGGCTACATCTACTGGGCACATATATACCTCTGGCTACATATACTGGGCACATATATACCTCTGGCTACATCTACTGGGCACATATATACCTCTGGCTACATCTACTGGGCACATATAACCCTGGCTACATCTACTGGGCACATATACCTCTGGCTACATCTACTGGGCACATATAACCCTGGCTACATCTACTGGGCACATATAACCCTGGCTACCCATGGGCACATATACCTCTGGCTACATCTACTGGGGACATATAACCCTGGCTACATCTATTGGGCACATATAACCCTGGCTACATATACTGGGCACATATAACCCTGCCTACATATACTGGGCACATATAACCCTGCCTACATATACTGGGGACATATACCTCTGGCTACATATACTGGGCACATATATCTGCTGGCTACATATACTGAGGACACTGGCTGTTTGCCATTATGTGCATTTACTAGTGAAAAGCTGTCTCTTATGTGCATTTACTGGTGAAAAGCTGTCTCTTATGTGCATTTACTGGTGAAAAGCTGTCTCTTATGTGCATTTACTGGTGAAAAGCTGTCTCTTATGTGCATTTACTGGTGCAAAGCTGACTCTTATTACGTGCATTTACTGGTGAAAAGCTGTCTCTTATTACGTGCATTTACTGGTGAAAAGCTGTCTCTTATGTGCATTTACTGGTGAAAGGCGGTCTCTTATGTGCATTTACTGGTGAAAAGCTGTCATTACGTGCATTTACTGGTGAAAAGCTGTCTCTTATGTGCATTTACTGGTGAAACTGTCTCTCATTATGTGCATTTACTTGCCATGCCCACTTTAGTCGCCGCAAATTTCCTCGAACATGTTGCACCCTACCCATTTGACTGCCCCCTCATATGTGCCAGTCTAGAACCAGCCCTGTACCCCTGCCTACATATACTCGGCACATATACCCCTGGTTACCTGTTCTGGGGACATCTCTCCCCCTGGCTACCTGTTCTGGGGACATCTATATCCCTGGCCCCCTATTCTGGGGACACCTATAGACCTGGGGCTACCTATTTTTAGGGAACCACTGCTGTCAGATTAAATGTATTTTGGGGAACTGCTGCCAGATTATGTGTATGTTGGGGGAAATCGCTTCGCTGCTGCCAGATTACATCTATTTTTTAGGAACCACTGCCATATTATCTGTATTTTGGAAGAACCTCTGACAGATTACGTGGATTTTTGGTGAAATGCTGTAAGATTACATGTATTTTGGGGGAAGGGGGGGAAACGCTATGGCAGAGCTCAAACTTCCCTGGCAGACCTTTCACAGCAATATTAAAATCATGTATATTTGGCCCCACCCATGACCACGCCCACATTCTGTTGCGTGGCCACGCCCATTTTTCGGCGCGCCGCACGGCGCAGGGGGTTTTGTCAGTAAAAAAAATCTTTTGTCAGTAAATTTTAAGGTATTTGTCAGTAAAAAATAACGTGAAAGGTTGGCAACACTGATCAAGAGGTCGTAAGAGATTTCATTCCAGTGGATATTCATACACCCCAACTACTGTTATCCTATGGAGGTATGTGAGGTTACAGAGTGCACACAGTGTTGGAGTTGCTGGGAAAGTTTCAGCAGAGGGATTTTTTTTTCTCTTCAGTGATTTGAAGCATTTTTACAGAAGTGAACTGTGAGCAATGGGTCTCCTCGGCAACAATAGAGGAAGCTGGTACGGAATGATTTCCAGAACACACTTACTGTTATAGCCCTCCAGGACCTGTTAATAGTCAAGGGAATATTTTCAGGAAACCATTACTGTAATCTCAGA
Organism: Hyperolius riggenbachi; assembly: GCF_040937935.1. Taxonomy (NCBI): domain Eukaryota; kingdom Metazoa; phylum Chordata; class Amphibia; order Anura; family Hyperoliidae; genus Hyperolius; species Hyperolius riggenbachi. Next base: position 199,356,120 of record NC_090649.1, read on the forward strand.
AACCTAAAATCATTTATAGATAAAGTTACTGAAATAACAATATGTGGATGTTGTATTTCACAATATCCAAATAATAAAAAAAAGTTCCTTTAATGTCAAAGGACACAAGGAAACAAATCTCCATTTACTTGAAATATACAGTAATATTCTAGTTACTGCTCATTATACTTTCCCAGAACAGTCTGCTGATCCACCGCTAAGAGGGTTACCACTGTTCTCCATACGGTATGCAATACTGTAACTGAACTTTTATGTAGGAAAGGACTACTGGCACTGGAACTTCGCTCAGTGGAAATCTGCCAGGACATGCACCTATAGCAAAACATCTTTAACATCTTAAAGGGAACCCATAGAGAGGGATATGGAGGCTGACCTGTTTATTTCCTTTTAAATAATACACTCTGCCTGGCTGTCCTGCTGATCATCTGCCTCTAATACTTTAAACCATAAACCCTGAACAAGCATGCATATTAGAGGTCTTATGTAATCTGACAAGATTAGCTGCTTGCGTATTCAGGTGGGTGATTTAGACCCCACTGACCAGAAAGATCAGCGGGACTGCCAGGCAACTGGTATGGTTTAAAAAAGAAATACATATGGCAGCTTCCATAGGTCTCACACCTTGGGTTCCTTTTAACAGTCAAAGGCTCAGATTCAATAACTTTTCCTTCTGATTGTTCACTTAGAAAGGATTTCAAACCTTACTAAAATGCATTCTGATCACCTGCAAACAAAAAGTACTAAAAGATTCCCCCCAGATAGGCCTCAATTCACTAAGCTTTACCAAACACTTTATCAAACGTTTGATAATTTACCTCATGGGTTAAATCTAATTTTGAATTCACTATGGTGTTATAGCTTTTTTGAACATTTTATCGATAAAATATTCTATAAATATATAACACCTTCATGAATTAAAAAGTAGATTTTACCCATTATCAAACGTTTGATAAAGCTTAGTGAATTGAGGCCATTGTGTTTTGTTGACCCCAAAATGACATTTTCCAATATCCTAGCTCATATTCAGGTCCCTGGTCTACCACATGCAGAGTGCACATACTAAGGATGCTTGATGGATTGGTGTAGCCATCTCCTTTGTTCATCCACTGCCCACCTGCATATCTTCAGCTTGCTGCAGTGCCCTCCGCTGCTACGGTGCAGTGATTTTGGTCTACAATGGGACATAACCCAGAATGGTGGTTCAAAGAGAAATACGGACTCCAGCACTCCCCAAGCAAATCTTCATTTATTGATGCCACAAAGCACAGGTACAAAAAAAAAAAAAAAAAAAAGCCCCTACTGTCTATTACAGCTGTTTTGCAAGTGTGCCACGCCTCCTAAGCACACGTGGGGCCTGTCACTAACCTCCCACACCACCTTTATACAGATAGCAATTTTCCTTACACCTCCTCATCCTAAAGGGAGGGGGGAAATGCAGAACTAAGGGTGGTTGTGACAGTGCCGTAAAAACATTAATCCTACCCAGACTCTTAGGGCCCGTTTCCACTAGCCACTGCGCATGGCTGGGTGACGCGCGCCGCCACTTCCGGTGCACGGCTATGGGATTTGCTGCCTCCCGGGCAAAAACTGTGGGCAATGCCGGCCGAATCGCTAGGGCAAGAGATTCAGCCGGTGGCGCCATTACTTCCTATGGCAGAGTTTAACCGAGCGATTTGCCTGCGGGGAAAATCTGCGGATTCGGCCTGGTTTCCGCACTAGTGGAAACGGGCCCTTACTTATAAAAGCATTAGCTTCATCTCTCTCATTAAAACCCAGATTCCCCAGGATATCAGTACAGGATATCACCCAGGCCTCTCTCAGAGAGTCTATCATCCCTTGATGCACCTCTGCCATCGCATTGCACTATTTCCAGTCCAGCAAAGGAGAGACCATCCAGCATTGCCCGAATGGGCCCGATATGCTCGATCAAGCGGGTAGCACCCATACTGCTTCTGATTGATCTCTTATGCTGGAGAAAATGCTCCTTTAATGGCTGGACTGTCTTGCCAATGTAATAGCGCCCGCACGGACACCAAACAATACACAACGTATTTTGTACGCCAATTAATGAATGGCCTAATTTTCCATGTAATTGGACCTATCTGAACGATATTCCCGTTCATGATTGACCGGCATGCACTGCAATGTCTGCAGCCAAAGTTGCCTTCACATTTTTTCTTTGTCAGCCAATTATCTGGCTTGACATCAGTGTTTTTCCCTTAGATCACTATGTACCAATACCTTTCTAATAGTTTTCCCCCTTCTAAAGCTCACCCTGGGGGGTAAGATGGTTATGTCCTTCATGTGTACATCCATCATAAGTAATTGCCATTGGTTGCGAATAGCCTGTTGAATCCTTTCAGAAAGGGGGAGTAGTCAAAGACAAAGTTAAACCTACGTTCCTTAGGACGTGAACGTTTTTTCCTGATTAACAATTGCTCCCTTGGGACCTCCTGAGCTCTGTCCAGAGCTCTAAGAACTGCTTCCAATTCATAACCTCTACTTTTCAGGCATTCATGCAACTCTCTTGCCTCAATTTCAAAGCCAGAATTGTTCTGGTTATTCCTTTTAAGTTGTAGGAATTGACTATACAGGATGGCGTCCTCAACATGTCTGGGATGGTAGCTAGCTGAAAGGAGCAAACTGTTGGTTGCAGGGTCTTTCCTGAATCCTTTAGTAACTTTCATATTGTTCTCAACTTCCCTGTCCCCAAAGTGAGATGTGAACTTTATATTAAGTTAGTTGGAATTGACCCACTCCATAAATTGAGTAAACTCCTTGATGCCACCATCCCAGACTGAAACTAACTAACCCAGAATGGATTTGAATATGATGGTCAGCAAAAGACACTGCGGCAAGCGGGGAAACTCTCAGGTGGACATTGACCAAAAAAATGAGAGCCAGCAGCTGAAATGAGTGTGTGGGGGTCCTACAATTAGTCTAACTGTAGGACCACAGTTGTGGCAGGATCAGCAGTGAGGGAGTGAACCATGTATAGTGATTTGCTCAAGTTAAAAATTAGGAGCCTGGATTATACTTCAATCACATATTTGAGTAGAACAATCGCTTTTGATATGTACACACTGTCATTACTATGCTAGTAACACAATTTTTTTTTAAACTACCATAGCCTTCAGAGCAGATTATCATTCATTTTGAATGTTCTCTAAAATGCTTTTACTTGTCACTAATAATAATAATAAAAATATATTGTAAAAATGAAGCACTCTTTTCATTGCATTAAGTTCACTGCAATTCCTCTTTAACAAATCAGAATGGCACCAGGAAATAAAAGTGGTTGGTATGGATAGAAAATGGTTAAATATGACATACACAATGATCAGCATATACGTGGATGCAAGACTCACAGACGTAGTGCATCTCATTGATGGTACTATTTCTATTTAATAAACTACTTCTTCCTGTTCAAGGTACAATATTCTAAAGTTGCCAGGGCAACACTAGCTGGACTCCGCTATTTGGTTTCTCTTAAATGCACCTTATCTGTCCCTTATTCAGAGTATGAATGCATGTAAAGCATGTGAATTCTCTTCTCTTATAATTCTTTTTATCTAGCAAATAAGCAAGTTACAAAGCGCTTATTAACCTGAAAAGAATTTAAAGGAAACCTAAAGTCATTGAAACAAAACTGTTTAACTTACCTGGGGCTTCTACCAACCCCTTGCAGCAGCCCTGTGCCCGCGCCATGACACACTGATACTTCGGACCCCCGCAGCGACCCAGTTTCATTTCCAGTGACTTGGCGAGTTGATGGCCACTGCACTTGCACAGCCCTGGCCACGCATGTCCTCAATCATGCTCCTGTGGTCGTGAGCATCCTTGTGCATGCACAGTATGAAAAAAACCCCTCATACTGTGAATGTGTAAGATGCCCCCTGGAGACGGGAGGGTGATCGAGGACAAGTGGCCAGGGCCATGAAGGCGCAATGACAATCAACTTATCGGAAATTAAACTGAGTTGCTGCGGGGGAGCAGAGGATCGGTTTGCCACGACACTGGCACAGGGCAGCTGCAGGGGGCCAGTAGAAGCCCCAGGTAAGTAAAACTGTTTTTTGTTTTTTTCTTACTTTAGGTTTCCTTTAAAGAGAGTCTGAAGCCATATTAAAAATGGCTTTTTAGCTTATATTCAGCAGGGATAAAAACAGGGAACACCAAGAGCCCCAATAGTGTAATTCGTACTGGACAAGGTGGCAATAAGTTTGTGTTGCTAGATACTTACAAGTCAGGGTCACCAGCAGGCAACCACTGTAAAGGCAGGTGGGGAGATTGTCCTGGCCCCACTCAGGATTAAGAAGTCGCTCTCTGTAGACAGGAAGAAAGGGTAGCAACCCTCCACCAAGGGTGGACTCAAAATTGAATACAATGAACAGAGGCGCCAAAAGTATAAGATTAGATTAAATGAGCTTAAAAACCAACTTAAATGGCAAAATTGGAGGAAGTGGTGGTCTTACCTCCCTCAAGCAGACACGACAACGACTGCGATTCAGACAGTCAAACACATTTATTAGGAACTCCAAAAAGAAATGCAACGAGTTTCGCAGGTTCAACCCCGCTTCATCAGGCAATATAGGGAGGAGTATCAAACAATCTGCACAAGGATTCAAATTAAGCGCAAATTAAGGTGCTTAATTTGAATCGTTGTGCAGATTGTTTGATACTCCTCCCTATATTGCCTGATGAAGCGGGGTTGAACCTGCGAAACGCGTTGCATTTCTTTTTGGAGTTCCTAATAAATGTGTTTGACTGTCTGAATCGCAGTCGTTGTCGTGTCTGCTTGAGGGAGGTAAGACCACCACTTCCTCCTTCAATTTTGCCATTTAAGTTGGTTTTTAAGCTCATTTAATCTAATCTTATACTTTTGGCGCCTCTGTTTATTGTATACAATATATTCAGCAGGGGCATGTTTGCCCCTGCTAAAACGCCGCTATCCCGCGGCATAACCAGGGGTCTTTACCCCTCAAATCCCCCCTGCTACCTCTGGGGAGCGCTTCCGTGTGAGGCAGGGCTATGAGCTGCAGCCCTGCCTCACACGCGTCTATCAGCGGCAAATCTCCGCCTCTCCCCTGCCCCTCTTGGTCTTCCTTCACAGAGGGGCGGGGGAGAGGCGGAGATCCGCCGCTGACAGACGCGTGTAAAGCAGAGCTGCAGCTCATAGCCCTGCCTCACACGGAAGCGCACAGGGGCAGCAAAGTTGCAGGGGGGGATTTGGGGGGGTAAAGACCGCTGGTTATGCCACGGGATAGCGGCATTTTAGTAGGGGCAAACATGCCCCTGCTGAATATAAGCTAAAAAGCCATTTTTAATATGGCTTCAGATTCTCTAAATATTTGTTTTACCTGCTATTTGCCATAGCTAAAACGCCGCATTCCCTCGGCAGAACGAGGGCTTTATACCCCCCCAAATCCTGGATCAAAATTCCACGACTTTCCAGGTTGTGGATTTTGCTGCATAGGGAGGCAGAGGTTTGCGCTGTAGCTCTGCCTCTACTGGAGTCGATCTCCGCCTCTCCCAGTGAAAGAATAATGAGAGGGGCAGGGAGAGGTGGCGAACGGCAGAGATTGACTCCAGTAGAGGCAGGGCTACAGCACAAAGCTCTGCCTCTACCAGGAAGTGCTCCCCGATTTTTGCCCCAGGGATTTGGGGCGCATAAAGCCATCGTTCTGCTGTGGGAATGTGGCGTTTCAGCACTGGTCATATTAAATAGCAGGTAAAAAGTATTTAAATTGGCATAGCTGAGAACTTAAAAATAAAAACAAAAAAAAAAACTGATTTACTTACCTGGGGCTTCGTCCAGTTCCTGGAAGACAGTGTCCCTCGCGGCTCCAGGTCACCCTCCCGTGACCGGGAGAACAACCGCGAGTGGTGCAGCCACACACACGCCAAGGCTGCCAACCGCACTGGGTCACCGGCTGATATGGAGGGGACCCCGGGAGACCGGCTTGGAGCAGAGCTGTGGCAAGGGACACACAGCCTTCCAGGGGCTGGAGGAGGCCCCAGGTAAGTAAATCTGATGTTTAAATTATCAGATGTTTCCATTAAAGGGTAGTGAGTATGAACCATTTATTTCAGTAATTTTAACATTTGAAAGGACAACTGTAACGAGAGGTATATGGAGGCTGCAATATTTCCTTTTTAACAATACAAGTTGCCTGGCTATCCTGCTGATCCTCTGCCTCTAATACTTTTAGCCGCATACCTGGAACAAGCATAAACCCTGACAAGATTAGCCACATGCTTGTTTCTGTTATTCAAACACTACTGCAGCCATATTACAAGATTACAGAAATTCAAAATTCTGTGTTTTGTAGACAGTATTTTTGCCTATTTCAATCTCTAATGATTTTGCAAGATGCCATGTACTTGTCTAATAAACAGTGTGATGCTATTTAGCCTACATTTAATATGTACAAAGTTAATGTTCTCTGTGTATAAATGTACTGTTAACTGTCCATAGGGATTTGGGAAATCCAGCTCTCTGCCCATCTTTGCTTGGATTGCAGGATTAAATATTACAGGAAATAAACAATGCCTACTGCACTGTTTGAGGACACTAAATGTCCCTACAAATACTTACCTGTACTTAGTGTTTAAAATATTAAATGTTGGAAACTCGCAGAACTGTTCCTGTTGCCCTCAAAATACTGGAACCAATGTGTTCTAATACCACATCCTGCCACCAGCACAACTAGAAATAACAGATTCATCCATCACATATTCAACACAGCTGGGCACAATTATTTATTTACAGTACACTTTTCAGCACTCTCCAGGATATTCAAATAAAAGGCACTGTTCTAATTATATTGGTTATTGCCATTTGTGCTTCTATACCAGATTTCCCTTGCTAAACAGTAGCCATGAACACAATAGAAACTTAGAAATAATGTTCTTTCTAAGCATATGGTACACAAATCCATTTTTGATTGGCCAATGACTGGCCAATTTTACCACATCCATGTAATTTGAGGGACAACAGATTTTGAATACTATGAGCAAATTGTTTAGGCAAGCTCTCATATTACATAAAAGTGGTAAAATTGGGCAATCATTCAAAACTGGAAGCATGTACTCACCCTAACAGGCCTTCAAGTAGGCTCAAGATCCTACCCTAGCCAGTAGGCATCAGCACCTCCTTATAAAAACCAAATGACAGTTAGCTCCCCCTCAGTCTTACTCAAGAATCCAACCAAGGGTGGACTCCGCTTAAAAAAAAATTATAGCATATATAAATGAAACCCTCTAGACTCAACATCTAACATAGCATGTGTCTCAAAGGGCTACCAAAAGTTTATATTGTCTATTAAAATCATATTGTGGATATGAGCCTGTCCTGAAGTCTTCGTAAAAAGCATGTTACAAGTAAGTAGCCATGTTTTTCTCTTCCAGGCCTTTATAGACAAGAACAACAAGCAGCTTGGAATTATAAATAGTCTTAACCACATTTCAGCATGCTTGGTGCACAGAGTCCCTGGTTTGAATCTAAGCCAGGGCACTAGCTGCAGGGAGTTTGTGGTTGGGAGCACACTAAGCAGTGCACAAAACAATGTTTTCTGCACCGTGCATTTTTAATTTTTCTTGCTTTTTTGGTGCGTTTGCATTTTTTTTTACCATTTTTTTCCTATTTAATGGAGTAAATACAGTATTACCCTATATTTGTATTTTAAAAGTCACATGTAAAAACGCATTACTCTGCTTCTCCATTCAGATACATGTGTGTTTTACATGAATTTTTGAAAATCATACAGCATGCTGTTTTTTCCAAAATGCACATTGTAAACCACATATGCGTTTTTACATGCGGCCCAAATAATTTAATTAGCGGCAAACACACTAGCGTTTCTGCAGTGTGTGTTCCTAGCCTGTAGGGTCTCCCCATGTCTGTGTGGGTTTCCTTTGGGCACTCGTATTTCCTCCCAAATTCTAAAAATATAGAGATAAGTTTATTGGCTTCCCCTCCTAAATTGGTCCTAGACTACAATGGATATATGACTATGGTAGGGATTACATTGAGAGCTCTTCTGAGGGACAGTTAGTGACAAGACTATATACTCTGTAAAGCGCTGCAGAAGATGTTGGTGCTACATAAATACTACAAAATAGCATACACATGCATATTCGATAAGGATATGATCATCATCAATAATAAATTGCTCAGTATGTAATTTACAGGTATAGCAAAACTGCATTTGTTTAGTTGCACTTCTGCATGTATTTAGAAAATATTAAGACTGTATATGTTTAATTTAGGACAGAGATTTGAACCCTGGTCTCCTGTGTCAGGGGCAGAGCCTTTTAACCATTACACTATCCAGCCGCATTTGCATATGAGTGACCCCAGGGATCAAATCGTTTGTTGATTGGGCTACATGTGTCAGACTGGGGATAGGTCTTCACACAACCAGGAGGTCTTCACTGGTTCTCTGTGAAAATGCAGGACGCTTAAGTGCCTAAGGTTTTCTTTAAAAACATTTTATACTGTATTGTGGGTGGGGAATGGTTTAAGATTTTAGTCAAAATATTTTCAAATTTTGCAGAACTCCATGATAAAGTAAATAAATGCATTTCCAATGTTATAACCATCGTTTCTATTTTCTCCTCAAATCCTTGTTATTTTTAAAGTGAATGGGAATCGGTCTAAAATAAATAAATAAGCCAGATACCTACCTAAGGAGAGGGAAGGCTCTTGGTCCTATAGAGCCTTCTCGCTTCTCTCTCAGGCCCCGATCCAGCGCTGGCTCCCCAGTAGCAGTATTTGACTAATCTGGTCAAATACTGCTTTTTCCGCCGCCGAAGGGAGGCTTCAGAAGTCTTCAGGAGCCCGAAGTGCTCCTGGAGACGGACCATTCCACACTGCGAATGCGCGAGCGCCCTCTCTCACACACTCACGCAGAATGGAGCGGAGGAGCTGGCGCTGCAACAAGGGGACCAGGAGAGGAGAGAGAAGGCTCTATAGGACCCAGAGCCTTCCCTCTCCTTAGGCAAGTATCTGGTTTATTAATTTATTTATTTTTAGATCGATACCCAATTACTTTAAGCAAATTGTGAGAAAAACAAAACTACATGTACATTTTGGCTAAACCTCATCCCAACAAATATAGCAAGATTTCTATGGAGACCCACTTATTCCAATCAGTTAAGAGATGATCTACTCAACAGTGTTCTGTGTGGAAAAGAAGCAGCTAACAGAAGGAATTAAAATAGCAATCAGCCAACCAATGATAACTTGACAGATCAATAAAGGGGAGGTCACCAGTGTTTGGGAACCATCATACTCAAGCTAGAGTTTCACACAAATCAAACAACTGTTTCAGGCCCGTACGTAGCATTAGTAGTCTTGTACCGAGAGAACAATAACACCTTCTCATTCTGCTATCTTTGAAATTCTGAGCCAAGAAGGAACTAACCAAACACACAGTCTTTGGCACACAATCAACCATAGCAAGAAATTAGTCAATCAACAGATTAGCCTGACACTGGGGGAATACCACATGTGCAGCGAATAACTTTTGAAGCACACCTAAAGTGAGAGGGATATGAAGTGTGCATATAAATTACCTTCTAAACAATGCACATTGCCTGGCTGTCCTGCTGCTCCTCTGCCTCTAATGCTGGGATTACACAATACATTTTTTGCGTTCGATTCGGAGCGCAATCTATTATCCATTCGATTTTCTGCTCTATTCTCTGATCTTCCACTCGTTTTTATCTTTTTTCCCATTGACTTCTATAAGAAATCGTGCGGAAACGAAACGAGCGGAACATCGGACATATCGGAATTTTATCATCGAAGGCATCTATCGGAACGATTCTTACAAAAAAACGTATCGTGTAATCCCAGCATAATACTTCCAGTCATAGACCCTGAACAAAGATTTTTGTCAGAAACATCTGATCTGCATACGACAAGATTAGTTGACTGCTCGTTTCTGGTGTGTGATTCAGACACTACTGACCAGAAAGATCAGGAGGACCGCCAGGCAATCTGTATTGTTTAAAAGGAAATACATTTTTTTCAGCCTGCATAGCCCTCTCGAAAGAAAAATAGGGACACCGAGCCCAATATATTATAGTAAGTCGTAATACCAGGATAAGAGTAATATTGATAAATATACTCAAACCAGGGTTACCGCCAAGGTAACCACTGAAATGCTCCCTGCACACTGCAAATCTGATTTGCGATTCCGATTCTGTTTCAGATTTGCAATTTAGACTTTCCCTGAATGCAATCAACAGAAAAACGGAGGGAAAAATGCAGCATGCAGTAACCATAAAAAAAAAAAAAAAAAAACGAATCGGATTTAAAAAACGATTAAAAATCTGAATCACATGCAGTGTGCAGGGAGCCTAATGGCAGGTGGGCAGATTAGACCTGACCCCACTCAGGTTAAGAAAGTCGCTCTCTTTAGATCAGAAAAATGGGGCAACACCCCTCCACCAAGGGTGGACTAAACTATAAACTGAAATGTTTGACAGAGGCACCACAGTAGTATAAAAATGATTAAAATCCATTTAAAAAGGAGGAGGCAGTGGTGGACTTACCTGCTCCAAGTAGCAACCAAAAATGATTGGTTTAAACAAACAATTTATTCACAATACTCCAAGTATGCAACGCTTTTCACAGGCATAATCCTGCTTCCTCATGCAATATAACTGAACAGTAACTATAGGGTCTGAACAAGGGCCAAGCACCTCTGTCGCTGAGCGCCTTTTTTTAATCGTATACTGACTGCTCTGCATAACCCTCTCACTTCAGTTGTCCTAAAACAAATACAAATACATTTTACACAATGACCATTCAATAAAACATTAACTGTTCCATGTTTTTTTTTTTCGTTTTTTTTTTAACACAAAACATAATTGCAGACAAAACCAAAGCCAATATGGCAATATAGTCACCATGCTTTATTTTGTGCTTCTATTTGTGGTGGATATACTGTATAACTCTTCCATTATGTCTGAAATTGTTGCGTTTAGCTGAGGGGCGGACTTTGATAACCCTCTATAGATAATGAGTTGATAGAGCTAGTGACAGCTGGACAGTGGAGAGCAGCTCTCAACTGCTGAATATTGCAAGCTTTTATTTTGGTTGTTAACCACTTCACATCTAGAGGTTGTTTTCACCTTACAGTCCAGTGCGAGTTCAGCTATGCCCCTAGTAGTTTAGTAATAACTTTTTCATCAGTTAGGACACGTAAGTGAGATATAGGTTTTCTTTGGGACATACTAGATTTTCTATATGCTTTCCTTTTTTCAGCTCGGAATACCGGTGTGTGTAAAGAAGGGGGGGGGGTTGTAGTTCAAAACCTCTAATGCTGTGGTGCCCATGCCACAAGCCATGCCTGCACCCCTCTAGATACGTCACTGCCAGTATGCCATCAATTTGACGTGGCCCTTCGAGCCAAAATGAAAAGCAAAAAGGTAAGGCTATATGGTGAAAAAAAGGCAAAATCAGAGACCGTAAAAGCCCAATTGATTTTTCTTTCATTTTTAGAACCAGTAACAGCTGAATTCCAGCCAATTTCCATTTGCATACAGTTTAAAAGAACTTCTTTTGTGGCTCTAATGTACAATTTTCAGCACTTTCGGCCCACATGAGATAGGTTTAATAGTCTCATTTAGGACAATGAGAAAATCACTTTTTCTCTTTTTGGTAGAGTGGGGAAGATATAAAAAAAAAGTCTGTCAGGCTTTGATGGATGTCATTCCATTTCTTTCCAACTGAAATCTTGGTCTAACATTCTGGCCCTTGTAGTCTAGACAGAAAGTGAACTCACCTCAATGGGGACACAAATGGCAATAATAGACGTAAATTTGACTGAGGTTCTAACGTGCAATAATCCAATAATACCATTTTCTTGCACTATGGTTTTGTATTAAAAGGTTAACTATGTAAATTGTTTAACAAATAATGCCAAGCAAAGGTTAGTAATCAGCAATGGCTTCTTTTACATACCATCACCACTTTCAGACTGCCCTGATCTATAGGGATTGAATTTTGGCTTTGGGGCAACAACAGGTGCAAATTTCTTAGGGGCTTGTTGCGTTGACACGGAGATGCTAGGTGTTCCAAAGCCCTGAGTGGTCTCCATTCTGGCCGTTACATGTCCCATGTTGTCCCCAGAGCTCTTTGGTGGTAACCATGATGAATGAGACATTTTTCAAGTCTACAAAACAGAAATGACATACATTGGAACTAAAAACATGCAAGACAAACATGCAGGATGACTTTCTGGTGAAATGTGATAAAACTATGCTACAGCAGTAATGAAGCTCGACAACAGAACGGTGTGATAAGAAAAAAATAAAAACAGTTTGAACGTAAAAACATACAGCTTCTAAAGATCTACCTACAAGATTACAAACATGTGATGTATACTCTATTAAGCAAACAAAACTTGAAAATAAAGAATGAATCACACACAAGGGACCCCATTTATAATATGCCATGAAGCGATATATCCGGTGGCTAAGGAGTAGGTCTTTCTAAAGCCATAAAAATAAAATATAAACCAGAAACTATTAATGAGAAATGTGAAAATGACAATGTTAAAAAAAATGGTTTTATTGTCAAACTCTGAGAAACAAAAGATGAAGAAAATCTGCTTTGTTTGCACATGTTAACCACCCAGAAGCTGAAATATTGTTATTGGAGGAAAAGCATGAATATTAATATGAAATTAACAAAATAGCATACAAACTCTACCCTGCAGAGTGGACTATATTTCAGTTGCTAAAGGAACACTTTATAAAGCTTTATGTAATGCAGAAAACCCTACAATCCAAAATTCTTTAAAAGTACATCTAAAGGCAAAATTGAACAATGACAGCAGGGTTAGTGCATAGCGCACGTTATAATGATTGTAAACCGTAATGAACATAGACATAATAATAAGAGACATACTTTCATTTAAATCTACCATGTAGCAAGCCAAGACTCATGCCTACCAGAAGATTTTTGAGTCGAAATGTTAACAACATTTGCGCAATATTGCATAACATCTTTTAACAATAGTTTGTTAAACGATGTTCAATAATGGCCAATTACATGCGGTAATCATTCGCTTTGAACAACTATCATGAGGTCGTGGACGCGCTTATTTCCACAATCGTTCAAAGTCGCGTTTCCGTCCATCATTATGTCCCAAGCAGTTGCAGAAGATGGATCAAGGAATGATCGTTCGTCGCCACGTATCCCCAATCCATCTTTCACGGTCTTGTGGTGGGTATTCAGCTTTAGAATAACGTGATCAGTTACAACGCAGTACTGTGAACAGGGCCATAGAATTGTAGGGGGAGTGAGTAGACACGACATTCTGAATTTTTCTGCTACACAACTGAGCACTGTGAAATAGCCCTAAAGCAATGCCCTGCTTGTCCCATCTTCCATGAGATTTAGGCTAGGTTCACATTGCACAGCGTTCATGACATGGACTTTCACAGCAGATCCAATGCAGGATCAGTAGTGTCGGTTCATGCAATAGTCATGTCTGCTGTAACAAACATGTCAGATACTATGCCATCTATGACATGTCTGTTTCATCCAGTGCCTGGAAAAGTTATGCAAGACAGGACTTTGCATTTCATTACTGCAACGGACAGGTTCATGATGAACAAGTCTGAAGAGACCCTACAGAGCAGAGTTCCCCAACCCTGTCCTCAAGGCCCACAAACAATACATGTGTTGCAGGAAACCACAAACATTCCCAGGTAGGGAAATAAACGGTCTCAGAGCAGTTTAAAGAGAAACGCCAACCTAGAATTGAACTTTATCCCAATCAGTAGCTGATACCCCCTTTTACATGAGAAATATAATGATTTTCACAAACAGACCATCAGGGGGCGCTGTATGACTGATTTTGTGCTGAAACCCCTCCCACAAGAAGCTCTGAGTACCGCGGTACTCTGGGCAAACTGCCACAATGTTCACAGACAGGAATTAGCTGTTTACAGCTGTCTCTAACAGCCAAAACAGCTAGCAGCAGCTACATAACCTGCCCACAGTAAAAATGTCACCATGTAATAAATGTCAATGTAAATCGGGGAGAGGAAAGATTTTACAATGAGCAAACACTGACTAAATCATTTATACATAATTATGGTAAAAAATGAAGCACTTTTTTTACTACATTATTTTCACTGGATTTCCTCTTTAATTGTCTGTAGATCTCCACAAAACATGTACTATTGGTGGGCCTTGGGGTTGGGGAACACTGCATAGATAATACAGGATCTATCAACATGTTCACTAAATGGCTCATTCTAGCATGCAGTGTGAACCTGGCCTTGTTTTACAGTGTTTTTAGTGTGTAGGCTGTTCCTTTCCCCAGTAACTGGCTGACAGCTGAGCCTAACCACGCAACCAGGAACTGGGGAAAGACGTACGGCGGCGTCCCACGAGAGTACAAGCCGGGAGTAGCGCGCACTGACGGCGAAACTAAGTGGGACTACTAGGAGCAGCCAGCCGGTGGCCAACAATAGCGGGGGAGAGCCCGCATTCAAGAAAAAACTCTATGTGATCTTAAACTTCTGGGAAAGTGTGAGTGCAATCATTTTTTTAATACATAATAAATAAGACGTTTTTACGCTATGAGAGGCCTTTGTCTGAGTTTTTAGATGCAGCAAGCTGAATATAATAGTGGATTCCTAGAGTGGTGAAATTCTTCCAGCTGATTGCCTGAGTGGCGGGGGACGACCCGGGAACGGTCCCAATGCTGTAATAGACCCAAGTGAGGGTCTTCTTGGACGGTGAGTCAGGCACCAAAGGGTGAGGTGGAGGCTGTTCTATTGGACGTATGCTTGGCAAATGTGAACAATATTGATTTTTCAATCATCTGGATGAAATGAGAAGCCCTCAAATGTGATATCATTTTGGACTGTGTATACATTACATGGACTTTGTGATTGAAGTAGCGTTATAGAGACCATTGTGTTCCAGATATAATAGTGATATGATTTTTTAGAATGGTTTTATAGCCTTATGCTTATCTTACATAGCACCTGAGTGCGCCACCTCTGTGCAGTTGAGCCCTAACTGTAGCTATCCTCTCACAGCCAGCGATTAAGCTCTACACTAGGTGATGTGTGCGTGCATATGTGTCAGTGGATGGGAGCTCAGACCAGCCTGAAGCAGGAACAGATTAACAGTCTCAGCTCTAAAAAGTAAAAGAAGCAAGGCAGCCTCACACCATTACACACACACACAAAAAAGAACAAAATTCTGTGAGCCAGGGCAGTGCTGCACTTACAGCATTAGCTTTGCAGTCAGCTTTTCAGTTTTGTCTTTAGACCACTTTTAGCAGTTTAAAAGGGATTACTTTTACAAGCCTCTGTTTTTTCATACCTAACAGAACAGTTTAAAACAAACCTGAACTGAAAATAAACACTTATGAGATAATAGTATGTGCATTACTAATGGTAAATATAACATACATAACACAACATAGTCTCATTTTTATTTTCAGGTTATAGCAGCCTTTCTCACCCTTTTTACCTTGGAGGAACCCTGTAAATAACTTTTGGATCTCAAGGAACCCTGCAAACAATTTTTAGGTCTTGAGGAACCCCTACATTTATTTTTCAGAAGGCATGGTCTTTAAGTAGGTTAGGCTGCTAATTTCACTATCTCCTATTACACTGCCACTCATACTGTCTCCTGACCCCCCAATTTAGTGCTTCTTGTTACAGTACCACCTATTATAGTGTGATATGTTACGATGGGGTAAAATGCCAAGGAACCCCTGCAGAGTCCTCAAGGAACCCTGGGGTTCCAGGGAACCCTGGTTGAGAAAGCCTGGGTTATAGGCTTTGTTTTTAAGACTGCATTCTAAACAGCAACCATGTCTGTTGAGCTGCCTTAACAAGCAGAACTACCTACCCTTTGTACTTATTAAAACATTACCAGCAATGCTTTCAAAGCAGATAAGGAGTTTTTGGCTTTTATTTTT
Source organism: Hyperolius riggenbachi (assembly GCF_040937935.1). NCBI lineage: Eukaryota > Metazoa > Chordata > Amphibia > Anura > Hyperoliidae > Hyperolius > Hyperolius riggenbachi. The sequence goes on from NC_090649.1 coordinate 199,372,085, forward strand.
CAGGACAGCAGGCTAAATTTTACAAGCTGTTCGACCAGCTCATATTCATAGATAAAAAAAACAAACTAGTTAACACTTGCTTTACAGGAAAAAAGAAAGGGACTTCAGAGAGTTTCCTAGTAAGACTAGTACACATCATTTCAACTCCACAAAATGAAATGCAAAGTACGGTATTCCACATAGCTGTTGAGCAAAGAAGAACTGTATACAAGTCTTTTGTTTTAATTTGTAATGTCTTAAGTCAAGCAAGCTGCCATATCAGTCGCAAGAATAAGGGACCAGTCATGTATTTTAATATGACTTGACTTGGGAAATCAAAATGACATATTCCTTTTGCTTTGAAAGACTTGTATGCATGTGGTAGGACTGCTTACAGAAGAACTCAAAGCAAAAAAAAAAAAAAAAAAAAAAAAAAAAAAAAGGTTTATTTTATTTCAGGATAAACTGGGAATAAAACAGGGTTTTTATTGAATTTTGCAATAAGTAACAAGGTTACAGATAAACAAAATGAAAAAAACAATATGTGTCCAGTTATGTGACGATGGCCAACCTATTTGCCAAAAAGATGAGCAAATACTACATGTTAAATGCCAGCTGGAACCTATTCAATGAAACATCACTGACACTGCAAGTTGAAGTAAAAGATATTTACAGAGAAGACATAAGAGGTAAGAAATTCTAAGTGGTAACCATTTATGCCTCCACTCATTTAAACATTGTTACATTTTTTAACTGACCACATATATAAATGTATATAAATGGGCAGATCTTCATTGGTCACATTTTTGCAGTCAGTTAGAGTAGGCGCCTTTCAGGGCAATGGCTTTTTTAGCATAGAAAGAAACAGTTGATATCCTATTTTGTTGCTTGAACTCATGTCCCAACAATTTACCAAACTCAGACGACAACTTTTTGGCTTCAGTATATTAGGCAGGTTAAGAGTAAAAGCACGTTATATCATTCCAAAATTGAATATTTATAAGGCCCAAATTAAGCATGCAAAATCATCTATAACCAGCTTACATCTAGTACACAGATTACCGTATTGTGTGATGTTAAGTTTATATAACTTTAATGGGGTAAACCAGATTTGATGGAAAACAACATTTTTTGTTATGTCAGTCTATGCACCTACTGGGGAGATTTCTACTCTGTAAATCTCTCATGTCTTGTCAGGACAGTGCCCAATGCGGTGACCTATATTACAAAGGTGGTTTACAATGATCTATCTGTCCCATACAGTATCTGTCCATAACATGACTGTCAATACCATGTAATCAGGGGCATAACAATAGACCCTGCAATGATGCCTCCGCAGGGGGGCCCAGAAGCCACAGGGGGCCAATGGGGGGAAAAGTTTTAGAGACTGACAGCTAAGGGCATGGTGGAAAAAAAACGTATTCTGCTCTCACACCATTGTTATATTGACTGCATGTGTCCACAACACAGATAAGGACTCATACACACTTTGGAATGTGTACACTGTCCCTGCTCCCTGGGGTTCGTAAAAAACATCTGTCTCTCATTGCTCCAAAGTTCTGATGACTAGATGTACAACCTTACAAATAAAGGAGTCACATTTTGGAAAAAAGTTGTAGACTTTCCCTTTTCAGCAAAAGGATTCCTAAATTCTTATCACACCAGCTAATGACTTTACGGCCTCTGAATACTTTTACAGCACAGTGGAGTGGAGATTGATGTCTGACTGTTGCTGCCACATTGAGAGCTTGTTGTCTCACATGGAGTCCAAGATCCTGCAATAACAGTATCAATCAGTGACATTCTGAATGTTTTGCCAAAGTTACATTGATACTATATCTTATGTTCAGCATGTCATTGTTGTTCCTCCATATAGCATGTGCGCTCATGTAGTAAAATAATAAGGCTGTGTGTGTGTGTGTATGTACTGGGAACAGAGCTGCAACGAGGGACTTGTCGCCTGCAAGGGGCTGGAGGAAGCCCCGGGTAAGTAGATCTGGGGGATAGCATAGATTGTCTGACGTTTCCTTTAAGTCTAAGTGTTTTTATCTGCATGGGGAAAACACATTGGTCCTCAGTTTTCCTGTGCAGAAAGCGAGGGGGGCCCCATCCAAATTTTTGCGGGGGGGGGGGGCATCCAAAGTTTTGCAGGGGTGCCCAGTTATGTCTAGTTACACCCCTGCATGTAGTAACTATCCGCTCCACTTTGTGCAGATTGGATCCGCTGCAAGTGGGAAAGTGAGCCTTGGGCTACGTTTGCAGTGGGGCACTGTGGCGCAGCATTTCAGATGCATTTTAACACGGAACTTCACACTGCAGTCTAACCCCTATGTGGCAGTCACAGGGCACGTAGCGAGTATCCATAAAACTGCCATGTTCACTATAAGACTGAAGTGAACTTTTCATTGACTGTACATGTTACTGCATGCAATGCAACAAATGTATAACGTGTGGCAACGACCTTTCCACTCTGTTGCATTTCTATTACAGGGACTGCAATGCCCTCTGTAAACCTAGTCTTACATTATACAGCTTTGCATTCATTTTCTGCTCTGGACAAAATGCATGCGATTCTAATAAATCTGCTCCTTGCATTTAAGCCATACAAGCAGAGAATTTCACCAAGACCTGTGCAGACCATGCAGAGAGAGTTTTTTTTCTATGGACCCTGCCTCTGCTCTGCATCATGCTGTGTACATTTGCCAGATGTCTACGTCTAATTGCGGCTGCCTGAAGCCTGTAGTTCACATTTCTGTATACAATATCTGGTCCTAAGCAGCCCCTTTCTCCAGATCCTGCTCTTCAAGGTGTTGCCCCTTATGTGCAGAAGCCATATTGATCCCCATCACATACACAGTAGAACCCCATGGGTAAGCAGTTCCCCTCTTTCTACATGCACTATCCCTTCTCCATGGTACATCAGAATCCTGTCACATGTAGAACAGTCCCATTGACAGCAAAGTCTCCTATTCCACATGCAGTAACCTTCCCCGCCTTCCCCTATGCAGTTTTCTTACTGCATTTATAGCACCATGCCTTCCATGTGCATTCCCCTTTGAGGAGCAGGGCCTATGGAGCCTTTGAATATAGCCAGCCCTGAACATCACAGTAGCTCTTTAAATGTTGCATCTGTACTTTTCAGTTTCCGTCTGAGTTCATCTGAGCTCCATGGTTAGAAAGAAAACAGTCCATGTGTACAACAATTAAATGTGGCACACTTGAATTTAGCACATCCTGTTTCATTAACAGGGCAGGACATAAACATGTCACATAAGCTGCACAGCACTGAAAGTCTATAAACCATCTGCAATTCCAGGTTGCTGAGCTACCAAAGATTAATGGTCGTAAACACCCTCCATTTTACTTTACAAGGCAGGCTTTGTCAGCAAGATTTGACAGTCTTTCTAATAGAGTAATGGTCAGAATAAAACAACTCCTTTTTTTGAGGTAGACCCCTTACACTTATGATTTTCCTTTTTTCCTTTGTTTTACCTTATAGCAAAGTCCTAAACTTCATTCATTTCTCTTTTGATAATGCTACAAGACTGACTGCACATAAAGTTAAAATATAAAGTGCTGTGCCAATTCTTTAAAAGCAAAACCAGGATTCCTTAAAGCAACTCAAAAGAAATGTAAAACAAAACACAAAACATGTGAGGCAAACTTATGCAGCCTTACACACAATTGTGGAGGTGCCATTTTATTGCAATCACATTACTGAAAGTACCCACCGATACCAGCCAAATCAGTCCAACCTCAAAAGGATTTCACTACTGTGCACAACATGATCAAGTAGTAGCCTCTGCTTTCACGCATGCATAAATATGGAAAACTTTCTCCAAAAGTTTAACAAACTCTGGAAGTCCACAGGGTTCATAGAGCCCTGCTTTTGGAAACCAGCAGAGCAAGTCTATGTGTAAAGCTGCACTGGATATCTTAAGGTGCACCCAAAAACGAACATCCGGTACAGAAACACAAACTTGCCCAAGAAGAGGGAAGAAAAAGAAAAATCGAGGTCCACCTCCTCTTCAGGCACAAGCGTGGTCATACTGTAACTCGGAGCCGCTCTGCTCTTTTACGAGTGGCTCCATGCTAATGCAAAGGCATGGCTGCAATCGCAGGGTTGCTGCACAGCCACTCAAAAAAAAAAAAAAAAAAAAAAAAAAAAAAATGAAACTTGCCATTGTTCACCTGGTTCCAAAAAATACTAACTGTCTGGATCCCACACTGATCTCCTGGTTTCAATGACACCCTTACAACAACAAATAAGCAGCTTAAGTAAGCACAGGTTGGCACTGTGAAGTCAGACTAACCCTTTTGCATACTAGTTATGGGTTAATGACTTAAAAAGCATTAAATGCAGAGGTGATCAGCACTCAGCGAGGGAAAGCAGTAAAGTGGCCAGTTACTTACCTAGGGCTTCTTTCAGCCCCCTGAAGTCCACCTGGTCCCTCGCTGCAGCGTCTCCTCAATAGCGTTCCCATGACTGGGAGCATTCTGCACATGTGCAGTATCAATTTTTACTCACTGTGCAAGCGCAGAAAGCTCCCAGCAATGGAAGCGCGATGACAAGGCACGCAGCACAAGGCCACGCATGCAGCATTCGGAGGTGGACAGCAGCTAAACGAAGCAGCTCGGAATTACAGCAAGAGACAATTAGGACTTCAGGAGGCTGGAAGAAACCCCAGGTAGGTAACTGGCCACTTCACTTTTCACTTAACATTTCCTGTAAAGTCGAGCTGTACTCAAAAAAATCAAATCATTTTTTACAATATCCATTTATAAACTATTTAGTCAGTGTTTGCCCATTGTAAAATCTTTCCTTCCAAGCACTTCGAGTCAGACAGGACACAAGCGCTATACAAAAAAAAATTATTATCTTGCAGCAGGGAGTAATTAACTGCACAGAGTAGCTAAATACTCATTTTTTCCACATATGGACTAATCCACGGACTGGCAGCAAACGTGGACACTCTATATAGAATCCCATGTTTTTCCCATGTTAAAAACATCAGAGGAGAGTCAGATAGGCAACTATTACAAGATGTGATGCACAAAATATTCTCCCAAACTGCTAATTTAGCCTTAGCCAGGAGTCTCAAGTTAGGCCAGGCAAATCACTGCATAATTAACAGATGCCGATTAAATGGTAAAGCTGCCAGACACTTTCAGCTGCTAACACCAACCGCTGAATCAAGGGTAATGCCAATTACCATATTAGGAGATTATTTTGCATACTACTAATTAGGGAGGCTTCTGTAGCCATTGCAGATGCATCTGTCATCTCCCACTGACTTGAAACTGAGGTATTCAGTCCCAGAAGCTACTGGCTCATTCACCTGCCGCCAACTAGCTGATCAGCAGATACTAGGCGATGACCCTACCTCATTTTTCATTCAGTGGAAATTTGCATGCTTATTCCAATTTAAAGCTCATTTCTGTGCCACAGCTATACCTTAAAAGCAGGTCCAATACATCCAAGTGTTAATACATGAGAAGCAATACCACCTTACCTCAAAGGCTTGGGATAAAACTAATTTTCAAACTGGGTTTGAGGGTTGATCCAAATTATTGAACCAATTTTTGTTTGTTAATTTTCAAACAGGCCTACAGATGATCAGTGCACTTTACAGGATTGCAGGATTGATTTATAGAGCTCTGTATGAAGGCCATAAGAGTGCTTTAGTACGGTTAGACAGTGTTTCTCAACACCATTTTGGCATATAAACATTACTAAAATATATAGAGCCCAGGCACCATCCGAAGCCCTCAGAAGTTTCCTTTGCCAAAACCTAGGCTGTAGGGGACTAAAGAATTTACAACTTTGTAGAAGTTCTCAACCTGACAATCGTCCACAAATCACTGTGCCTGCTTGTAACCCTGTAAGAGAATCATAAAAATGCACAGTGCCCAGTACTGCTTATGCCAAGCAACACAAAAAACCCTGTGCCGCACTCCAGGGGGTAGTGCCACCACCTTATGAGGACATATATCAGACTCCCTCTTTGTGGGTGCACTCACCCGAGGTGCGTCTTGAGTAATTGCGTATCTTAAATACACTTCTTGCCAGCCAAGGATCATCAGCCGTGTATAAAAGCAATTCCTCCTTTAATAAAAGTGATACAGTACATGCAGGTTTACAGATGAGGGCACTCGCTCCACCACGGATTAAACAGAGCCGCACTCCCCGACTGTTCCTGCTTCCTGGTAACGTCAGTGCGCGTCTCCGACTCCGGGCGGAAGTCTGATATATGTCCTCATAAGGTGGTGGCACTACCCCCTGGAGTGCGGCACGGGTTTTTTTGTGTGGTTTGGCATAAGCAGTACTGGGCTCTGTGTGCATTTTTATGATGATCTTACAGGGTTACAAGCAGGTGCAGTGATTTGTGTACTATCTGGTGGTAGAGGCGAAGTGAACTCTTTTCATTGCTGCAATCCCCTGATATAGAAAGCTTTTATTGTTCCAGTGGAGCGCAGAATTTTTTGAATATTTGGCAAACCTGACAGTAGTTTATTTTACCACAGGAAAATTGGCTACAATGCGCGCCACCAGTTTACCCCAACTAAGTAGGAGGGTCGGGTGGGAAGTTCTGCATCTCAAGTCACCAAATCAAGCTGTCATTTTAATGCCAGTAATACAGAGTAGCCTCTAGTGTGGGCAAAAACCAAACACAACATTTTTATCTTTGAAAGCCACTGAGGACCACTCTAGTGAATAAGGCAGGGGATGCACAATTGTGTGTTTAACTGCACTATAGGAAATTACACGTGAAATTTAAATAAATGGATATGAATCAGGATTTTATTTTTTGCATTTGTCCGATTTAATTTTGTGTTTTTCTCCAGGGCTGTGGAGTTGGTACAAACATCATCGGACCCCCAACTCCGAATCAGACTCCTCAGTTTATGAAACCACCGACTCCAGGTACCCAAAATTGCTCAGACTCCTCGACTCAGACTCCTTAGTCCAATTCTTAACAAGGCAATGAATTTGGTACAAAAATCATCCATCTCCGACTCGTCAGTTTATTGAAACCCCCGACTCAGGCTCCAGGTACCCAAAATTGCTTTGACTCCTTAACTCCGACTCCACAGTCCTGTTTTTCTCTGTGGAGATTAAAAGAATAAAAAAGAAAAAAAAATGCTTTCTAATTTTTTTTTCTGCATAATTACATATTTTCAATCATATTGTAATTTGCAAAAAAAAAAAAAATTCACAAAAAATAGAGACATCTCTACAAAAAAATGTTCACACCAAGCGATTCTTTGATGCCTGGGAAAGCTTTATTGATACTTAGAATAGATTATTGAATCTTTTTGCCTTGCCCAGTGGTTCCAAGAGGTTGCTGCTGGGTGACCCACCTGTTTGTTGTCCTTGCAACTGATGGGTGATCCTCTCCCTCCATGCTCTAGACTTTTACCTTTGTTTGCTTTTTGCCATTGTACTTGACTTTGTTTTTACAAATATACCAAGATAAGTCTATTTTATTGCTTTGCATTTATAATTCAGGAATGTTTGAAATCGTTCATACATGCCCTTCTACTGTCATACTGCTTGTAGATTTAGAATACGTATTACAATCTTGCTGTCTTTATTAGTACAGTTTTCTTTACGCTGTGTTTTCTTTGTGAAAATCATGTTTTCCAACTAATTTTTTTCCTTTTTACTATAATCTTAAAGTGTACCAGAGATGGCACACTGGCCACTATTTATACTTTCCTGGGGCTTTCTCCAGCCCCATGAGCACTGGGGCTTCACTCGCCATCCTCCTCAGGTCCCCCTTTCTGGCGATACGATTCCTGGTAATCCGGTCAGTTGTCGCCAGTCGTTGCCTTCTGTGCATGCGCAGCTTGACTGCACGTGCCACCACCACGTTCCCGTCCTCTAGTGCGTTCTGCGCCTGCGCACTACTACTATGTGCTCCAGGAGACGACAGCGCAACGAGGGGTGCTCATGCGCAGAAGGCTGTGACTGCCTGTATTACCGGGAGTTGTAGCGGCAGAACGAGGGACCTCTAACGACTTGTTTTTCAGAGTTTATCAGAGCACTGGACACTTCACAAACTTAAAAAAAATAAAAAAAATAAAAATCTACAACAAAACTGTAGACATCTGGACAGTGTGTCTTTTGTGGTACAGAATATATTAAAGCAGCCCTTATTCTATAGTCTTTTTTCACGTTGTACACTGATTTCAAGACTACTAGGGTATCTTTTTTTTTCCTTAAATCATTTTGTGTTTTCTTGCTTATTAAAATTCTCAGTTCGTTTTTGAATGTTCTAATTTTCATTATGGGAAAGGTAACATTTGCAGCAGATGCTCTAAAAGCCTCCCCAATGGGCTGTGAATCAGATAGTCACAGTGTGTTCAAATCTTGCACATATGTGTTACTGAAATAAGTTTCATTCAAAAAGTGACATCACAAACCTGCCTGAATTAAAACTGATGAAACTAAAGATACAAGACTTCAATATGAAAAGAAAAAAAAAAACAACAACATACTTTAAAGAGACTCTGTAACAAAATTTTTAGCCTTATTTCTTCTATCCTATAAGTTCCTATACCTGTTCTAATGTGGTCTGGCTTATTGCAGCCTTTCCTAGTTGAACAGTGGCTGTATTATCTGTTATATAATCTAATCTTTACTTTGTCAGCTTTGTCGGCACAGGCAGGAATGTGCTGCTTTGCTGTGATAGGTAGAAGTTATACACACCCTCTACACGCCCCCTCCTGGCTCTGTATGAGTCACAGACTGAGCTTCTCTCAGCCTATCACATCTGGTTAGCAGCCATGTTTTTGGTTTGTAAACACTGCCTAAAACTGGCAATTACAAGCCAGTATTGCAGCAGGGAGTGGCAAAAACAGCAAAGAGGGGCCCAGGAGAACATAATGAATAGAATGGTATGCTTTTTATTGTAAGAATTTTAGAGCACAGATTCTCTTTAACAAAGACTTGCCAAGCACAAGTTCATGTGATAACACAGCAGCAGGCATTTTTGTAACATGTTTACAGGGACCCTGAGCAGATCGCGTGTGTATGCATTTAAAGCGGAACTGTAAATTTGTCCTAAAACAAACCGTTTCACTTACCTGGGGCTTCCCCAAGCCCCCAGCAGCCGTCCTGTCCCACGCTGGTCCTGCACGATCCTCTGTTCTGCTGCCGCCAGCTTGTTTTGTCAGTCAACTTATAAGTCGATGGCAACTGCAACTGCGCGCCCCTTGCTCCGCGAAGCTTTCTTTGCGTTCCAGCGTGCAATAGCATCCTGCGCCATTATCGCTGATGGTGCAGGGCGCTATTGGGCGCTGGAACACGAAGAAAGCTTCACGGAGCCCGGGGTGCGCAGGCGCAGTTGTCGTCGACTTACAAGTTGGCGGTAACAAAACAAGCTGGCGGCAGCAGAACGGAGGATCGTGCAGGACTGGTGTGGGACAGGACGGCTGCTGGGGGCTTGGAGAAGCCCCGGGTAAGTAAAACTGTTTTAGAACGACTTTACAGTTCTGCTTTAAATGCATACCCTGGGAATACTTGGTATTAATTTCTCATACTTATCGGTCCGTTTCCTAAATGTTTCTACCCCTGGTCCAGCAAGTGTAAATTGCATTGGGCCCGGGTGCAGAAGTCCAATCCTCTAGTGCACTGAGCACAATTATCAGAAATCAGAATCACTTTAATTCGCCAAGTATGACAGGAGTCCTACTCGGAATTAGTTGTGGTTCACATGGCGTAGACAAGTAAATAAAGAAAAACATGCCCGCTTGTGCACAGATTGACTGACAGGTGAATGCAGGAGAAGAAGAAGGCGGAGCATGCACAGACCACATGATCTGACTTCTGCTCCCGGCTCACAGCGCAATTTTACTGAGTCACCGGCCTAATGTAATTTACACTGGCCGGACCGGGGGAGGGGGGAAGCAACATTTAGGAAATGGCTCGGTAAGCGAGAGATTACCACCAAGTATTCGTGGGTATGCGTAAATGCATACCCACACGCTCTGCTCAGTATCCCGTAGTGAGAAATGGACTATAGTAAAAAATTCAGGATACCTTTTAATTATCCTGGTTTCAGCATCAGAAACTCTTCCAATATCTATATATCACTTTATAGTGGTATGTAGCCTTGCCCTCCCAGTGAGGTTGCAGCCTAGACTTTTTAGCTACAGTATCTCAAAAACGTGAGAACATCTCTCAAATGTTTGTAATTTTTTTTTTCATGGGACAACACTGAAGGTATGATACTTTGATACAATGTAAAGTAGTCAGTGTACAGGCTGTATAACAGTGTAAATGTACAGTCCCCATCAAAATAACACCACACATGCCACCCATGTCTAACCCACCGGCAACAACAGCGAGTACACTCCTAAATGAAGAATGTTAAAATGATGCCCAATTTTCCCTCCCCGGGGTCATGTTACTTGTTAATGTTACAGGGTGTCAGGTGTAAAGGGGTATCAGTTGAATTCAATTTGGTGTTCTTATTCTCTCTCGCTCTCACAATCTGTCTAATTCTGGTCACTGAAGTGAGAGGCTACAAGCACACCGTGCACCCTGCTAGTGACAATCTTCTATTATGTCCAATCGAACCCTCTCACCTGAATGTTGCTGAATCTATGCAATTCCTGCTAGATTTGGTACTGTAGACACGGGTGTATACCATTGCATTTGATTGGCTGACGGGCTGTCTGCTCACCATATTAATAATGGCAGATTGTGGGCTGGGAGTGAGCATTTGCTTCTTGTGTTTTGCATTCAGCATTATATAAAGGCAGCTTGGGTGAATCCCCTGGCGATGGCAGCACCGGGGCTCACCTGCACTCCCCCTATTGGTGTTTCATGGGGAATCGGGGGGTCCTACACCAGTGTTTGTGTCACTGAAAATTCAACATGGCACCTCAGGGCAGGGAACACTCATGAGTACCCCCAAAAAAGCCTTTTCTGAATTTAAACAGGCTGACAACCATTTAACAAATCAAACTGACTGTGTCTACTGACTACTGAGGCTTAAGTACTTGCCTACATTCTGCAGTGATGCTTGGTCATGCTACAACTTCACTAGACAGTGAGTGGGCACTTGTGGGCTCATTCTTCTATCCTCCTTGGTGGCAAGTTTTCATAAGCGAGTTGGCACTTTTCTATGTAGTTCTAGAGCCAAATGGCAATAGGAACACTGAATATTCACCTTGTACTTCTGTGTATTTCCTCCATGTACTGCAGATCCTTCCCACAAATACCCTGACTAGTAGGTTTTTTGGAATCCAAGCAAATTGGCTGCGGGCGTGGTAATGTCAGAAGGAAATATTTCATAAATTATGACATGGGGAATTTCATCTGCAGAATTTATCTTGTAGTTTGTAGAGGTGCTACTTGCACATTTTCCTTTCTCTTCACTACATACATAGTCATCTGGAGGGATGAATTTTGATAGAAGCAAAATCTGGACAATGGAGCTTTTCAGGTAAAAGTCATCATTTGATTCAACATGTCGGCAACAAAACTGATCAATCAACTGCACATCAGAAGCTGGGAAACGGATGTGATCTGGCCTGACTGACTGATCAGCTACGGACGTGGCTAATCGGATCGATAATCTGCCCCTAGAACTCCAGTCCCTGGTTGCCTAACATGCCCTGTGTCAGGATGATGAGCTATAGGAAAACCGACATGATCATAAAGTCTTTATTATCTGGTACAAGTAAAGATTCTGACAAATTTTGTTGGGTGATACCTTTACTCCATTAACAGGAAAGGGTTTATAGCTTTGTCCACTGATAGGGCTGTTTTGGAATTATTTTGTGCCAAGGCAAGCAAACGTGCATTACCCTCCTACATTTGCACACATTATGGAGGTGCGAATGAGTAGGACTCGGACCATGGCAACAACTACACTAGCTTCAGCCAAAAATTAAACTACATGGAATACACTAGAGAAGACACTGGAAAGCAGGACTACATCACAGAAAACAATAGAATAAACTACAGGGAACATCAGTACACTACAGGGGTACACTGGAATTATTGAATACCATTTTAGTGGGTGCTAAAATACTAGGTGTAAACTATGTAGGGCACTAAGACGAATTGCACACATACTGCCAAGCAATGCTCATCCAGCGCACAGACCTGTATCAGTGTGTCGCAGGAGGTTTGTTAGTTGACCTACTGCATGATCTTCTGTGTAGGTTTTCATTAATTGAGCCCCACTTCATGATATCCAATTTAGGTTTTAACATTTGATATCTACTCCATGATTGGTAGTTTCAGGCCGCTAAAACTGGAAACCGGCGGCAGCGGTGCGATCGGATGATTGCAACTCTAAAAAACAAAAAGCTTTCTGGGATTTCCTTGTTAATATGTGGAATCCCCCTTTCTGGCCGACAGAATCCCCTTTGAGGCTCTCTAGCGATATTGAAAAAAATATGCTTCCGATCGACAAGCATTAAAAAATAGCTGTGTACATAACTTTCAGTCCACCACGCAAGCTGGCAGCCAACGTGGGAATGCCCTAGTGATGGCCAAGCAGCGAAAACATCACTTCCGGCACAGTGCATTGGTCAGGTAAGAGAGGCCCCATAGACTTTAGTTGCCGAGTGTTACCGTGCGGGATAGCAATGCATTGAAAACGCTCCAGCATAAAAAGGGGCCCAATAGTTCGATTGATTCTTAACCTATTCCACAGCAAGGGTTCAGTGTTTCAATATGTTTCAGTGAGAGTGCCTGGGACCCCGCGGTCCCCCTGGTTGTATGGAGGCATTGGGAAGCCTCCCCGTGGCACTCCTGGATAGTGCTAATGTAGCATGAACTAATTTCCGCAGGGCGACAGCTTTGCGGTATTGGTTTTTTGAGACTGCATAGTTTGGCATGCAAAATGCATATTTGCATGAGCATTGCCTCATGAATAGCCAATTAGCCCAGATTTGCAAAGCCAGACTTGCTAGGGTTAAACTTGGTGTTTGAGCACGCATACATTTTCTCATGGAAAGTATTCAGTGTTTCAATATTTTGATTATAATCTAATTTGAAAATTTCCTTAATATTAGACAAGTTTAATTTACTCATTGTAAGCACAGTTAAAAGAACAAAGGGCATCTAGTAGTTTACGGCAAGAGGGAGAGAACACTGGTTAAAGAGAAACTCCAACCAAGAATTGAACTTTTTCCCAATCAGTAGCTGATACCCCATTTTACATGAGAAAGACAATGATTTTCACAAACAGACCATCAGGGGGCGCTGTGTGACTGATTTTGTGCTGAAACCCCTCCCACAAGAGGCTCTGAATACCGCGGTACTGCTGGCAAACTGCCACAATGTAACAATGTTCAGAGACAGGAAATAGCTGTTATTAGCTGTCTGTAACAGACAGAGCAGCTAGAAACAGCTAAATAACCTGCCCACAGTAACAATGTCACCATGTAATAAATGTCAGAATGTTAATCTGGGAGAGGAAAGATTTTACAATGAGCAAACACTGACTAAATCATTTATACATAATTATGGTAAAAAATGAAGCACTTTTTTTACTACATTATTTTCACTGGAGTTCCTCTTTAAAATTTAGCTACCAAACTGGCATTTGAGAATTCCAGCTAAGCCTCATATGATTGTTTGACAATGTTCTCTGTTCCACTGTGGCTTGTGTACAAAGGCAGAACAGGGATGATGAACTGTGAAGACAAAGCTGCCTTTACAAGAAGGGACAAGGGAACAAGTGGGCAAAATAACTTTTAAACATCAATTTGAAGAGCTAAATATGGCAAGACACACAGGCAGACAAGGACGCCTGCCAACAGGACCCAAAATCATCCAATTGTTTATTTTTTGTTCACATTTTGCATTTAACAAACACATACTTGTTAAAAGTGCCAGCACTGTGGTTGTGCTGCTGCCAAACGAAGACTGCCAAATGAAGATTTTATAACCCTGATTACCATCTCGCCCTATTTATTTGAGCACTTCTGTGTTAAACTGGAAAAACATACGCAAATATGAAAATAAGCATTTTATTAGGACATTTTAGTCAAATGACACCCTATCAAAAAACAGACTGAAAAAGCTTCAAGTAAAAGTGAAAAACACAGTACTAAATACGTCAGTGTCAAGTAACATTATGTAACATTATTACCATTCATGACTGGAGGATTAAGAAGCACATTTTTTCTAGACTTAGCAGGCTTTTTCACAGCAATACAGCTAAGGAAATGGGACACAAATCTGAGGATATAGCTCTACACAAAGCAGCTCCCTGTGAGCCTGAGATGGAGTGTACTGGATACGCACATTTCAGAGATATTTCTCATATTTCTACGATGTTTATACATGAAGTTTTCAAAGTCATGTCAACAGTATTGGGAATAAGTTGCTATCAGAAGAGATGCTTCACCTGGACAGGTGTATAGGAATTTGAAGACAATGTATAAAGATTTATTCCCCATTTGTTTACTTTAATACTTGTATAACTTTGTATTTTTTTATTTTTTTTTTTGGGGGGGGGGGGTTAAGCAGGAAACTATTTGAGAGTTAATCAAGACAATTGTATGAATATATCTCCTCCTAAAGAGGAACTTTAACCAAGGGTTGAACTTCATTCCAATCAGTAGCTAATGCCCCCTTTCCTACAAGAATGAATTACCTTCTTGAATATATCATCAGTCGGGTCTGTATGGCTGACATTGTGGTGAAACCCTTCCCACAGTGTGATGTCATGACCTTGGTACTGACAGTTTCCTGTCTGCGAACCTTGTTGCATTGTGGGAAATAACTGCATTTTCCAACTGCCAAGAAAGCAATATCTCCCTCTGTGCATAGAACTCTCAGTAACTAACAACCTGTACAGGTCACCTGTCAGAACGAAAGAGGTCACCACTAGTGATAAATGTCAGAATGTAAATCGGGGAGAGGAAAGATTTTACAAACATCAAAAACTGCCTCAATTACTACATTGGGATGTCAGGAAAGGTTCCATTCTTCTACCAGGATACACCAACAAAATTCGCACATGAACAGTATACAAACGCCTCCATTTCAGACTTGCTGCCTCCCTTGACCCGGTAGCCAATAATCATGCATTTTTCAAGTAATACAATGCACTTTTCTACCACAACACCACATTTGCTATATAGGCCACTTACTGAAGTCTCACTTTAAATACCCACTGTGTCTGTACAAAAAAAGTTCATTATTCAATAGGTGCAAGTCCCTGATGTCAAGAGGTAAGCAGTGGTCATAATACTGTAAATCTAACATGGGTTTTATATTGTGAAGCACATTTAGTAGATAAGATCTTATTTAGAAGACATGGTTTGTAAGGGGGCAAATGCTGGCTGTTACTGTGCAAATTGGTTTCATTGAAGAAAACGGACTGATACATACTCAAGTCTACACAAAGGTGGTTTCTGGTTCGTGTTAACAGTTTGATCCCTGGTCCCTTTCCCTTTACTAGACCCCTACCCTACATGGACTGCCCATCCAAAGCCCCCTTCACCCCTCATCTCCCCTAGCTCTCTCACACACTCTCCATCATTCATATGCACCTCCAATCCTTGTTGTTTGGACCGCACCAAAACACTAACACTGAGGTTGCAGATGAAGCTCAGGCAAGAAATGAAGTAGAGGTGTGAGGTGGTCAGCCAGGTCCAGAGATGAGCAGTTATCTGAGCAGAAGCATGTGCTGTAGCCGCTGAGATTGTGAAGCTAACCAAGCACCGTCATGGTGCCCAGGAAGTCCTATTCCAGAAATTGCCCAGAATGTACACTGGAACATGCACCCACCCTACTGTCTATACAGATCACACACTGGTATGAATATGCCCGTGTACAACATGCAATGGACTGTACCAGTCATACACAACTCACTCACACTGAAATGTTAATCTCCACTTTGCAGAGCATGCACTGGAGGGTGCTTAGTGCGTATTACAGCATGTTTTCTCTCCCCCCCCCCCCCCCACAATTTAGTGCATGCACAGGAATGTGCATGACAGTATTAGAATTACTCTGTCAGTGTCTGCAAACTCTTCTTTAGCTGCAGTTCCTTTAGCTTTCCTCCATTCGCATCATGTGACAAAACCATTGCGAAAGAGGAGTGTTCCAGTGGCATAGGAAGAAACTAGAAAACGGTTATAGGTGTTATAATGCACCTGGGGGGTGGGGGGGGGCGCGGTACTTAAATGCTGGGTACTGTAGTAGGAGGGATCAGTATGGCATAACCTTTCTGCGTGTCCCAGCTGTCTAGGCTGCTCACCCCCTAAGAATTTGCTCTGACCGCATCTCTCCTCACATGATAACACTCACATTAACCTTGGCCAGGAGATGCAAACAGCTCTTTACTGTAAAATAAACTGCTTTACACAGTGCCAAGAGGAAGATGAAGCAGGCAAGTAGCCAGCATTTACACGTGAATGGAGATTCATCGTACTGTCATTGATTAGGTTAAAGTGAGAAACTGCCAGCAAAAATGATTTCCCCTCCCTCACCAAGACAAAACGAAGACCACCTTATGCTAGACATTTAGCTATGCCCTAATCCCCACTACTACACTGATGCAGCTGCAAAGCACAAAGAGAATTTAGAGACCTTGGAACTTAGAACCCATCCAACCTTTAATTCCGTTCTCCCTCCCTCTCCTCCATCTTGCTTATCAGCCAAAGAATTTGCAACATACTTCACTGATAAAATTGACAAAATCAGAAGTGAATTCTCCACGCAGCTCTCAAATCCCACCTCCACAACTCATTGACTACTCTCTCTAACTGCCTTTTCTCCACTCTCTGAACATTCTCGCTCTCCTCTATAATATCCAAAACTAATCTAACCACCTGTTCTTTGGATCCTATCCCCTCCCATTTCATTCCACAGCTATCCTCATCTCTCTTGCCTGCACTAACATCGCTATTTAACCTGTCTGTCTCCACTGGCATCTTTCCGTCCCCACTCAAAAAAGCACGGTCTTGGTGACTTAATCAACTAATTTGGGTTTCAATACCACCTGTATGCAGACGATACACAACTGGACCTCTCGGCCCCAGACATTAACTCCCTCCTCAAACGTGTTTCTGACTGCTTGTCTGCTATATCCTCCTTCATGTCCTCTCGCTTCCTAAAACTTAATATGAGTAAAACAGAACTAATAATTTTTCCACCGTCTCTGGCCACCTCTCTACCTGAAGTAACAAATGTTAATAACACTCCCATAAGTTCAGTTCCCAAAGCACGGTGCTTGGGGGTAATATTCGACTCATCTCTCTCTTTTATTCCTTATGTTAACTCCATAACCAGCTCCTGTCATCTCCAACTCAAAAACACATCTCACATCCGTCCTTTTCTCACTCAAGACACAACGAAAATGTTAATACAGGCTCTTATAATTTCTCGTCTGGACTACTGCAACATACTACTTTGTGGACTAACTTTTAACAGACTGGCCCGGCTCCAGTCGGTACTGAACTCAGCTGCTCGTCTCATTCATCTTTCTTCTCGATCTTCCTCTGCTGCCTCTCTCTGTCAAGCTCTTCACTGGCTGCCAATTAACCATAGGATCCAGTTAAAACTCCTAACCCTAACCTACAAAGCTCTCCACAATCTCTCTCCCCGGTACATATTCTCACTAATTTACAGATACAAACCCAATCGCAATCTCAGATCTGCACATGATCTTCTGTTGTCCTCTAGAATCACCTCACTTTCACAAGATTTTGCACGCGCTTCACCCCTCCTCTGGAATGCCCTCCCACAACACATCAGTCACTCGCAAACCTTTGTGACCTACCACTTAAGGACCAGGGGTGTTTTGCAGGATCTGTGCTGCGTGGGCTCTCCAGCCCGCAGCACAGATCAGGATTTAGCCAGGGCGATCAGACTTACCCCCTTTTTTCCCCACTAGGGGGATGTCCTGCTGGGGGGGGAGGTCTGATCGCCGCCGGCTTGCTGCGCTTTGCGGAGGGGGCTCTTCAAAGCCCCCCTCCGCAGCGTTTTCGGCGCTCCTGCCTTCCCGTCCCTCCCTCTACCTCCATGGGCTGCGCAGGACGGATATCCATCCTGCGCATTGAAGGATAGGCTTCAGCCTTTCATATGCCGCCGATCTGCCTTACGGAGCTGCTGCACTTTCTTCCCCGCGTGTTTACATTTTGCCGGCGAGCCGCGATCGGCGGCTCTCCGGCTGTTCACGGAGACACCCTCCGTGAACTGACATGGAAAGGCCACTCGTTCGAGCGGCCGTTTCCATGGGAAACCACTTAAGACCTGCCGACGCCTATGGGCGTTAGCTGGTCCTTAAGTGGTAGTACGCTCTCTAAAAAAACTAATTTGTTCTGACAAGCATATGTGCTACCTTAGGTCACTTCCCTTTGTCCTAAGACCAAATTGCACTCCTACTAGGTATCTTAAAACATACTGCCTCTATATATTTTATACTACCCCTCGTTTCCCCCCATTCCATTTAGATTGTAAGCTTGCAAGGGCAGGGCTCTCTCCCTTTTTGTGTCTTGGAAATCAGTATACATTTTACTCATGTTACTTTTATCACTGTCATTACCAATTCTATATTTTGTATTCTGTATTTTGTATAATTTTTAGTATTTGGTCACCAATTATGTATCTTGTGTATTGGTGTACAACATTGCCTGCATTATTATTATGTACACCCTGTTTGTTTCTTCCTTTGTACAGCACCATGGAATATGTTGGCGCTTTTAATAATAATAATAATAATAATAATAATAATAATAATAATGAAATTCAGGTAGAGAAAGGCTTTGTTTATATGCCACAAAGGAAATTAATTTTGCAATTTATTGTGCAAGGGTGTTGCTATGTTTTTGAATAAAAATGGGCTTGCACCACTTGGCAATAAGCATCATCATCAGTTAGGCTATGTGGTGCCACATTTGCTTTTGGATCTTTGATGTTTGTTGGTTTGACTGGCAAGTTTCTAGAAGTTTTTTTTTTCAGCTTTGCTGTAAAGATAAGGATCCTTTATAACACTGGGGTCAACATACCAGTCAAAGTATGAGGAGTTAGTTGCTTACTGCAAAAGACATGATCATTTCAGCCATCAATCAAGCTCCAGAGCAGCCTGCTAAGGCAAAATCATGTTGCATGATGGGTCAACCACTACACAGGCTCCCAGAATCTCAAATAGAAGCAAAATTGCAGAAAAATCACCTGCTCTCATTTTCCATGCCTTTGTGTTTTTTATGGGATTTGCGTTTTTCATGCATTGCTCATGTGATTTGCGGTTTTAAGGATGGTGGTAGGCTAAATTTGATGCAGGAACCAACTTATCAAAACTTTTAAACGGTGGTAGAGGAGTAGCTACCGTAGGTAATACTGCTGCATTTGCTATATCTAAATATGATCAGCTTTTTTTTTTTTTGCACACACAAAATATATTAATAAAAATCTTGCAGGAGATGGGAGTCTTGCCAACCACCAGACTATGCCCAAAAGGCCATGGAATGAAGTCCTATTTTGGAATAAATATTTTTTGGGACGTGCACCGTTTGTGCTGTTAGAAAGTCAACATTTGCGCAGGAACCTGGTTTGTCCATAGTCATCTGCCAATTTTTTTTCCCTCTCACTGAAAGCCAGTAAAGCAAACTCTAAACACAAACAGTATTTTGCACAAATATTTTGTGATTCCTGAAAGAGAATGTCTTCAGGTCAGTGATACTTTATTGTTGTGCAACTATCTACAACCTACTAAAGTATTTAAAATCTGGCTGGGGTTGATGGGCCTATAGATGAACAAGGTGCAAGGTGATGTGATTAGGGAATGCAGCTTTTGTTGAACATGGCCACACAAAGACTTGCAGGTTGAGGCCAATTAGAAGGGACTATGGTGGACAATTTTGGAGAGCTACTCAGATGTAGAAGGTGTTTCACAAACTCATTCCCTGCTGGCTTGAAGTGGGGCGAGTTAGTTTTACAATATATTGTGCAATGGCGCGGCTGTATTTCTGAAAAACAAACTTGTAGCCTGGTAATTGTGTCGCTGATTAGTGTCCCTATAACATTCCCTATATACTGGATTCTCAGCATCTGCTACATATACCCATGGAGTAAATTAGGTGGCCTTGCCATTGGCAGAAGCCATACACACCCTCTCCAAGCTCTGCATGAGTCACACAGTGAGCTGTTCTCACTCTGGTTAGAAGCCATGTTTTTTGTTTGTAAACCCTGCCTAAAACTGGCAATTACAAGCCAGAATTGCAATCAAGTGCTCAGAAACTCAAATGAAAACTGTGATAACAATGAAACAACCAGCAGCCAATGTTTCAAGGGCTGAATTGCCAAATAAACACACTGAGGGTCTGTAGAGAGTTGCCTCATTATCTGGTCTTTGCCTTATGACATCCATATGACATGCCACATTACAGTACAGTTAGTGCAGTTAGCAGCCATATGTCATGCTTGTTTCAGAGTCATGAGTACATGAGGGGAAAAAGTGCATTGTTTAGAATTTGTGCAGCTGTCATGCAGGAGTCCCAGATTAGTTAACTTAGAAAAAAGAGGTTTATTGTCTGGCAGCGGTAAGAGATGTATGAATTACATATCTGGCCAGATTAATAATATATGGTACCAGGGGAAGGTGAAAGCAAACATGTTAACCATTTCAATAGGTTTTTTGTTTGTTTTAAAAAGTTAGAATGGTGAGGCAAATGTACTGAAGCAAAGAAGAAATTTTAACTGTAATTCAAAATGACAGGACATGGATTGGAATCCGTTTAAAAGTGGTTTTCACCATGCAGAGCATACATAGTGGTAATCATTACAACCAATTTCCTAAAAAGGAGGGTGTTAACATTAATGTACACCTGCATAAGCGCATCTGCTACGGTGCAGATTCTTGGCCTTTTTGCAGTGCAATGGCAATGCATCCACTGTGCGCTAAATATAAATGCAGCAGTGCATCGTTTCACTGAAATGGATGCATTGCCATTACACTGAATGGCACAACATCTGGGCAACAACAGATATATTTATGCAGTGAATTCAATGCAACCAGCCCTCAGGAGCAGTGGCCCCATCGTGCAGATGCACCTCTGCAATTGTTGCTCCTAAGAATCAATGCTATGGAGAAGGTTTCATTTATGGACACGTGACAAGAGTGCTTACCTCTAAGGGGGAGCGGTCTTCCTGATCACAGAAACAGATGTCCGTGTTCCGCTTGATGGAATATGTAATCTGCTTGGAAAGAAAACTGAGCGTTACAAATTGTGAGCAACAATTCCCCGCTGTTATTAGTTTTAACTGAATAGCAGAAAAGAGAAATAGGTGCAAAAGGTGAAATGTTTGGCAAACACAAGTTTTTATTTGGCTAATGAAAATATGAATAACTTTGCCTATGTCAGTCTTATTCATTTGCATGGGATTACCCAGTTTCCAGTAAAACGTGAACCATTAAAAATATACAGTAATCAAAATAACTATAGATAAGACCCTTGGTTTACGCCTACATAGCCTATAGCCTGACTTTTAATTTAATTTTTTTTTTTTAGAGACCAGCTTTTTCACTGTGCGCTGCTGGAGCCTAGAAACCGTTAAATGTATGTTACAGATAGGAGGGGGGGGGGCTAAGTGATTCCCAGGGGAGGGCCAGTGCCCCGCCCATGTGTACAAGCTAGAGCACAGTATGGCGGTACCTTTACAAATCTGCTGCCTTTTACAAACGGATTGTCAGTTGTGCGCATTAATGTAACTGTGACTTGTGCAGTACAGTACCAGGGAATGGGCACAGATTTCCTCGCCAGAGCCTGCAGATGTATGGCAGGGGTGCCCCACAGGCAAAGTGAGAACAATCAGGTGTCACGAGAAGGGTCTGCGAGGCAACTGTGGAAGGTTGGAACATACGGTACCAACATTCTTTCCACACCCTCACAGGGAGAGCATCTTGCAGCCAGAACAGAAGCTGCTTTTTGTGCAAGAGAGTTATAGCTGCTCTGCACCTTCATTGAAAACCAGGCAGTCTGCAGGGAAAATTCATGCTAAAACAATTTTTTATCTATTCAATCCAGATTTTTGCCATGAAAGACCATTTATTAGTTTTTTTTTCGATTTTTGCCATGAAAGACCATTTATTAGTTTTTTTTTCTTCATGCCATAACACCCCTTTAGTTAACTATATAAAGCCCAGGTAGTCTCTGTGTCCATCAGAAGTATTACCTGGAATAAACTTACACAGGGAGGGAGGGCAATATTAAAAAGAGCACCCAAGTGAAAGCTCAGGTTTGGAAACACATACTTACCTAAGGAGAGGGAATCCTCTGAATCCTAATGAGGCTTCCTCCGGCGTCCTCCGTGTCCCCCATTGCCGCTCGTGGACCCTCCAGCTGATCAGGAAAGCACTTTCTTCTGGCCGCACTGCAACCGGGAGAGTACAGCCATGCTTGTGCAGCAACCCAGAGCCACTCATGTACTTGCGCAGGCAAAGTATGACCACAATCATGCTTGAAGAGGAGCACTGCCTTGAGCCGGTTACTCAGAAGCACTTGTCAGTAATCCTTGGAGGATCCGCAATGAGGGACCAGAGGATGTGGGAAGTCTCATAAGGATGCAGAGGTTTCCCTCTTAGGCAAGTATGTGATTTTGAACCTGGCTCAGGTAAACTTTAACCCACTCAAATAGGCCATCACTTCTGAATATAAGCAGCTGCCCCCACTTCAGAAACTAAAAACAAAACGTTTCTTAATTCAGAGCTTCTTTAAAATAATAGAAAAGCTTATTTAGACAATACTGCTTTAGACCCAATGCCTTTATTTTATCTACAACTTACAAACCATCCTATATAATAGGCAACTGTCCCTGCGTACAGTGTAGCTGGGTCTGTGCTTTTTGCAGACCCAGCCTCACACAGACAGGACGACGGGAACAGGGCCAGGGAGCCAGGCAGGCGTGTGAGCGGGCAGCCGGGTGTGCACGCATCGGGTGCGCGCACGTGTGTGGCGGGTGTGAAAAACAGACCCTAGAGCCCATTTTTAAACTGGCTTGGGTCTGCTAGTTTCCTAATAAAAGCATAAATGACACAGACAGCAAGAAAATGAAATCTAAAGTGGACGAAGCTGTAATGATCAAACATTGCATAGAACTTTCCCATGAATAATGGGTCCAAATGACAAACCTTCATACACAAGCGCAAACTATGTACGGACCAATCAAATTTACAGTCTAAAGTATAATAAGAAAGTTAGTTTCCAACTACAGCACAATATCGAAATGAAAAGGCCTTTCTATCAAAGATGACGATTTTCAGAAAACAAGTGCAGCTCAAACAGGATTTAGATTAAAAAAAAAATAAAAAAAATTCAATTATAGTTGCAGATCCATGTTTTGAGTACAAGAGCAATTGAACTCCATGTACTTGTTACAATTCTAAATATAAGCTGGTTGGCATGACAACAAAGATTGATGGATCTCTTTAAAGTACTGTATATTTAATTGTCAGCATTTCGCAATGAGTCAGAAAAATGCTATGTGAAAGGTCCAGTCGTCATGGATACTGTAGGCTATTTAAAAAAAAAAAAAATACAAAAACCTGTGCATAGCAAAAAGTATCTTTCAAAAAGCAAAATAAAATGTGCCATTTGTGAAAGAAAATAATTACGGTAGCTTTTAAATAACCATTTACATCATATGCTGGCGTCTCAGGAACAGAACATTCGTAAATAAAATAATTTGTCAACACTGAATTTGTACGTTCTTGTATATCTTGTATCTTTCCAATCATATCAATGAGTCAGAGATTTCAGCAGTGCTGAGCGATGCAGACCACTCAGCCCCACGGCTGGCTGCAATGGTGTGGTGTAGCATCATTCCATGTAAAAAAATATGCTACAGTCAGTGTGAATGGAGTCATACTTGTGAAGGAAAACTAACTCAGTGCAACGATGGAGGGGGCAGGATGCATCACAGTATCTTATATGTGGTAAGGCCTGGAGCCTAAGGGCTGATTCAGCCAGGCTTCTGTGGGACAGCATAAGCCGAAGAGGAACATTTTTCAGCTACTGCGCAGAAAAGTGTTTGTCATTGGTTCCTGGCATTTTGTCACATTTTGCATCTTGGACACTATGACCTTGATTCATTAAGCATTACCGCATTCGGTAATGCTGAAAACAGCTGATTTTACCGAACATGTTCCCAAATTCCAATTCACTAAACCTATCACCGCACATTAAATAAGAATTACCTCAAGAAATGTCAAGAAATTGCAATTCACAAAGATTAACACATCTGGTAAAATCGGGCAAAAGCGTTCAATATTTTTCTCTAGCTCTTACCAGCTGCTAACTCACTCTCTCCGTGTGGTAACATTGACAGACATCCAACAGAGAGAGACAGCTAACCAATAGGGAGATCCACACAGCCCTGCTTCTAATCCTGGTTTGATCCGACATGGTGGAAGGCGGGACTTCACTGTAGTAGAGCAGAGGAAGGTGACATTTTATGAGGCTTTTCTGTATCCCTTTCAAGAGAGTCTGAAGCCATTTTAAAAACTTGTTTTTACCTCTTATTTAGCTAAAGGAATATGGCCAGTGCTAAAACGCAGCATTCCCGCGGCAGAACGAGGGTTTTATAGCCCCCAAATCCCTGGGGCAAAACCGGGAGCACTTCCTGGTAGAGGTAGAGCTTTCTGCTGTAGCTCTCCCTCTACTCACATCAATCCCCACTGATCATCGCCTCCCCCGCCCCTCTCAGTCTTCTTTCACTGAAAGGGGCGGGGGGAGGCAGCGATCAGGGAAGGATTGACGCTAATGGAGGCATAGCTACATCGCTAAGTTCTGCCTCACCGAGTAACAAAATTCACGACTTTGAAAGTTGTGGATTTTTGCCCCAGGACTTGGGGG